>NC_142192.1:1281000-1601250 GCF_026936395.1 Plectropomus leopardus
TTTAATGGATTACTGATGGCCGTAGTGTGAAGTAAGGTGGTGGGTGGCGTGTATCGAGGTCACTTCCCATCTACATCAAAGCTGAGTCGACATCTTCACCAAAGACTGTGTTACCATTCTCCTGGCTTATTCCTCCCTCTCTGTGTGTCGTCTCTTTGCCCAATTCTCCCACACCAACCTGTTTCTATTAAAAAGCAGCTCAGGTGGACCAAACTGGGAGCCTGATACCTACATGTGTCTTAAAGCCTCTGGGGACCCAAATCACAAAAAGCTTTTTTCATGTAATTTAGAGTCCTACATGCATAATAAAAAGCATAAAACATGACCAGACGTTAGCCTCAATCTAAATTTGAAATCTTGTAATTTTATTTTTTTCACAGTTCCATGAAGCTGGGTTGATTTGAGCGTGGTTATCCCCGATCCATATCACCTAATATGGGTAAAGACAATCAAAAAGTCAAAGTCAGCTGTAAGATGATTCTAATTTAACATGCCAAAATGAAATCGCTCAAAGCTCCTTTCAATAGGGTGCGTTCAGAAATGCTCACTCTGAGTGTTAGAGCGCACTCTGGCAAAAACTGGACCGTTGGTAAATTCGGAGCGCTGTTGGAATGTACTGTTCAGTTATCCAGAGCAGTGTACTCTGCGAGTGTCAGAGCGACTCTGGACACTCAAAGACAGCAAAGAGCAGAGCGGAGTGAATGTTTGATGAACATAAATGCGATTAATTCATGGAGAAACAGAACGCTCCCTGGCTTCCAACAGCAGCTTTCTCATTGTACTGCAGAGTGTCAGATTGGATTTAGGAACGCAGCCAGAGTCAGAGGGCTGGAACAGATAGAGCTGTACCACGCTGACTCTGCTCTGCCCCATGGCTGTCATCGTGGAGATGAGAGACAGTTGACAAAGGCGGGATTCATGGAGGTGTCAATCAAAACTTGATCTGCCATGCCCAGTCTGCAGAAATGCTGTTATCCTCAAAATGAGCTGTTTTCCAACTTGTTTTTTTTTCATCATTGGGAACATTTATCTTCACTCAGGTCTTTATAGACACTTAACAAGACACTCAACTTTGATATATTATGTGAATTCTTACTATTTCACACCACATTTCCAGAGGCTTGAACTGCCTTTATTCATTATTAGTTTAATCTTTAGCATGTACTTTTTCAGGGAGTCATCATTAGATAGAGCTAATATGATGAGTGAATCAAACAATTAGTGGATCAACAGAACATAACTCTGCAAATATTTTTATAATAATAATTTTTTAACCCTCTGTGATCACTTAAAAAAAATATTGTTAAAGCCATTTAGGACAAAAATGTCCACTTCCAAAACCTTTCATAAAAATATATACTATATAAAAAAATGCTTTTCCCAGATTTTTTGTCTTGAATCTTTTAATCAGTTCAGTTCTAATCAAAATTATCAAATGATTAAACATTGTTGGTATTTTAACCCTTTAAATGCCAGTTTGAATAAATGATGTCACTGCTGTTTTTGAAAAAAAAAGTTATTTTCAATATAATAAATGAGGGGAGGCTGGGAGATGTTTTTTTTAAAATCACAGTCTTGTATATGTGAAAAATTAGCAACAACATTGATCTTGATGCATTTATAGGTTTTGTGCAGAGTCAGATTTTAAATTTAGGACCCGTTAAAGCCACTAAGGACAAAAATGTCCACTTTCAAAAACTGCTATAAAAATATTACAGATTAATATTTTTTCTCACTTTTTGGGGTTAAATCTTTCAATCAACTTCAGTCCTGATCAAAACTATCAAACATTTATTTATTTTCAGGATTTTAACCCTTTGAATGACAGTCTGATTACATGATGTCACTGCTCTTCATGAAAAATACACACAAAAAATGAATTATTTTTTAAAAAGTTACAGTCTTAGATATGTCAAGATTAACAACAACATTGATTTTGATGCATTTATAGTTTTTTGTGCAGAGTCAGATTTATAATACATGAATACATGATGTCACTGTTTGTCATGAAAAAAAAAAAAAAACACATCACATAATTTAATCTCACAGCCACTCCAGAATATTACAATGCATTCTGTAATGTCAGTGTTTTTATCTTGGAGGAAAGTAGTAACATTTGTAATTTTTACTGTATACTAGCAGATGGCAATGTTTTCCCATCATAACCCTACACATGAAATGCTTGTTATTTCGTAGTTTCTGTGCCTGTTGAATTTTGGAACCCTGCCAGGCACTGAAATAAATCTACGCAGCTAATAGGATGTAGGTGTGTTGGTACAGATAACAAAGTTAGAGCACTGCTCTGTCAGTGCCTAAGGCATACAAGTGTGGCGCCAAAGGCCACCTTTCATGTCCACATGCATGTACACAGATGGTGCAGATGAGAATGAGGTTATCCACTGGCGGACAGCTGGAAGGCATCGGACGCATCCACATGCAGTGCACACAGACGGTGTCACTTGACAACGTGGCTGGACAGAACTGATGGCATTGTTATCAAATGCTGGCGGACACCGGGCACGTCCATGTTCAACAAGTCAGTTTACAACGTGACTGGACAGAGCCAGTCCTGTTCAAATATACTAAAGAAATACTGGAACATAGCATCAGATAATAATGCTGACAGTAACCACATAATATAAGGAGCACAAGTGCGCTTGTAGAGTAGGTGGGGAGGTGGATGGTGCCCACAAACAACTGACTTTCACGAGGGAGTTTGGAGATTGCTTCCCCTGTGGATGTGTGCTTTTTTCTTCACCTTACCACTGGCCTCTTTTACCTAAATCTAACCACCCCATCCCAAACATCATGATAGTCTACATTGCTGCTTTCTGCATGCTGTGACATCATAGTGACAGGCTGCTTCATCCCACCATGTGCATTTGTTGACATCACTGTAACAGCTTCCTGTTGAACAGTTGACACAGAAGGAAACCTAAAACATCACAGGTAGACTCGGAAGGTCCCAACAGAACGACATCTTATGTGCATGAAGTATGATGTATGAGTGTGTGTATGAGGAGGTTGAATGAGTGAAAGTGTGTGTGTGTGTGTGTGTGTGTGTGTGTTTGTATGCGTGCATGTGTGTGTGCATGTGTGTGTGTGTGAGAGAGAGAGAGAGAGAGAGAGAGAGAGAGAAAAGAAGTGAAAATTGCAAGGAAAATTGTGAAAATATTTCTCTCTTTACATGCACACTGTACACACACACATAGTATATAGTATATAGTAGCATCATAGTATACAGTAAAATGACAAATTTTACTGCTTTCCTCCAAAATAAAACCCTGACATTACAGAATGCATCATTATCCTCTGTAATGGCTGTGAGTTTCATAAATGTGTGTTTTTTGTTTTCATTTGAAAACACTAACCTCATGTAAACAACTGAAAGTTAAAGGGTTAAAATCCTGAAAGTAATTGAATGTTTTGGTAGGTTTGATCAGGACTGAAGTTGATTTAAAGATTTAATCCTAAAATTGGGGAAAAAAAGATAGTATTTTGAAATATTTTGACAGCAGTTTTGGAAAAAATGCCATTTTTGTCCTTAATGGAAATAACAGGTATTTTTTTAAATTATAAACTCTAATCTGAAAAATCCTGAAAATAAATAAATGCTTGGTAGTTTTGATCAGGACTGAAGTTAATTGAAAGATTTAACCCCAATAAGTGAAAAAATATATTAATCTCTAATATTTTTATAGCAGTTTTTGGAAGTGGACATTTTTCTGCCTTTAACGGGTCCTAAATTTTAAATCTGACCCTGCACAAAAACTATAAATGCATCAAGATTAATGTTGTTGCTATTTTTTTGACAAATCCAAGACTGTGATAACCCAATTAGTATTTTATGAACCCATATTTAGTATTTAAGGATAAGCACCGCAAAAGACCTTTTTTATCCCTACGGGAAGTGAACATTTTTGACCTTAATGGCCTTAAAGGGTAGTACATTTATTCACAGTTTATTATAGACCCAGTACAAAAATTAAAATCATATGCACCAACACAGCCACAATGATTGCAATAACAAATGTGAAAAATGATCCATTTGGAGAAAAATGTCCATTATGATCCCGGAGGGTTAAAGGAATGCATTGCACCGCAAAAGACCTTTTTTATCCCTACAGGCTAGTGATAGTTGAGGCTGGAGGCATTATGTTTTTGGGGTGTTTGAACATCTTGCGTATGTCTGGCCCATTCCTGTGAATGCGAATGTGAATGATATTTTATGAAAACCTTGAGGAAATTTCTTAGATTCTAGATTCTTAGATTTAGCACAAATGTCCACTCAGACTCAAAGATAAACTGATTAGATTTTGGTGGTCAAAGGTCAAGGCCACTGTGACCTCATCTGTTTCATTCTTGTGCACCTCAAGAACACCAAGAGGGATATTTGTCTAATTTGGCATGAACATTTGTGTAAATTTAATGATGTACTGGTTAGATTTTGGTTGTTAGAAGACGATGTCACAGTGACCTTGCATTCGTCTCAGTGTTGTGAAAGCGATATCTCAGATTTCTTCACATTTGACACAAACATTCACTTGGACTCAGAGATGACCTGATTAGAATTTGGTGTTCAAAGGTTAATTTCACTGACCTTGCATACACCTCATTCTCATGAATGGAATACCTGAGGATGGCCTTGAGGGGATTTCTTCAAATTTGGCACAAATGAACTGAATCTGGTGATTGAAGATCAAAGGTCAAAGTCATGGCGACCTCATAAACGATGTTTTTGGTGATTACTTGAGAATTCATAAGCTTAAATTTCACACAAATGTCTAATAGGATATAATACAAGGTACAAGGTAAGTTTAATGTCATTTTTCTTAAACATAGTTTAAGAAGACATGAAAGTTAAAGTTGATCCTAAATTCTGCTACATCTTTTTGGCATAGAAGGAGGAGTTGAGGAGTCTTACAGCCTGGGGAAAGAAGCTGCTCTGTAGTCTGGTGGTTCTGCAGCGGATGCTTCTGTATCTTTTTCCAGATGGCAGCAGGGTGATAATGAAGTTCTGACATTTTATATCTAAGAGGTCAAAGGTTAGCATCAGTTTACAAATTCTCACACAACTGGTGCTGTATAATCCCAGTCTCATTCATCCAGTCAGATGCTCAGGACTTCCCAGACAGACAAGCCTCTCTGACGGGGGAACTGAGCAGAAACAGTAGAGATTAATCATGGTTTAATGGATGTATGCTCTATTTTTACTGTTAAAAACTGTGATTTTACCTTGCTGAATATGAGAGTTGTTGGTCTACCCCTGCCTCGATTGGTTATTTAACAACAATGAACACTAAAGGAATTCTAACCAGGAGAGGTTTCATCTGGTTGTAATCTGCAGTTCACTGCTAGATGCCACCTTTTAAGTGGTAGTTGTTATTGGACAAACACTGGTGTTATTGATTTTATTTCATGTTTTCATCTACATGAAATACAAGTTTTTAAAACTACCTGAAACTTGCATTTAGTGCATTGCCAAAAATCAAGTGGAGAACAGTTGAAACAAAAACACAATCACTGAACCTGTCTGTGTTAGCTTCCTTAAGTTCCTGAAGTAGAAAATGAAAAGCAAAGCAGCAGGAGTTGTACCATGATGAATAAACTGAAACTTCAAAATGTCGAATAAATTCTCTAAAGCTCTGTCAGCAGACAGAATGAGCTTATGGCATCAAATTTTGATATTTCTTGTAGAAATAAAACTTTGCTATATGGCGCAACAGTGTCATGGGATCCCCCAAATCAGTCATTCTCTCGATTATCATTAAAACCGGCGGTTAGTTAACCTCTCACATTTTAAAATACTAAGGTGACCATAGAGATGAACTAACATCAGAAAGTTACCATAATCATTAGAGCCATGAATAATTAGTCAGCACACAGAAACAAACTATAGCAGTTGACCAGAGTTTGCTCATAATGTATCAGAAGAAGCAAATTCTCTGGGGTATGTTGTTCAGTCCTGCATTAGCAGCCAATTCACAGCTAGGAGCACAGAGAGGTTTTGCTTGTGGTCACTAATCACTGAATATCCTCAGTTAAAACTGCTTTGAAAAACACAAAGCACATAAAAATACAATAGTTGTAGGAAGAAATAATTGGGGCGGCAGAATTTAATTTCTGTCCCTTTGTCACCTCCAAATCTCTCATTTTTTTCTCATCCTAAACCTTTAAGTACATCAGTCTCAGACAGTCTGAACATACAAATCTGTATCCTCCCTGCTAGTCAGGCCCCAGCTGGCCCCATTAACTGCGTTGCCACCGCACTGAAGGCACTATTTCTTCATGTGAAACCATTGCTCAGTTGACAAATAAGCTCTGCTGGCAGCAACAAGCACAAAGCTGCTATGGATGCTGTGTTACTAGAGACAAATTACTGATGTGGATAATGAGTGAGCTGTCTGTTTGAAACCAGGCTGCTGGTGGTGAGCGTGTGCTGAAAACAAAACTGAGGTCTCCATCTAGTGGGAGGCTCACCAAACAGCCAGAAAAGCCTTCCAAGAGGGTCTGAAAGTACTTCCTGAAACCTGCAGAATGTTGTGTTTCGGTTTCTCTGTATGCCTACTCCTTGTTTTTCATGTCTGGCTTTTTGTTTGACTCATTCCGTTTAGTCTCATCATTTAATATGTCACTAAGAATTATTGGTATGATTCAGGACTTATAGCATGGCTCACTCAGGCCAGGCCCAGGGTTTGATCTTTGCTTCTTAATTTTACAGCAGAGATCCCTCATTATAGTCTTTAAACTCTGAACAAACTGGTTTTATTTCTTTTGAAAACAGCTTAAGACAACGGGAAACAATATCCCAAAATACCCCGGACATTGCAAGAAATTAGTAGATTTATAAAATATTTTTTAAAAAGCCAGGGAAAAATGTCCAGAAAACTATACTTACTATAACTATTTCATATATAAATATATACTTTTTTAAGATTAAGTCCTTGTTTGGCTATTTCCTTTCTTCTTTTTTTGTCATGTTTTCAGGTGATGTTCTTGTTTTTTTTTTTTTTTTTACAAATTTCTTGCTAATTTTTGTAGGTCATTTCTTCTTAAGTTGCTCATTATGTTCTTCCTGTTTTTTTTTTTTTTGTTTTTTTTTAATAAATCCAGCAACTTTGCTCAGGTGTTAAAGTGTTAAACTGAAGGTTACTTTAACAAGTAAAAGCAGCCAACCTAAAGATAAACGTGTTCACCTTTTCCAAAAAGCCACAGTCAAAGGCTGTTGTCTTATGGGAGGGCCAAATACAAAAAAACACACTAATGAGGTAAATGGGGCACCAAGTCTCTCCTTGAAGGTTTGATTTCTTTCATTAAAAAGGGAGAAAGGCAATGAGCAACTTATGGAGGAAAATTTCACATATTGAAATTGATAAATTTAGAAAATTTGTTTAAAAAAAAAGCTAGGAAAAAATGTAAAGAAAAAATCTAAGACCGTTTTTATAATAATCATAACTATATAATTTAAGCATACCTGGGATTGTTTTCTTTTCCTCAATTAATGATAATGTGACCCACACAGAATGTGTTCACATTGGTTTGAAAATGTATTTTTTTTGTAATATAATGCTGTTTAAGGGGAATATCAAAAGTAGAAGTTAATGTCATGTTATGACACAAAGGGGCCACTAGGTGGCAGTAGTAGAATGTTGAGTGGCCGGGAGCGTCTCTTTCTCGGTGGAGCGGAGGCTCCTCATTCATACGAGAGCTGCCATGGTGAAAGCAACAACTTCTGCTCCTCGTTTCTTCTGTTATATACAGGTTGGTCCAATGTTAAACAAGTCATAACAAGTAACAAACATGATTATTAGTGTGATTAACATGATTAGAATGTCGTAAAATACGGTTCGTAGCCTTAGCGTGTGTAGATTGTGGAAACCGTCTCAGTTTGTTTATCTGCGCTAGCATCGGAGGGCTAATGGCTGCTGCCCAGTGTAGTGCTAAATGTGTACTCCCGCTGTATGAGATATCCCGCGCACAGGTTATTCTTTTCTGTGTGTTTAAATTGTTATGTATGTTGCATTTCCGGTGTTTCAGAGTGTACTGTGTTGAGTTGAACTGTTGTTTACTACTGTGTGTATTAGCTCTCAGGAAGTTAAATGGGTGCCTCATTGATTGAGATGTTGTGAACATTGTGAAATGAATGACAGAGTAATGTCAGTAATGGGAAAGGGTTTGTGTTCCTGGTTAAACATGGTTTAATACTGTATGCTATATTTACAGGGTTTAATACTGTATGCTATATGTGTACTTGAAGCATTTTGGTGAAACATTTTGAGTATTTGAAAGTAGGGATCGACCGATATGGATTTTTCAGGGCCGATACTGATACTGATTATTAATAACCAAGCAAAACCGATAGCCGATATGTATAACCGATATTTATTTGCAGTAAAAATGAAAATTTTGGTGTCAAAATTTACAGAAACACACCTGGGATTAGAATGAATACAGTATACTGTTTGTTTACACTGAAAAAAAATGGCCTTAACTTTTTGTAAAATAACATGAACACATAATTAACATAATAACATGAACACATAATCTTAATTGAAATGCCTATTAAAACAAAAAGTGCAGGGGCCTTCTAGTAGCTGGGGTTGGCTGTGTGAAATACTGCCATACTGTACTTTTCACCCGCTTCTTTGATCCATCCATCTGTAATGAGGATTTAGAGAAAGAGAGACAAAAAAAAGAGTGAGAATTAAAAAAGAGAAAGTATATATTCATTTAGTAGAGCAAAACTGTCTGTTAAACTTCCACTACACTACATAATATTCTTAATGATAGCCTACATTAATAACATTTAATTAATGATGTCTTATGTGCTCTCCCTCTCAGGTAGGATACATCTGATCCAGCCTGATTAAGACCAAACAATAAAGAGGGTGGCCAGAACCTTGGATCACTACATTCATTTTATAGATATAATAGTTACTTTTCAGATTAAAATTTTACATAAAACAGCATGAGTAAATAAAGACACAACTTTCAGTGCTCACCAGAGTTTTTCACTTATAGTTCCTTATTTATTATTATATTTATTTATTTAGAGAAATGAATTCATATTCAGAATCTCAGAACATTAAATGTACACTAGTGTGCTTAGACGTGTATGTCACTTGGCAATTTTAAATGCAAACAATAAAGGCTACTTTACACACGTGGGTTCTAGACGCGACGGTAAATTTATTGATTGAAAAAACTCGACGTGTGCTCTCTGCTTGACTCATTGAAATGGCCCATCATTTCCCTGGACTTTACGAGTGACCGGCAAAAGGCGAATATTTAACATCTATTCTGTGTGATCATTGTGTAGTGACAGCATGAGCGCTGAGGGAGAGGCGACTATAAACAAACAAGGACACGTTAGCGTGTGGTGTTAAACTTATAGGCTATAATCGCCTCGGGTGTTGTTTATTGACAAACCAGGAGCCGCTCCACGGGCTGAGACACGTTAGGAGATTAATTATTCCCACAAAGTAATGATAAGCGTAAGTGTCTCCTATTATTATTGTGCGTCTGGCCACAGCTCTAAAGTGGCTGGTCGTGTCAATTATAATGTAGCGGTGAGCCATCATTAAATAGCCTACCCCATGTTGAAGTTGTGAAAAGTTTAATCTCAACAGCCAAACTGCAGGTTTTCCTCCCTTATACTTGCTACAGCCTACCTATGTCATATTTTTATTTAATTAAGCAAGGGACTTCAGGTCATCTTCACTCACATCTTTTTTTTTTTTTTTTGTCGTGAGTGATGCTAGTCCTATCTTGCAAAGTCGTATGCTTGATGTGACTAGACAAGTAGGTTCGTGAAATGTCGACTCTGGGCCTGCATGTTATCACTAATATTGATCAAGGTTGTGGTATTTTTAAAATCATCCTAAAGGGCTTTGAAACTTCGACTGACACTGCCTTACCTTTTCTGCTGGATCAGCCACAGAAGCAGTCCTCTGTTTCTCCTCTGTGTCTGTGGCACTGCATGTAGAGGCTTCAGTGTTGATTGATTGGCTGTCACTGGGTCACTTGTGCCAAGTAGCCAATCAGTGAGGGATGTGGGCGGGACATTGTTACACAACCAAGAGAGTGGTGACTTCAGGCAGAGACGGCTGCATCAGAGCTGAAGGAGCGCATTTTAAAATACATTAATTAATTTTATCGGTTATCGGTGAAAAAAACGGCCGATGCCAATGATCGCAAAAATGCCGAATATCGGACGATATTATCGGCCAAGCCGATAATTGGTCGATCCCTATTTGAAAGCATAATAGAAAGATGGAAATATTGTGTTTATTTTGAATAAATTCATACGAGAGCTGCCATGGTGAAAGCAACAACTTCTGCTCCTCGTTTCTTCTGTTATATACAGTTATATACAGTAATCTGCCTGCTGGCCCCATCACCTGGGACCTGCAACAGATTCTTGGGGGCTCGTCCGGGATCAGCGCCGCGGCTATTGATGACAGGTTGCTGATCCAGTGATCTATGAACCGAGGCCAGAGCAACTGTGTGCTGCTGGGGCGAGGTGCTGTCCAGAGGGTGATTGCAAACGTGACCGGGGACGTGACTGCAGTGAAGGAGTATTCAGTTGGTGTCCAGGAAGGGAGACCAGGGAAGAGGGTCTCCACCTACGCGGGAGCCGAACTGTTAGCTCATCAGGCAACACGTCAGCACATGTCATGTCTACCACGCGCAAGGAACTGATCTGGAGCATCAAAAAGAACTTATACAAGCTGTCTGGTGCTGGGGCTTATGAGGTGGCCATGGCACTGGGTAAAGACCAGCCGGGAGCAGACCAATTAAGTTTGGCGGATGAAGAGGACTGCATCGACCATATTCTCAAATACATGCAATCTGAAGACCTGACTAAGTCAGAGGACGAGGGGATGGGTCATTTGCTGTCATTAAATGATGTGGTATTAGAAGTAATGCATCACTGTGACTCGGTAGAAACACCTGTTGCGTCAGATGGGGCTGCACAGATGTCTACCTCAGTTGCCCAAGCTACACTCCCACATTTCGTTACACAACCACTGCACCCTAACCCATACACCCACGTAGGAGCTGGCCCACTGAACAGCTGTGCAGATAACCCACACCACACTCCAGAGAGACTGGTCTCCCTGAAAGATCTTGCCTACCTCCAGAGGAAAGAGTTCAGGTTACATGGGGGCCAGATAAGTGACACTACATCTGACATGACATACAACAACATATGCAAACAAATTGATGAAGGACTCCAAGAAAAACACACAGAAGGTGAGATCATTAGAGGGGTGCTCTGCGCAATTAAGCCTGGCAACTTCAGAGACATGTTGACAAATAAAGATGACCTCACTGTCACAGAACTCAAAAGCTTCCTCCAGTCACACCTAGGTGAAAAGAGTAGCACTGAACTCTTCCAAGACCTCATGTGTGCTAAACAACATGAAAATGAGACACCACAGCAATTCTTATATAGAATGATTGGACTCAAGCAAAGAATAATGTTCACAACTAAGCACACAGCATCTGTTGTCCAATATGATGCATCTACGATTCAGTGCATTTTCCTGAACACAATATGTCAGGGCATTGGGGAGAAATATGAGGACGTCAGAAGAGAGCTTAAACCACTTCTTGCTGACCCTGCTGTGTCCGATGAGGCTCTGCTACAACAAGTTATCAAGACTATGACCGAGGAGAGTGAGAGAAAGCGCAGGTTGGGCCGCAGCTCTACACGCAAAGTAACTCAAGCCCACAGTGCCCATGCTGATCCTGACCCAAAACTCCAGGTTGAGGCCCAAGTCAGCACAACCGTGAGTAGTAGAGATGATACAATAAAGAGACTGAGTACACAGGTTGAAGCGCTGACACAAGCAATGGAGTCCCTGAAACAAATTGTGACACAAGCTCAAACACCAGAGCAGCGCTGTCCCCCCACTCATTTTTACAACCCAGACCAGACAAGGCCACAAAAAAGGTCACAAAAACCTCATGGCTGTCCAAACTGTATCACACAGGCCAATCCAAATTGCAGCCACTGTTTTGTCTGTGGAGAGGAAGACCATCACGCTGTAGGCTGTTTGAAGAGAGCAAAGCAGTCAGGAAACGGGATGCGGTCAAGGCAGAGGGACAACCCCTGACCGGTCTGGAGCACATGTCCCGTCCCCACAAAGACTCAGTAGCTAAACCAGACAAACCTAGTGAGGCCAACATAACTAAGACTGATAAAACAACTGAGCCATGTAAGTTACTAGCCCCACTTATTGGCTGCAAATCTCTATTGAAATGCAGTATAGCTGGATATGCTGTCACTGCTCTGCTGGACACAGGAGCCAATGTAAGCCTTCTTGATCGCGCCTGGAAGGACAAGTACTTACCTGGCCAAGATGTTCGACCTCTCAGTGAACTGCTGGATGATCCTCTCAATGTGTCTGCTGTCACAGGAGATGACATACCGTATGATGGATGGGTGGAGGTGGTGGTAAACCTGCAAGGTAATGATGACCCAGACTTATCCATCCGTGTCCCCTTTTTGGTGAGTCGCCTGGAATTGGACAGACCATTAATTGGTTTCAATGTAATTCAGGTACTCATTAGGAACAATGAGAGCCGGCCTAAGCTCATGTCCATCCTGTCTGCCCTTCTTGCTGGTGCTATGGAGATTGATGATGCCAGTGTAGAGGCAATAGTAAACCTAATACAGGCCCAGAAAGTTCCAAAAGAAGAACATGCTGCAGTGAAAGTGGGCTTTAAAGAAGTCACCATTTCAGCAGGTCATGTAGCTCACATTAAGTGCAGGGTCCCAACACACTTTAACCCCCCAGAGGCACTTGTGCTGTTTGAGCCCACATTTGAGTATTGGGTATTGGGGCAGGATTAATGGAAATTCACAAAACAGACAGACCCTTCATTAAAGTGCCAGTGTCGAACCACTCCAACCATGATGTGACTTTGCCAGGCCGAACACTCCTCGGCAGCATTGAACCTGTTGTCGAGGTCATAGAGACAGATTGTCCCAAAAATGATGAAAAGTGTATCCATGTAAATACTGTCAACTCTTCACCAGAATCAAGCCATGATCAGACAACATCCACTGCATCACTGTGGAACTCACCGGTGGATGTTAGCAATCTTACAGATGAACAACAGGAGGAGGTAAAACAGATGCTGTGGGAGGAATCAGGGGCTTTTGCTCGAGATGACGGTGATATTGGTGACATCCCCAGTCTTCAAATGACCATCAATCTCAAAGATGACATTCCAGTCCAAAAATCCTATACCTCCATCCCCAAACCACTCTACCAAGAGGTAAAACAGTACATCCAACACCTGCTTGCCAAAGGCTGGATTGTGAAGTCAAAGTCACCCTTTGCAGCACCAGTGGTGTGTGTCAGGAAGCGAGATGGAACCCTCAGATTGTGCATTGATTACAGACTGTTGAATCAGAAGACAGTACCAGATCGCCACCCACTGCCTCGCATCCAGGATCTCTTAGACACTCTGGGAGGCCACAGTTGGTTCAGCATTCTCGACCAGGGCAAAGCCTATCATCAAGGCTACATGGCTGAGGGATCCCGCCACATGACAGCATTCATATCGCCTTGGGATCTACATGAGTGGGTGCAAATACCATTTGGTCTCTGCAATGCTCCGGCTGCATTTCAGCGCAGCATGGAAGAAATGCTCATCAGTTTGCGAGATGAATGTTGTATTCCTTACCTTGACGACATCCTCTGTTATTCCAAGTCATTCAGTGATCATGTGTGTGCAGTACGTCGTGTACTGAGAGCCCTGCAACGCCATGGTGTTAAACTGCGACCCACAAAATGTGAGCTGTTCAAGTCAGAGGTCAGGTATGTGGGGAGGCTGGTCTCAGCTGATGGTGTGAGAGTGGACCCAAAGGACATACAGGCTGTAAAGTCACTCAGGGAGAAAAGACCTTCCACAGTGGGGGAAGTGCATCAGTTACTTGGGTTCTTGAGTTACTACAGAATGTATATTCAAGACTTCTCTCGTGTCGCCAAGCCACTGTATGAGCTGCTGCAGGTGAAGGGACATCCAGATGGGGCGCAGAGGGAGGGACAAAAAAAGAAAGGAGCCCAGCTGTCCTCAAAGACTCCCATCCAGTGGACCGATGGCCACCAGACCGTCCTTGAGCAGCTTATTGATATCCTGTCACACCCACCTATACTGTCCTATCCTGATTTTGAACTGCTCTTTGTCCTTCACACAGATGCTAGTCAGCATGGACTCGGTGCAGTCCTATATCAGCAACAGAGTGGAAAGCTGAAAGTCATCGCATATGGATCCAGGACACCAACCCCTGCTGAAAAGAGCTACAACCTCCACTCTGGGAAATTGGAGTTTCTGGCCTTAAAGTGGTCAGTATGTGAAAAGTTTAGGGATTATTTGTTTTATGCCCCACACTTCACTGTGTATACAGACAATAATCCCCTAATTTACGTGATGAGCACGGCAAAACTGAACGCAGCAGGCCACAGATGGGTTGGAGAGCTCGCCGACTTCAGGTTCAGTATCAAGTACAGACCAGGAAAAGTCAATGTCGATGCTGACACACTGTCCCGTCTCCCACTTGACATGGACAGTTATGTTGAGGAGTGTAGTGAGGAGCTCAATGGAGATGCCATCCGTGCTGTGTGGGAAGGAAGTGAGGCTGCTAAAAAGCATGATGTCGCCTATGTTGCTGCTCTCAACCTGGCCCAAAATTCAGACTCACAAACTCACACTCACTCACAAGTAACCACAATGACATTACCTGCCATCAGCCAGAGCGAACTGATCAGAGCTCAGCGACAAGATGTGGCTATTAATGAGTTCATAAAGCTAAAACAGTCAAAAACAGTGCTCACAAATGAAGACAGGAGGAAAGGAAGTGTCCCTGTGAAAAGATTGATGCATGAATGGGGAAAGCTGTACATTGAGTCTGGGTTGCTGTACAGAAGGGCTGGAGAACGGAAGCAGCTGGTCCTACCTGCTGAGTATCGGTCCCTTCATGAAAAAGGACATTGAGGCCTATGTTACAAAGCAATGCCCCTGCATAAAACAAAAGAAACCTGTGGCCCACGACAGAGCACCGATGGGAAGCATCACAACCAGTGCACCCCTGGAGATGGTGTCTATAGACTACATGCATTTGGAACAGAGCAAAGGGGGTTATGACTACATCTTAGTGTGTGTAGACCACTTCAGCAGGTTTGCCCAAGTGTATGCAACACGGAATAAATCAGGCCGAACAGCTGCAGAGAAAATATTTAATGACTTTATTCCTCAGTTTGGGTTCCCAGGCAGGCTGCACCACGATCAAGGCCGGGAATTTGAAAATGCCCTGTTCATGACCCTGCAAAAGCTGGCTGGTGTGAGTCACTCCAGGACAACCCCGTATCATCCACAGGGAAACCCTGCAGAGAGATTTAATAGAACATTACTCCAGATGCTGAGAACATTGCAAGAGGAGGAAAAGAGTAACTGGAAGGAGCACTTACCACAGGTTGTGCATGCGTACAATTGCACCAGACATGAGGCCGCAGGTTTCTCACCCCACTACCTGATGTTTGGGCGCCACCCCCGCCTCCCAGTAGATTTGCTCTTTGGCCTGTCCAGTGAAGAAGAGCCAGAAACTGCACAAGGGTATGCAGACAAGTGGGCTGTGAGGATGAAAGAGGCTTACCGAGTAGCAGCTCAGAACAGCCAGCAGTCCAGTGAACGAGGGAAGAGACAGTATGACCGTCATGTGAGGGGAGTGGTCCTGCAGCCTGGCGACCGAGTCCTGGTTCGTAATATGAGTGAAAGGGGAGGGCCAGGAAAGCTGAGGTCCTATTGGGAACAAACAGTGTATGTGGTTAAAGAACAAGTGAATGAGAACCCCACATGTCACTTCCGGCGCTGACGCGAGTGGCAGCCTCACCAGTAGCTCTGTAGTTTAACTTGTGTTTTTCATCGCTGTTTTTTTTTTTTTTTTTTAAACTTTTCCTCCTCTTCACTTTTATACTGCACATACTGGGCAGTTCTTATTATATCCGATGGATATTTTATCTCCTGGAAGAAATAACCTTGTTTATTCAAGGGGACAGCTGCTCTCTCTCCGGACAATGGGGAAAAACGGCAGCTTTTGCTTTGTACCAGAGGAGCTGAGACGGCCGTACCGGGGCTGCAGAGCCGGCGCTAAGGTGAAGGCTAGGCAGAAAGCAAAGCGGTGGAGGTACAAGCCATCCATTCCATCCGTTGTCATGGGGAATGTAAACGCACTGACCAACAAGACCGACGAGCTGGCGGCTCTGGTGAAGAACCAGAAAATCTACAGGGAGTGTAGCCTGATGTGCTTCACGGAGACGTGGCTAACCGGCATCACTCCGGATGCTAATGTGGATTTGCCTGGATTCACCACTGTACGAGCGGACAGGGACGCTAAGCTAACCGGCAAACGCAAAGGCGGGGGACTCGCACTGTTCATTAACAACAGATGGTGCAACCCGGGACATGTAACGGTTAAAGTGACGGTATGCTGTCGGGACATTGAGCTGCTTGCGGTGAGTCTCAGACCTTACTACATGCCCAGAGAGTTCTCCCACGCCATTGCTGTTTGTGTTTACATTCCTCCGTGGGCAGACGCAGAGGTGGCATGTGACGTCATCCACTCTAACATCGCGACGCTGCAAACACAGCACCCTGAGGCTTTCATTGCAGTCTCTGGTGATTTCAATCATGTCAGCTTGGACTCTACTCTCCCAACATTTCATCAGTTTGTTAACTGTCCGACCAGGAAAAACAAGACAATTGACCTCCTTTATGCCAATGTGAAGGATGCATACTGTTCCTTTCCTCTTCCTCCACTGGGGAAATCAGACCATAATCTTGTCCTTCTCCAGCCCCTATACAAACCACGGGTACTCAGGGAACCCACAACTACACGCTCCTTCAGGAAATGGTCTCCAGAGGCAGTGGATGCTCTGAGGGACTGCTTTGAGTGTACTGACTGGAGTGTGCTACAAGAACCACACAGCGAGGACATTGAGGGGGTCACACACTGCACCACGGACTACCTGAACTTCTGCATGGACATTGCTGTTCCCACCAAAACTGTGCGCTGCTTCCCTAACAACAAGCCCTGGATTACCAGCGATGTCAAAAACCTCCTCAACAAGAAAAAGAGGGCGTTTAAAGACAGAGACCGGGCAGAGCTGAAGCGCGTACAGGGAGAACTCAAGGTCCGACTGAGAGAAGCAAAGGAGTCCTACAGCAGGAAGCTGGAGCAGAAGTTGGGCAACAACAGCATGAGGGAGGTCTGGGATGGCATGAAAACCATCACAGGCTGCAACAAAAAGACCACCAGCTCAGCAGAGGGGGATGGGGTGAGAGCAAACCAGTTCAACCACTTCTACAACAGGTTTGACTCTCCTCCTCCTCCGCTAGATGCAAAGGCTTTCCCCCACACACACACCCCACTTACTGCTCTTGGCACCCACTTTCACACCTCTTCAACACCATCAGCTGCATCCTCAGTAGACAATGCCCCCACTCCCCCCACCATCACTGCAGAGCAGGTCAGTAGAGAGCTGAGGAGACTCCGCCCCACGAAGGCAGCAGGGCCAGACAGGGTGTGTCCAAGAATGCTCAAGTCCTGCACTGCTGAACTGGGGAGCCTCTTCAGCATGTCTTCAACCTGAGCCTGCGACTGGGAGGGTCCCTCTACTATGGAAAACTTCCTGCCTCATCCCAGTTCCAAAGAAGGCACACCCCAGTGTGCTGAATGACTACAGACCAGTTGCCCTGACTTCACACATTATGAAGACCCTGGAACGGCTCCTGCTGCACCACATCAGACCCCAGGTTCGCCAGGCACTCGACCCACTCCAGTTCGCTTACCAGGAGGAGGTCGGGGTGGACGACGCCATCCTGTATCTGCTACACAGGGCTTACTCTCATCTGGACACAGGGAGTGGCGCTGTGAGGATCCTGTTTTTTGATTTTTCGAGCGCCTTCAACACGATCCAGCTCCCTCTACTGAGAGACAAGCTGGCAGATATGGGGGTGGAATCACACCTGGTGACCTGGATTACGGACTACCTCACAGGGAGACCTCAGTACGTCAGGCTGAGGGACTGCTCCTCTGACACGGTGGTCTGCAGCACTGGCGCACCACAAGGGACTGTTCTTTCCCCTGTCGTGTTCTCTCTGTACACATCAGACTTTAAGTACAACTCTGAGTCGTGCCATGTGCAGAAGTACTCTGACGACACTGCAATCGTGGGATGTATCAGGGATGGACAGGAGGGGGAGTACAGGAGCCTGGTGGAGGACTTTGTGACATGGTGCAGGGCAAACCATCTGCAGATCAACACTACCAAGACCAAGGAGATGGTGGTGGATTTCCGGAGGTCCAGGCCGCCTATGCAACAGATCTCCATTGAGGGGTCTGATGTGGAGGTGGTTGGGACCTACAGATACCTCGGGCTGCAGCTAGACAACAAACTGGACTGGTCTTTCAACACCGAGACCCTCCTCAAGAAGGCTCAGAGCAGGCTCTACTTCTTGAGGAGGCTGGGGTCCTTCAAAATCTGCCGGAAACTCCTACTGATGTTCTACCAGTCTGTTGTGGCAAGTGTCCTCTTCTATGCTGTGGTGTGCTGGGGAGGCAGCATCAAGAAGAGGGACGCCTCTCGGCTGGACAGGCTGGTAAGAAAAGCTGGCTCTGTGGTCGGCACAGAGCTGGACTCGATCACATCAGTGGCAGAGAGAAGGACTCTCAGCAAACTGCTCTGCATTGTGGACAATGCCCACCACCCTCTGCACGGCATCATCATCAGGCAGAGGAGTGTCTTCAGTGACAGGCTGCTGTCCCTGTCCTGCTCCACTGACAGGCTGAGGAAGTCGTTTGTCCCACAGGCCATACGACTCTTCAATTCCTCCTCACACAGATAAACACTGTTTGCACTGTTGCACTGTTCATACTGGTATTGCACTGTTTTTATTGTTTATTGTTGTTTTATATCTTGCGTTTTTGCATATTCTGCATCTCTCTTTTTCTCTGTATATATTGCTTATATATTTATTGGTCTATATTCTATTCTGTATGTTTATTATGCTGCTGGTTACTTAAATTTCCCTCGGGATCAATAAAGTACCTATCTATCTATCTATCTATTTACAAAGTGTGTCCCGAGACAGGTGGCAATAAAACACGGACACTCCACAGAAACCTTCTCCACCTTGTAAATGACTTACCTGTGAGCATGCCTGAACAGTTCAAGAACAAAACACCGACCAAAGAAAGACAAAAGAAAGAGAGTCAAAGAGGAAAGCATGGACAGGGAGAACCAGCTCAAAGCAGTGATTCACCTGACTCCGATGATGACGTTCCCAGAGCACAATACTGGTTAAGAGTGGCCAGGCCAGGTCTGTCACAAAGTCCACATGCCACGCTTCCCTATGCGCCCCAGAGAGGCACTGTGACTTCTCCATCCTCACGTGAGTCAGCACCGTTGATCCCACCAGCAGCAGGAGCAGAACTGCAGCGGAGGATCACACTAGAGGAACATGCATTGATGGAACGAGAACAATCCAGTGAACAGGAACTTGAACAAATGTGTGACAATGACTATGAACAAATGGCAGGAAATGACCAAAAACAAGACACTGAACATCCACATGGTCCAGTCAGAAATGATCCAGAGACTGGCAGACTTACCTCTGTGTGAATCATCCAGGCAGCCAGCATGAGACAGGAGACCCCCAAAGACATTGACATATGAATCTCTTGGCCAGCCATCCTACCAGCCTCAGGGGTCTGTGAACACTGTTGGACTTTGTGGGACACAAACACTGCCACCATGGGGAATGCCCTCTGTCCCCATGGCACACTACACACCCTATCATGCACTATATCCGCCCCTGCCCTACCCTGTTATGATGCCATACACTGTCCCTCCCTTTGCATACTAACACGCACACATGCACACACTCATATATACATAAATGTTTACACAAAGGAGAAAACCTCAGGACTGTATAATATTGGTTGTGATTTAAAGAAAAGAGTGAAATTTAGATTTTTATTTTAATGCCGGGAGTCATTTTCTTTTCTGGGGAGTGTGTGACCCACACAGAATGTGTTCACATTGCTTTGAAAATGTATTTTTTTTGTAATATAATGCTGTTTAAGGGGAGTATCAAAAGTCAAAAGTAGAAGTTAATGTCATGTTATGACACAAAGGGGCCACTAGGTGGCAGTAGTAGAATGTTGAGTGGCCGGGAGCGTCTCTTTCTCGGTGGAGCGGAGGCTCCTCATTCATACGAGAGCTGCCATGGTGAAAGCAACAACTTCTGCTCCTCGTTTCTTCTGTTATATACAGGTTGGTCCAATGTTAAACAAGTCATAACAAGTAACAAACATGATTATTAGTGTGATTAACATGATTAGAATGTCGTAAAATACGGTTCGTAGCCTTAGCGTGTGTAGATTGTGGAAACCGTCTCAGTTTGTTTATCTGCGCTAGCATCGGAGGGCTAATGGCTGCTGCCCAGTGTAGTGCTAAATGTGTACTCCCGCTGTATGAGATATCCCGCGCACAGGTTATTCTTTTCTGTGTGTTTAAATTGTTATGTATGTTGCATTTCCGGTGTTTCAGAGTGTACTGTGTTGAGTTGAACTGTTGTTTACTACTGTGTGTATTAGCTCTCAGGAAGTTAAATGGGTGCCTCATTGATTGAGATGTTGTGAACATTGTGAAATGAATGACAGAGTAATGTCAGTAATGGGAAAGGGTTTGTGTTCCTGGTTAAACATGGTTTAATACTGTATGCTATATTTACAGGGTTTAATACTGTATGCTATATGTGTACTTGAAGCATTTTGGTGAAACATTTTGAGTATTTGAAAGCATAATAGAAAGATGGAAATATTGTGTTTATTTTGAATAAATTCATACGAGAGCTGCCATGGTGAAAGCAACAACTTCTGCTCCTCGTTTCTTCTGTTATATACAGTTATATACAGTAATGTGCCTGCTGGCCCCATCACCTGGGACCTGCAACAATAACTAATAGTTTTATCTGACATGGCGGAGGGCCTTTCACTACATTTTAAGACGGTCCTGCCAGACTAAATGGGACTCTTCCAGGTCGGTTGAACGCCAATTTCTTTCAAATTTTTGCGATGTTTGTTTCAATTTGCGGATCTGGGGGTTAAACCATGGAGCTAATTTTCTTTGTTTTATTATTTCTTCTTGAAAGGTGCAACAGAGTCAAGAGCTGATGGCAGTGAGTCAGTAGCATTATCAACGAGACAATCAATTTGAGAATGACTTTAAGTTAGTAGTAGTGTTCTCAGTCACTGTGAGACATGGAAATGAGGTCAGTGTAGAGGAAATCAATTCTTTAAATTTAGCCACTGCACCATCAGACAGACATCTAGAATAGTAACTCTTGCTAAAGGGGTGTGTAATCGAGTAATGAAAAATTGAAAGTCATTAAATAATGGTCAGACAGAGCGGGATTCTCAGGAAAGACTATTAAATCTTCAATTTTGATGCCGTATTCAAGGACAAGATCTAGGGTGTGGTTGTAGCGCTGAGTGGGTCTATGAACACACCGACTGAAGCCAATTGAATCCAAAAGCGTGAAGAAAGCAGAACTAAGGTATCACTATTAATATCCATGTGAATGTTAAAATCCCCTACGATAATAATTTTGTCTGATTTAAGCACTAAACTTGATATAAACTCTGAAAATTTGGGATAAAAATTCAGAGTATGGGACGGGGGCGTGGTAAACTATAACAATTAGAATTGGCTGAAGAGTTTTTCAGGATGGGTGAGAAAGACTAAGGAAAAGGCTTTCAAGTTAACTGTAACTTAGCTTAGTTTAAGGGTGAATTGCTAAGCTTGAATCAAAAATGGCAGTGACTCCCCCTCCTCGGCCTTGGCCCTGTTTATATGACCAGGAGAAGTGGATTCATTTAAGCTAACATACTCATCAGGACACAGCCATGTCTCTGTGAGGCAAAATAAATCAATATGGTTATCCAATATTAAATCAGTGACTAAGAGAGCCTTGGATGATAGGGATCTAATGTTCAAAAGTCCACATTTAATTCTCCTGTTTTGATGCTCTTTGACAGCAAAAAAAGCAAAAAAGTCATATTAAAGACATACTGTACCCTTGACTATCCCCACCTATTTTCAGCCTTAGCCTTTCTTTTAATATTTGGACATTATATCAGGTTTTCCTAAAGCTTCTTGTCTTGTGACTGCTCTGTGATCTTATTGTTTACATTTCACTTAAAAAAAAACCACTTTTAATTGTAGATGAAATCATTTTCATCATCACAGTATTTCAGTTCATTCATGTTTATTGATACTGATCATGTGGCTTGTGACATAACAACTTGCCCCCTCTTCTCATTACTGGACACCACAGTGTTAACACATTCAGCTGATAACCAGCCTCCTCATGAAAATACAAGTGGGGGACATTTTTCCCTTTCCTCTGAGGCAGTTTCACAAATTGAGCATGAAGGAGCAGGTAGAGCTAAAGGACAGATGAAAAAAAAACATGAGAGAAAATTTCAAATACTTTTGTACACCTTTTACACATCCATACCTTTGACAAATCACAAAGTAAAGTGGATGTAATTGTTGGGTTTTCTGTTTCAGTAAGTTACAAAAATGTCACCAGAGGAAAAAACTAATATTGAACGTTAATGCAAACCATGGATTTTTAACATTTGTTTGTCCCATGTATCATATCAATATTTCTAAAGTGATGTAATTCAGATTACATGCATCTGAGCTGAGTTTCCCATGGTTTCTAAAGGGGATGGTAGATGGTGTGACACTGAGGCAAGACGAAATGTGACTCAAACAGCACGATATAGTATCTATGTGGGACTGTTTTCAGAGGCAGATTAATCCACATTTGGTGATCAAGTGAGTACTTGTGTCAGCAGGACAGTGTGTGTGGAACTGAGTCAAACTGAATTGCAGTATGTGTGTTTATGGTAACAAAGGTATACGTCACCCAGGGACAAAGTGAGGCTCATTGATGATGTTTAATGTTGCTCTATGGCTCAGAGGAAACAGGTTTCAGATACATTAGAAAAAACCCTAGTTCTCTAAAATGTGTTATAAAACTCTGAGATGTGCGTGTGTGTTGGGAGAGAACAGAGCTGTGTGTCTTACAGCTGATTAACAACCTGCGGATGGAGTCAGATAAGAGCTGGAGGAATGTCTGGCTGTTTTTCTGTTCCACCTGACTGTGTGTCTCTTTCAGGTTGTGCTATCATCCGTCCTCCCAGAGATGGAGGGATCAGGTACAGAGGTTTGACACAGGAGCAGGTAAGAATGACTGCACCCACACTGTCACCACAGCTGCACACAGACCAATGCAACATCAGCAGGCTGTATCCACCATGCAGGTTAAAGAGACAGCTCAGGTTTATTTTTAAAGTGGCACTGTATGAGTTACTTATCCATAGTTAGTATGTTACCTACAGTGGATATCATTCACACACCCCCAGTTTGGAAAAGCAGGCTGGAGTCTGACACAGAAGCTCAGTAATGTACTGCTTTGGAGGAGTCAGCAACAAAATGTATTTGAAACACCTAAAATCAGTATCAGTTTAAGTGTACGCTACATTGAGAGTATTTTCACTGCTTTGCTTTAATTTCAGTCATTAGGCAGATTTCCATCACAGATTTGCATAAAACTTTGGGGATATTTTTGAAATGTTGATAAAACACAATTTCGAGATGACTGTGTTTCCATTGAGTGATGTTCTGTGACTTCTCCTCTGGTGATAACATTCCAAGAAGCATGGTGATGCATGTTCAAAACATTAGCAGCTTTATTTCTATTGCAGCCACCTCACTAGACAACATTATTTCCAATCTAAGGTCACGTAGGCATGTTATGGAGCCATAATGGAAAGGCAAGCCCCTTATACGTGGGAGCAGCCATGCATGAGGGACTTCTGGGAGGTGAGAGTTCATGATTTCACAGCGGAATTATGGATTCAAAACTTCCGGATGATACGCTAAACTTTTGAAGAGCTATGAGATGCATTAACACCTTTTGTAGCTCCCGTTGCATCATGAGGGAGCCAGTTCCTACTGACAGATGTGTAGCCACAGCATCATGTGAGCTATAAAAACCCAAAAGTGTTTCCATTATACTTTTGCCAAATATGGCATTTTTCACTTGCTTGAAATACCACCTTATGTGAGCATATAAATGTTTTTGCAATAAATTCAAATTTGTTTAGAAATTGATGTGTTTCCAATTTGCGTTATATTGCTCTTTTCAAAGCTCCACTCCACTGGGGAAAACAGTGGTTTAACATCTCTGAACACAGCAGCTGCTGGTGTCAACACTGCCTCCATCAGTTAGCTTGTGTTATCGTGGGGCTTTGGTGTTGAAAAAGGGTAGTTCAGGTTCACCAAAGTCACACAGGAACACTAACTAACTAACTAACTAACTAACAAGCTAACTAATGACCGTGTCATCATAAAAAAGGCTTCAGTTGAAAAATATTTCCATCAGTCTTAAAATTGTGTGTGGTTGAACTGTGGCCTTGAATTGACTTCAGTGTGCACTGATTCTACAGCGTCATACTCACCACACTGCTGATGAAATTATTGCTGTAAAAATGTACAAAATCCTGAATGTATCAAGACAACAGGTACACGTGGAGGAGGTGCTGAGTTTTCATTTACAGCAGATTAGAAAACAAGGAGAGATGTTTCTGAAATCTGACAAAATGCACTTGACACAGGAAAAAAATGAATAAAGGCCAGTTTCTCTACAGCTGAGGTAAAAGAAACAGAATTTACAGTAACTCATGTTCATTAGATCAACAAATGTTTGATGGAATGGGACTCACTCTAATCATTTCTAATTCGAGTGTGGGATATTTACATCTGTGTAAGTAAATGTAGTACTGATTAGGGATGGGTGTTGAAATCTGGTTCTATGTAGGACCCGGGTATGTTTTGTTTTTTTTTTTTTTTCCCAAAACCTGAAAATAAATAACATTTGAGCTTAATGATACTGCTGTCAAGTCCTTTGGGTCCGATAACAGAACAATACATTTCGAGCTGAGTCAGATCATTTAAACCCAATCACTGGCCTGCATACACTGACATTTCAATAAAGTTTTTGAATACTATTGAATTGCCAGCAATTTTCTATTTATTAAACCAAGCAAATAAGAAATCTTGTGGTCAGTTGCTTGTGAGGATGGATGAACATGTTAAGAGGTCTAAAATTTGCCACATTTACCAAAGCAAAAGATGAGGAGGAAGAGAAATGCAATACAACTTAATATACTAGTACATAGCACATGTTGCAAAATAATTTCTTGCAAGGGGAGCACAACCTCCATGATGAGCACTGTTCATCAAATTTAACCTAAATGCAGAACCTTCAACTGTCTTCAGGTTAAAAGAAACTCCTCCAACTCTGTCAGCTGCAGCATAGACAGTCTTCATCATCATCCTCTCACAGCAGCAGTGGGAAGCACACTCAAACTTTGTAGCAGATCCCCTCAGTGAAAAATAGTAATCCAATGTGGAAATCCTAGTTGACATCAGCAGGATAAGAGCTAACTAGCTAAATAAACTAGGCTGCAAAGGTTTCATTGTGATGTGTTCAAGATTGGCTCAGTAAAATGACTAATGGGCAAAGGTAAATAAGATGTCATCATGATGTGTTCAAATATAACATCAAGAAAAAGAAAATTTTGTTTTGGCAAGAAACTTGAATACAAACAGTTATTTGGGTGAAAAATGTGTTTTCCCGGTGATATCAAATGGATACTAGAGTTTATTATTGTTTATTTTTTATTATAAGGATCTCCATTAGCTGATGCATAGGTGACAAACTAATTTTCCTAGAGGTCCAAGACAATATAACATTACATTACAACAAAAGCCAACGGTAATAAAAATTAATACTAATTGTAGTAGCCTTGCCCTCTAACACTCTGCACTTTACCATCAAAACACATTCTCTGCTTGTACAAACTGACAACATAACCAAATTCGTGTTTCTGCTGATACACTTATTGTGTTTTCTTTTTTTGTGTGTGTGTGTGTTTGTGTGTGTAGATCCGCAGTGTGCAGGTGCTCCCGGTAGACTATGAGATAGAGTACATCTGCAGGGGCAACAGGGTGATTGTGGGACCCAAAGTCAGGAAGTGTTTGCCCAACGGCACCTGGACCGATCTGAGCCAGCGCAGCAGATGCTGTGAGTTTAACCTTAGCTGACTCTCCACTCTGTCATCCATCATACACTCGCTCATCTCCCACCTGAAACACTCTGCCAGATACACACACTCCATCATTCAGTCCTTGATCATCTGTTCTCAGACGGCAAAGATATCCTGAAGATCGTCTGAACTCGCTCTGTCCTTATAGGCCAATGTTTTGTGCATGATGATCCATTCAGTAGAAACAAATCTGTGTTACCAGTTTAAAGGCACAGGAAAAAGAAACTAGCTGACCCTTTGAAAACTGAACTGACAACAGTTTTCTGCTGCATTCAGATTGCTTTCATAAGCAGGATTTAGGATCAACTTTAATTTAATTTATTCTTAAACCATGTTTAAGAAAAATGACAATAAATCTACCTTGTACCTTGTACCTTAAAGCTTTGAAATACAGAGCAAATTGGTTTGATTTCTGTCAAAAACATGAAAAAGGCAATCAACAATTTGGCCTGTAATATCCCTCAAACGCCAAAAAAAAAAAAAAAATGGTAAAAGGTCACCTTAAAAATTAACTCATAAGACTCATTAGAAAAATTTCACATAACTAATGAAACTACTTACTACTACTTACTTTCCTTTTTTGTGTTTGGGTAATATCATGTAATATTCTTGTAACTTTTTAGTATTTTCTTGCTAATATTTGGGTCATTTTTTAAATTGCACTTAACCTGCTTTCCATGTTTTTGAATGCAATCAAGCCAAGTTGCTTTCTTGTTTGTTAGGTTAATGTTGAACTAAATATGTGGATTTTAGAACAATATGACTTCAGATGCACCTGAAAGGATTTGGGGTGTGCTGTTTTTGACCTGAAGAGTTTTTTTCCTTTTCTTTGTTTTTGAGAAAATTCCATACATAACATCACAGTCTTACTAAAAATAGGCCACTATAAACAAAACATTTACCACATGCACACGCACACACGCACACACACATACAGAGTGATGTGTATTTACTAAAAAAAAAAAAAACTATATTCAATTAAAAGAACATTTACTTTCATTAAAATGACTAAAGTAAAGTGAAAATTACCATTTGGAAAAGCCACTTAAGTATAAATATTTTTTTCTTTAAAATGAATTACAATTTTTCTTGGTTGCTTGGAAACAATAAATGAAACTGGGATCTGCTTGATCTTCATCATAACCTTCTCAGCAGAGGTCTTCTCCTGCAAACGTGTTTTTTTTATTGGTTTCACACATTTTTCATCTCTTTTTCAAAACAGTGGCCACAGATCTGATAGACCCAGAACTCTGTTGGAGTAACTGTGATAAATAAAAGGAAATTGTCTATTTACAGTTGATAGAGATTACTTGCATAGTTATGAATCTCTAAAGCGCCTGTGTGAAGCTCCTTTACACAACTCTTCAATCAGCAGTCAGTCCTCAGCATCTATAAAAGCTGCAGCTCTGTGCTGCTGTTTGCCTGCATGGATCAAAGAGGGAAAAGACACACCCAAATGAATAATGAATGTAATAAAATAAATGATATGAACTAACTAGAAAAAACAGTGCAGCACAGTGTGGAGGAGCTGCAGGCTCCTGAAGGCTGAGGGCAAAACCTATACTGGACCTCAGCAAGGCAGGCGATGAAGTGCTGGTCGGGAAGCTTTCCTGAAACTGCTTGTCTTTTGTTGTGCTCTGTGTAGAAGCTGGTGGTTCACCAAAGAAGTTACAATTTGTTTCTGCACAGTTGTGATAGGGGGATACCTTGATGCAACATTACCAGCCAATAGTTGACTTGGCTATGTGATGTCAGTTGACCATGATGCATAATATCATTAATAATTAAATTATGCAATAATGAATAATTTCTTAGAAAAATCCTCTAGTATTAATTTCTTGGGTGACCAGTCTAGGATAATAATTTCAATGTTTGGATACATTTATTTTTCTGCATCTGGCAGAGAGTGCTGTGCATGTTTGCAGCTGACACTTTTCCATCAGGGGACACTGCAGTGCCCACAGCCCGCAGAGTCAAATTATATAAGACAAAGGTGCATGAAAACTGCATAGTAAAACTTAAATGGTGCAGTAAAAATAGGAGGAAGGAGATGGGTGGATGTGGTCCTTATATGTAATATTGACATTTATGCACTTTTATCCTGTGACAGGGAAAAAAAACGTAGATACACGACCCTTCTGAAGCAGGTAAGATGTCCAGTCTAACACTCAGTCCTGTGGATATGCAGCCTTGAAAAATCTGGAAAAACACTCCTTCTCTCAACTACCCTGAATGGCCTCAAGATGTCACTGTTGTTCTTTTAAAATTAACTTCATTCTGCTGTACCAGAAAAACTCAATCCTCCAAGCTCGACCTCAGAAAGGTAGGGGGTGATGAAGCACAGAGTAGGTGAGCAGATCAGCGAACTGAATCCCTGTAGAAGTTACATGATTGTTATGCTAAAAACATATTAACATAATACTGTTAGCCTGAAGGGAGATGGAAACAACCATGAATATAGTAGTGGTGTGAGTATAACACACCCATCACTTAAGGTGAGGAGTGTGAGATTTAGGAGGATTTGGTGGTGTTTAGCAGTGAGGATTGCCAGTTACAACCAGCTGAAACTTCTCCTGGTTATAATTCCTTCAGTGTTCGTTGTTCAAGAGGTTTCTATCAGGAAACAAATTATCCACAGAGGTCTCCTCCTCTCTAAGACAAATGGACCAGCTGATTTAAATGGGTAAAAACACTGACTAAAGTAGTTTTACATCACAAATCAGTGAGACTATATTGATATTGGTTATATCAGTTATAGCATAGTTATCAGCCAAATGAGTTGTTATATATCCGCATATTGGATACTGGCAAAATACCCAATATTGTACATCCCCCCTGCATTCTCAGCTCTGTGTTCAACACACAGATGTGAGATGTATATCCACCTGAAATTGAACTTGAAAATGAAGATATGTAAGATAAATAATGATGCTTTATTTGGGGGTTATTGATATATGTTTTAAAGCAGGTGAATGCAAGTTAATTAATAGTATTCTTGAGGCTATTCTGACACCAACAGGCATGTGCTGCTTCCTCCTCGACAGTCTGAGGGTCATATCTCACAGTGCTTGTGCGAGTTGACTGTCAGGCTACATGTTATGAATCCTGCTTTGTGATACACTGTTTCACTATTTTCCTTTATTTCTTCATGTGTTTAGCCTGTGTTAGGATAGCTCACTTTAAAAACCTCTAAAACTCATTTGATGTCATGACCTGCTGTTATGTGCACTACAGTTTCCTCACTCCATCTTTCTGACTCTGTTGCAATCTGATTGTAAAGTCAAAAGATTTCAAACAACTATGTCAGATTTAGATTTTTATTAAAGTCGCAGTTTGTTGGGTTAGAAAATATTTGCTAAAAAAAGGCCTCCTGTCTTTCTGTTTCAGTGTTGTTGTGTCCTCGGGTGTGGACATCATTGGAAAATGGGCGGGTGTCTTCTTGGCCCTTGGGGCCCCCGGTGGAGGGGACGCTGTTACATTACAGCTGCCTGCCTGGGTTCATCCTCATGGGCCGAAACTCCACACAGTGCAATAAGATGGGCAAGTGGGACACGCCCAAACCTGTGTGTCACTGTGAGTCCCTCTCCTCCCTGTCTGCTCTGCTGCAGCCTGAGCACTGTGGCTGCACACTAACAACTCTACATACAGCAGGGTTTCTGTTTTTTTCTGCAGCTCAAAAAAATGTTCAACATTTAGTAAAAAGGCAAACTGAATAAATGTGTCCTTGAGGCCTTTCAAAGGCTGAAAGCATTTATTTCCTTATGAAATATTTATGATATTTATAATATTTATAATATTTATTTATTTTGTCAGCGAGCCCTCTCACCTCACTCTAAAACAAAGAGCAGAAGATGTGTGAGATGATGATCAGGACAACACATAATTGGCTTCTGTGTGTTTTTTTTACTGTACAAATCTCAGAACAAATGAAATCTGTTTGTGGCCTCTTTCAGTTGGACTCTCTGCAGGGTTCCCACAGTCATACATTCACCCAAACCTTTATTAAAGACTTCACTTCAGTTTCAGTTTCAAAACACTTGAGGGAGACCCTCATTTTCAATGATGTCGAGCATGAACAAAGACATTAAAAATGATCAACAAGAATACAAATAACAGTTAAAATATAAATAAAATCATACAAAACCCCCAAACAATAGTAGCAATGGAAATAGCTAAAATTAAAAATACATGATAATAAACATGATATGGTGTCCCAAAACATGTCTAACATTATCATAGATACATTGCATTTGAAATTGATTACTTCACTGTGTGACAGTCAATTGGATTTTCGGTATCTATCCCCCAAAAGGGGACCTGGCCTTGATGTTTTGCAAAGTACTCATTTTGACTGGTCTAATCTTTTGGCAAATGATGCTTGTTGGCAGGCTGAATGTGTAGTTTGGAAGTAAAGTAGAAAGTGTCAGCAGTTTGCTTATTAACAAATGCCTGGGAAGTACATGTTTTTTAGTTCTTCCCTCTGTAAATACTTAAAGTCATGGTAATTGGTTAAAATATTATGAAAGAGTTATGGAAAAGTTTTGAAAATGTATTGGTAAAAATTGTGTGGGAACCCTGTCTCATGTTTTCTAAAAAATCTTCACACTTTTCAAGATGAGCTGTCAAAACTCTGTTTTGTTTCTTTTCTGTTCCCACAGATGATCGGCACTACAAAGGTAAGAGCAGTTTCCCTCTTCTCATTCTTCTTTCTTCATTTCATGGGTTTTTCAACTCAGTGCTGATCAGGACTCCCTCTGTGGACACGGTTACAGATTTCATTCAGCATGTGGATCTGTCATATCTAAAGATTTTCATAAAACATCTATGTTTGAATGAAAAAAAAAAACTATAAGAGAAAGATGACACCAGCTATGTTACAGACTCTGTGTCTGAAAAGATCTTGAGATGTTGAGGATGTGATATCTAGTCAGTTGTTCCAGACTTTGCTCCTGACACACTTAAGGATCCTACAGAACCACATCTGTTCATTTTGACTGACTCAATTCAAATCAGTTAAAGGAAGCTGTATTGGGATGACCAAAATCAAACAGTATTGCCAAAGCACATTTTAACAGCTCTTTTTAACAGGGAACAACACAGAGCAAGAACAACAACTATGTCAACAATATTATCTAATGCAAGCTGAACATATGGATGGACAAAAAAGGTAATGATAATATTACAAATAATAAGATACTAATAGCAATAGTAAAAATGATAATAATAATAGTGGTGATAGTAATAGTAAACTGTTTATGTGTGTGTGTGTGTGTGTGTGTGTGTGTGTGTGTGTGTGTGTGAGACTGCAGCTCTCTCTGTGCTCTCCCAGCAGGATAGGTAATGTGTTTATGTGGGTGATGAGGTCACCATTTAGTCTTCCTTGCACTGCTGGCAGCAGCGCTAATCTTTGGGGAGCCATGATGGTTCATTTCAGCCTGTCTCAATGAGTCTGTCTTTTTTTATAATTGGCTGCACGTCTGTTCTATGGTCTGGGATGGATTACTGAATGGGCCCACTGGGCATAGTGTCAGGGCCACCCTGGCCTTCACCTGTAAAATATCACTCAAATGATCATCCAGGAAGAGACTCAAAATGACCACAAAAGGATCAAAACAACGGCAAAGACAAATAAAATGATCAGCAAGACACAAATCCACAAGAATTTTCCTTAAAATTTAGTTATATTTACTTGATTTTGTGAAGTTGTCCAAGTTTAATTCAATTCAAATTCAATCTAAGTTTAACTGACATCAATAAACCAAGTTTACTGCACTTTATATCTTTACTCTGCTGGAGGCAGACTAGCCAATCATATTTGTATTTTCTGATTTACTGTAGTTGCTAACATTTAGAAAGAACACAGTAATCTCACTTGTTACTTTTAAGTTGAAACAACTTAAGAAAATTAAGTACATACAGCTTAATTTCAAGTACATATAATACTTTATATAACAGATTAAGATTTCTGTATATATTTACTTAACTTTTTCAAGGTAATCAGTTTCCAGGATTTTTTCAGTAAGATCAGCTTGTCAGATTTTACAGTGTGACACACATCTGCTGCCCCTACTCTCCTTAACAGCCAATGACAGAATGTAAACTATCTGGAGGGCAAACATTTATATTCAATAATGAAAGGAGACAGATTTCTGCTGAAATAGGCAATCTTGAAATGAACTCTCCGTCGCATTATTTGTTATTATTTCCTTTTTCATTAACATTTGACTCACTCACTATAACCAGAGTCCTGTTGTTGCCTGAAGCTAAGCACAGGCAGCAGTCTGGATTTGAAGTCACAGCTCTAATGTCACAGTCCTGCTCTTTGTATATCCACCATCCACCCAGACCACCTCCCCGTGAATCCATTGCGGTACATGACTGTGTTTTATCAAAAAAAGAAACATCCTTCAATGTATTTCAGACATTGTGTATTCACCACAATATAATAATGAAAACAACCCAGTACTATACACTTGGAATCTGTGGTTGAGTGCTGAAGCCTCATGTTATGCAACTGAACTTCAGATGGTATTTGTCTTGTGGAAGAAGATGTCAAGTTGCATTATGGGAGATGTAGGATGTCCGTGTGTTTGACCCATACTAGGAACTAAAAGTCATATCTTTGCAGCCTCTACTGCTGTAATTTTCTTGTGCATCCAAGGGCTTTATGGATGAGTCACAGTGAATCAGTGGGGTACTGCTTTATTGTTGAAGCTTTTGGCAATCAGCCACAATTTTTCCTTTTTCTGTCTAAATAGCATTTTTGTGTATTGACTGTGACAGGAGATAAAAGTAAAGGAACATTATATGAAGGGCATGGAAGGAACATTGGTTTAAGTTCAAGTTCAAGTTCATCTTGATTATCCCAAGGGAAATTAGATCAACAGCAACCGTCAAGACACAACAAGTACACAAAACATCATCTGATACACAAAAATGTAGAAAATCCACAGTTCAATTTAGACACAGTGTACTTCAACCACTTTAACAGAGTCAGAGGCTGGAACATTTCAGACACTGCATATAAAGTGCATCAAGTCAAATAAAGTGCAATACAGTTATAGAAAATAAAAAAAGATTTAAAAAACAAACCATCTTCTAAATATTGCCAGGAGGTGAGTCATCCTCCAGTGCCAGTACTCCTGTCTCATCTCATGGGGGCAATGTTGTGCTGCTTAGAACATGACAGAGCTCTCTTCCTCCCAGATGAGGAGAAGGCCTGAAAACCTCACAGGTCTTTGTTCAGTCGAGGTCATTAAGCTGCCATTGTGTCTCTGCAGTGCCCTGTAAATAAGCAGGCAGTAAATAGCTGCTGTGGATAATGTATTGTTTTGCAGGCATATTCTAAAATTAGAGGCAGTACTGATAGCCGTAAGACTGGAATTAATAATCCGCATTACAATAAAACCATCACTGTACATCATTGTTTCTCTTTTTTTTGCTTTTACTTTTCTTGTTCTGGTTCAGGATTAGTGTGATGACCTTCATGATATTTTTCCATCAGAGTCAAATAGCTCAGTTAAAAATTGATGTTAATGAATTAACTTTAAAGAGTTTTTTGACAGTACAATGTAGTGATTAGCTTACAGCCCATAATTTATTGAATTTTATTTATAAAGCCCATTAACCCTAACCTTTACAAATCACGATTAGGACATCCCTCTGTCCTTAGACCCTTGGCTAAGGAAATACTCCCCCAAAAAAACTTTAATGAGGAAAAAAAGGTTGAAACCTGAGGGAGAGCAGCTGAGGAGGGGTCCCTCTTCCAGGACGGACAGACGTGCAATAGAATTCTTGTTTAAAGAACAGATCAACATAATAAATTTACAGGAATCCACATGAGAAAATAATACATAGAGAAAGGAGAGAGAGAGACAGAGATGCATAGCAACAACAATAATAACAATAATCACTATAACAATAATTATAGAACTAGAAAATGCAATTTCTGAAGAAATTGCGGGTGTGAATGCTCAGCTTACGCTACGCTGCAATGCCTGTGCTGAATAGCTTAAGCTATGCTGAAATGCTTGCTTGAATGACTTGAACGTGAAGTAGTAAGAATATCTAAAAAAACTGAACAGGTTAAATGGCAATGAATGTCATTAAATTTTGAACGATACTAATCTTGTAGATTATGTTTAAGCTTGCTGAAAAACTGACACTACACTGCGTTGCTTACTTGAATTTGTTAGAAGATGGTGAAGTAGTATCAATACCTGAAAAAAGTATGAAGGAGTTTAATTAGCATGAACGTCATTAAAATGTTGAATACTACTCATCATGTAGACCTTTGGAAAGCCTGTTAAAAAAGCTGACATTTGTTAGAAGATGGTGAAGAAATAGGAGTTGAAGTGTGTAAAGATATCTAATTAGGTTGAATGTGGTTGAAATATTGAATAATATCCAGAAAATACACAGAACGGTGTCTTAAATGTGTTGGTTTAGGTTCAAACTGCTTACAGAGCAGCAGGTTGTTTGATTTGATCTGTAGAATGTGTCAGATCCTGTGTGTGCGTGTCTGTGTCTGTGTCACAATGTTGGTGTGTCTAGCAGGCCCCACAGGTTACCGTGGCAACAGTCACTGCTGGGTGAGGTGCTGGATCTGCCTGTTAATGTCAGAGATTTGAGGTGAACAGCCACTCTCAAACAAGTGGCCCTCAGTCGATGACAATACCTCCAAGACACTTCAGACATATACTGTTAGAGAGAAAACAGCCAGAGAAACATAACTGTGTACATTTTGTGTCTGAAAAGTGTAACATGTGAGACTGAGCATAGGCTAAAGAGAGGCAAGAACTGCTGCTCTGACGAGATTTCTTGAATCATTTTTACATTGAGTTATATGGGGAGGTTGGTGGATTTCTTTTTCCTTTCTGGCCCACAGTAAGAGCTGTGTAAATTCCATTGGTTCCAAAGTCACACTATAAGAAAGACCACAATTTTTACTATATTGTCACCAAAGATGGTGTGTGACTAGCAAAAGCTGTAGACGCCATGGCAAGCTAAAGAGAAATGTTTGGGAGGCTGTCTTCACTCTGCCAGTTGGTGTCCCTCACTCTAGCTGTGAGCATTCTCTGCCATATGGCTCAATGTTAAATCTTGATTTTGGCACTTTGGCAAAGTTTCAAACAAGTTTGGATATTTCAAAAATTGTGAGAGATATTTGAAATCTGAAAAATAAGTTTTAATACTGACATGATGGGGAATATCGTGAAAGTGGAATGAAATTTTTACATGAAAGTATGAAGGAGGAGAAGCGTTTTGAAGATGCTTGAAAAAAGGTGATTTTTTTCAAGGCTGAACATTCTTTCCCATAGATAACGATGTTAAATCTTGAAATTGGCATTTTGACAAAGTTTCAAACAAGTTTGAATATTTCAAAAAGTATGAAAGATATTTGAAATCTGAAAGATAACTTTTAATACTGACATGATGTGGAATATATTAAAGCTGGAATTAATTTTCTGAGTGAATGTATGAAGGAGGGGAAGGATTTTGAAAATGCTTGAAGAAAGTTGAACTTTTTGCCAGTTTGAACATTCCGCCATTTGAATGCATGGGGAAAAATGCCTGAAAAACTGTGAATATTTCAGAAAATATGAATGATATGAAGAAGTTGAAATATTTCCACCCATGTCCTAATTAAGTTGAATATTTTGCAATTTGAATGGTGTTTGTAGGCTGAAGTATGTTGAAGTTATGAAGTGCTGAAAAAGTGGGTGGAATAATAATAATAATAATAATAATAATAATAATAATAAAGATGTAGAAGAACAAAGGCTGTGAATGCTTCACAATCACAACCAAATATGGATAATAGTGGAAGTATGTCATATTTATTAGGGGTGTAACGGTACACAAAAATCTCGGTTCGGTACGTACCTCGGTTTTGAGGTCACGGTTCGGTTCATTTTCGGTACAGTAAGAAAACAAAATGCAAAATATAAATGTGCTAGTTGTTTATTACACACTTTTGTACTTTTAACAATAGGAACATTAGCCTATACAAAGCTAGAATTCTGCTCAAAAATATAAATACAATATTCTGAAATGTAGATATTTTGAAAAACAAAATAAAAATAAATAACATTGGGTCAGACTGTTTAAATGCGGTGGGGAGCTGTGTTTGTACTACGCTCGTCTTTCTCTTCGTTGTAGCGATGTTCACGCGGGGGTGGTGCCGTTTCAAATGAGTTCACAGGTTTGACGTGTTGCCAGAAACATACCCGATCTCGGATGAACAATGTCGGCAAACCACTTTGGTTTTATCAATCTCTCTTTGTCCCTGTTTATATTTCACCGGGAAGCCGAAGTGTTCCCAAACGGGAGACCTTAATGTCGCGGGAGGGTCCTCAAGCTCTGGCTCATTGCCAATGCTAGCGGCATCAGCATTAGCCATGACGTCCACTACAACTGCTGTTTGTTGTGTCTCGGTGTGCGCAACTGCGCATGTGCGGCTGCAGCATGCTCTGCTCCACAACGTCCTCTACTTAATATGTCCGTGTGGAAACTCGTTCGGTACGCCTCCGTTCCGAACCGAGCACCCCGTACCGAAACGGTTCAATACAAATACATGTACCGTTACACCCCTAATATTTATACATTATGTATATGTATGTGACAGTAATAATCCCATGTGTATAATGTATATGCAAAATAGTGGAAGTATGACTAATAATAATGGCATTGGTAGTAGGTGTTGGGCAGGACCAGGGCAACAGAGCCACCATGATCCAGGTACAGTCACAATCTGAAAACTCTATGAGACAAGGAAGCACAAAGGCTCCGGAGAAGAAGCCGAATTAGTGATACGCAGCAATGGGACATCAATGTTTGCAAATGACCTGTATCATATATACCTAAACCAATATCAGGCTAACTAGGGGCAGGTCCAAGGCAAGCCTGAGCCAGCCCTATTTATAAGCTTTATCAAAGAGGAAAGGCTTAAGTCTGCTCTTAAGTGGAGACGTATCTGCCTCCTAAACTGGAAGAGGGTTCCACAGGAGAGGAGCCTAATAGCTGAAGGCTCTGACTCCCATCCTACTTTTAAAGACTTATTAACCATATGTAACCCTGCATTCTTAGAGTGCAGTGCTCTGGAGGGATTAGTGCACCATACGCTCTCCAAGATATGAATAGAATAGTTATGAATGATTCAGTTTCTACTGCATTCCCATTCTATACAGTACATGGCATCTTCATGTGGATGAAATGCAACTGGTGGCTTTTACCATTTCACTCCTTATTCATTTGCTTGAGGACAATACAAGAACATTTTTAACATTTTAATTAACAAAGTCAATACAAAGAAGACATGACAGAAAAACATGGGAGACAGTACAGGAAAATACCAGAGCAACAGATTATCTGCAACCAAAATGTAACAAAAACAAGTTTTTACAGGTTTTATCTGTGTCGTTTCACCTCCAGGTTGAGGTTCTGTGATGATTGTGTACTTATAGGCCTAAATAGTGAGAACTAAAGAGACACGAAAAAACTGTCAGCTGGTGTTATATTAGTAACCTAAATCTTAAAAAGAAGAATTTTCATTGACAATCAGCAGTTTGGTTTGTGTCATCTCTCAGATATCTGGGGTTAACATATTGATCTGAAACTGAAGTGATCAGAAAATGATAGCACTGTTTGTCTGATCTCACAGCCCTCTGAGGAGGCCACTGGGAAGCGTTTAAATGTTTTCTACCCTGATTTATCAGAGGTCTTTAAGACAAAACACCCAGGAGTGTCCAAACCAGACTTGGGTTGACTTTAAGGTCACCTCCTGTTTGGTGCAGTAGTTTAAATAATGTGTGATCAGTTAATGACATCTTTATAGCCCAATGCTGTGGAACTTTTAAATGGTGTGGTATTTGCAAATTGTGTAATATTGTAATATATTTAAATGCGATTTTAGCCTTTTTCACAATTTCAGCACATTATTACTTGACATGTTTTTCTTTCTTTTCTTTATAGCATCTTTAAAAACAGAGTTTACAAAGTACTTTGACAAACAAGGCAAAGCAGAAATAGGATAGATAGACAGGGATACAACAACGAAAAGCCAAACAGTACTACTGAACACAAGCAAGAAGAAACCAGGGTAGAGTGAGGATAAAATTAAAACCAGAGGATAAATAACTCAAGATGCAGGACGCATAATGTCAATATAAAATAATACGAAGAAATAGATCAAAAACAACAACATAAAAAATACTAAAAGCAGTAAAACCACAAATAAAAGGAAACAAAACAGATAAAACATAAATTCAAAAGGTAAAATAGAAAATGAATATAAATAAGTAAAATAAATAGAAAGAGAAAATAAAAAGATGACATCACATAAAAGTCAGTCTGTAAAAATGGGTTTTAAAAAGTGATTTAAAAGAAGTCGCTGATTCTGCAGCCTTATATCCTCAGGTAGGTTATTCCAAAGCTGTGGGGCCCTGATGGCAAAAACAAAGCCACCTTTAGATAGTTAGTTAAATTTAGCCTCAACTTTGGAACGTCAGAAGGGCCCCGCTTGAGGATCTGAGACTGCGAAACTCTTCTCTTGCCTTCAAAATTTCTCAGCCCTAAAACTTAAAGAATTCAAAGAAACCAAATATATCAGTTGAGTTTCTTATTTGCAAAGGCAACAACAAACACGAGACATTAAAGAATTAAAAAAAAGAAACAAATAATAATATCTGAAATTACATTTAATTTTCGCAAAAGATAATATCTGTAAAATATTCCTGAAACTTTTTCACAACAGAGAGATTTTCACAACATACAGAACAGAATAGATAAAAGAATAAACCATGATGATATGTACCAACAATAAAAGAAACATGAGATGCATGTCGGTCGCTGCTGAAAGACATGGCATCTAACTGCTGAGAGATGCAAAGAACTTTCTACAAGATTTAGGTCGTTTGCACGTCAAATACGCTTTGAGTATGTTGTTATAATCTGAGAGAGAGACAGACTGTGTGGCAATGTGACAGCTGACATCTCTTGTATTGGGTAGAGAAGTGATCTGTCTGTTTAGGAATCAAAAACTCCCTGTAAAGCTTTTCAAAACTGCAGAAAAACCCAACATAATTATAGAATCATTTCTTAATAAAATATTCAGTTAAAATTGATGCACTTGTAACAGCAGGTGGCAGTATGACACTACCCTCAGTGATGGAACTCAATGCAAGAAGATGTGATGGAAGCAGCAGTCAGGGTGTGATGTCTTTCAGATCACTTGAAGTGTCAGATCTGTCGTCATGGCAGAGCGCTGCTGCTAATGTCTCAAGATGTATAGGGGCTCTGCTCAGACGGCTCTCTGCCAGGATTTTCCCACAGTGTTGTGTGCAGTGATGAATGGCTGTGCCACAATCTGTCACAGACTTACAGGTATGCAGGTAGATAATGATGCCAGGAGGGGCGGGGGGGGCAGCACAGAGCATGGAGGAGAGGAGGTGGTGGTTGTTAGACCAGGGTGACGTAAAGGGGAGCCAGGGCAGGGACTGGGAACTACAGGAGATGGGGAGAACAGGAGATTCATGTCTCTTATTTCTTTTGCAAATGGTATTGTGTGGATGTTTTCAATGAAGCAGGAGAAAGCTCTCTGCGCCTCCATTACAGTCTAGCTTACTGCAGCTGAGTCCTCTGTGCTCCCAGGCTGTGGGGACACGCTGTCCTCCTGTCTCCTCCTAATCTACAGTCAGCTTCTCCTCTATTGTTACACAACAAAGAGAGGCAGGGGCATGGCAGAGAGGGATATAGTGGAACTAAGCACCCAGGGCTCCAACATAAGCCTGATATTGAAGAAAAGAAAAGTTTTTATGTTGAATTTTGAAATTGCATATTATAATCATTATTTAAGCACTTTCACACGAGAGAGAGAGAGTGCTCCTGTAGCTACTGAACATCACATTTGTGCTGATATTCAGTGCGACACAACCTTAAGTTCGATATCGCTCTTACACCACAGTTGTACAAGCGCTATTTATTAGTTAACAGTAAAAAGCGTCAAAAGATTATGATAAGTTTGTTTATTTAATCATTATTTTGTTTCCGCCAACACAGTTGATGGGACTGAACTGTTGCCTAGCATGCATAAAGAGTCCTGTGCATTAGCATTAGCTACGATTTTGTGTATGCTGGGCCTATAGTTAAGCCAGATTACTTTTCATAAGTGTCGCTTGACAGACATTAAACAGTCTTGTGTCGTTTTCAATGTATGCTTCAGCAAAAGAGTTTAATTGTCTCCATTACAAATATCCCATTATGTTTTTAACTGAATAATAAAATCTACATTAAATGATTAGCTCCCAGCCTGTTGGTAAGTGCCAGATTCCTATCACTCGCTAGCTGCAAAATCAAATCAGCAACTCAATAAATACAAACACTGCCTTTTTTCTTCCTGTGTGGCTGACATGAAAATTCTTGAGGTTCAGTATATGTGTGTTGTCAGTCAGCCTGGTGAGGCCGTGTGGTTGGCTGCTGTCCTCTCAGCTCTGCAGGAACTGCTGCTGACAGACGGCTGCTTCTGTGGACAGAGACACTGAATGCAAGTCAGTGTGGATTGAAACTTTTATTTCCTCACAACACACTTTTCCTCAAATGTTATTTCTGAAAATAAACTGATCTTTTTGGTGCTAAGTTTGTAACGATATAAGTTAACATTAGATAATGACAGATATTTACAGTAATTTACAGTGTAAAACAGCTTTAAGCCCAGTATACACTGGACAATTTTGGGCTGTCCTAGAAGAAAGATGACCAATGTGACAGTAACATGGTGATATCTTTGGTCGAGGCTCCTAAACAGTGGTTTTAAGTCACACAGTGAGAGAGGTTCAAGGATGGCTGTTGTCATGGTCTTTTGATCAAAGACAGCCTGGGATCAAACTCTGACAGTGTCAGAAATTCAGGATAACTATCTCACTGTGTGACTGCTGTTACGACCTATGTCAAATAGAAATGCAGCATGAAATGATGCACGAATCAGCGCCACAGTGCTAAATGCTAATAGATGCTAATACTTACTTTGAGCTCTTTTTGCAAAATTGCCTCAAAGCCTCTATTCCCCAGCAATGAGCGCATCCACATTCTCCTCCTCCTGTTCTTGTACAGATATTTTCAGACACATAAAAATGCCATGTAGCGAGGGCCCGATTTGTTTGTTTACAATTTTGCTCTCACCAATACAGCATTTTGTTCTTGCGTATTGACGTGGATGGATGTACGTTGTAGCCTGCAACTCAGTGGGTGATGTCATCGTCTGCATACATTTTTAAGATCCATGTTGCAGAGTGGAGCTGCACTAAACTTATAAGATTGCAAAAATCTCACGGTCTGCAGGAGGCTTTAGGTGGAGGGATATGTGTAGTTAAAGGTTGAGGGCCAGTCTTTAAAAATACAAAACACAGAAATAAATCTCAAATGTTGTAGTTTTATTCGTCCCATAAACATGTAGATAATGAAGAACTAGCAGGATATTTTCCTGGTCTTTGAGCTCACTTGGCAGTTGTGTGTACTGCAGATGACAAGCTTGCAGTAATCACCCTCAGGTGTTTTTGCCTGCTGAAGGTCATATCGACATGCTTGTTACACAGTAACAAGACTGAGGTCTCTATTCTGCAGATAATGACCATGACTCTTTTGCAAACAGGCCACAAAGGTCACTGTGTTGATCGGCCACAAGCTGTCAGCTCTTTGGTAAACAACAAACAAAATGTGTTATTGACGAGGCTGCTGATTGATCAATGCTCCCTGTTGTGTGGCCCTGAGGAAATCAACCTGTGACAGCAGTTTAATTGCAGTCTGTCAGAGTCCCTGGGACCACTGCTTCCATTTAGGGATTGCACATGTTTGGTTTTGTTTTTTAACTGTGTTATTTATCAGTTTGAGATTTGTGGATCAGTCACTTGGAGGGGGTGAACAACAGCATAATATATTGGAGCAGCAACTGTGTCCTGCGGGTATTGGAATGGTTGCAGTTGTGCATTGTGTTTCTCAGGCCGTTAAATTGAAGGCAGCATTAATCCAGGATTTATCACTGATTGGATGTTCAGGCCTGGAGCGGTGGCTGCAGCCAGCAGGTAGAGGCAAGCATTAGCATCTTTTAATTAAAACTGCACCCCCAATATCTCTCTCTCCCAGTATGCCTCCACCCCATACCTGTGACCAGCCCAGCAAAGGGGAGGTCAGCTCTGTATGTGTGTGTGTGTGTGTGTGGCGGGGGGGGGGGTTCTCCCAACATCCTTAGTAAATCAGAGGCAGTCATTTTACTTGGACTTTACATTATTTTCATGTCAGAGTAGGAGTAGAAATATTTCATACCTTCATCCCTTCCAGACATTTCACAGGGGTATGCAGTATATGATAGTAAGACTGTGGTGCTAATAGAAAAAAAACATGAAAAAAAGAAATCCTTAATTCAGCAAATTAGAGTTAAAAAAAAAACAACATACCTCTATTTCTCACAGTCTCTCTCTGCCTGCTGGCTGCCGGCAATTTACAGTCCTGTAACATTTCTACCTCCACTACTAGGTGTTGCTGTGTCTTTCAGCTCAGCTGCCTATATTTTTTGACTGTATTGAAAAACAGACCTTCAGGATTTCTTAACACCCTGATATACCGTAATACCCTGATACCACCCAAGCCTCCTTTTTACATTCAGTAACACTGATTCAAGGCAGTGTTGAACAATTATGCAAAACTAAAAGATTTTAAATTATACGTATATTTGCATTCCACTGCTGCCTTGTCTTCAGTGATGCTGATTTTTAATGTTGTGAGTAGGGATGGGTACAGAAACCCAGTATTAGATGAGCCCTGCCATTGAATTATTAAAAACTGGAGCATCTATAAGCTCCGGCATTAACGGTTCTGCTATCGGTAGTGGAGATTTTAAGAAAACATATCTCTTGTATATTTAAGATAACATAATGTTTTCTTTTACAGTTTTTATCTCACTAACTCTGTTTCTAATTTGCAACAAGATTAAGACAACATTCTACATCTCTTGTCATGCATCACAGGTGATTATTTGATTGGGTTATAGGGCTGCAGGATAATCAGATTGTGTGACAGACACTGTGCAGACATCCTGTGCTCCAGAGCTTCACCTTAAGGTGAGGAGAGACCACGCCCCTCATGGCTTTACTGTTAGGTGGGATCCCAACTCCATACACTTTCATCAAATACCGCTGCTTTGACAGTGCTTTTGGCATAAGATCGCGGTACTAAAAGCCACCTTTCGCGTCTGCATGATACTTACCTGAACAGCATCAGCTGAGAGTGGTACGCTCACTTGAGAACACAGCTGGACTCAACGTGTCCCTTTTGCATGAACTGCCACAAAACAGTGTCATGTTGAAGCCCTGCCACTAACGATATTATACAAGGAGTGAGAGGGCGCCCATTGGACAAGGGGCAGCAATGGTGGTTGGGTTGAGCAAACCCTGTACTTCCATTCAGGAGTTTGGTGCCTGCTTCCTATCGAAATGTGATGGGTTTTTGTACACCTTACCATGTGCCTCCATCCTCTAATCTTAACCTTACCTGCCAGCATGTGTGTTTGTTGACATCCTGGCGTTGGTTGCCATGTCCTTATGTTGCCTAAAAATAACCACATGCAGCATCATCCCACCCTGTGCTTGTGTTGACGTCATGTTGGCAGTATGGAAGTCCACTGCAAAGCTGGAATATGTGACAACTTGGGATGAGGACATTGTAGTCACCTGTGTGATTTCTAACCACAAATAGCCAAATGCAGCTTTAAATGTAAATAAATACAAATACAACTTACAGTCTTAAAACTTTGATTGTTTGGTTAAGTTTAATATGGAACCATGCTTGTCTTCTTTACTCTTGTTGTTAGAAAAAAAGTGAATCTCATTACAGGTCCCACTGAATGTAGTTCTCTGTAGTCTCCATATCAGCTGTATGTGGAGGAGCAAAGTGTTGATGTTCTGCATTCCAATTCACATTCTCATTTCCTAGCTGAATTGCATGTGTGAGTATACATAATGCATGTGTCACAACTCCAGTCAGCTCTGAGCATTCATTCTGTTGCTGGCTCTGTTTACTCTGCCATATACCAGCTCTCTCTGTCATTTAACATCCAGCCACCACCCCAGCCCTCCAGTAACCCATCTCCTGCCATCTCTGTCACCTGATCTTCTCTGCCCACTTACTCACCTGCTTCCCATTTCCCTAATCAACCCAGCAGTACATATACTGCCCTGTCTCCACTTATGCCCTGCCACATTGTGCATCCTCCCATGCTTTCCAGCCTTTGTCTCCTGCTGCCTGACTGCGTGCCTGACACATGGACTGATGATCGTCCGCCTGCCTCCTGCCTGCCTCCTGCCTGCTTAAGTTTGCCTGTTTTGAGTGATTGCCTGCTTTTGATCCTTACCTGTTTTTGGACCTCTGGCTGTCTTTGTTCATTGCTTTTGGGTTCAAGCTTGGGTTTTTGAGCCACTGCAGCATGTATCAGTGTTCACATCATTTAGTCGTTGGCACACATATGCTTCATCTCTTTTGCAATATTCATGAGCTCTTATGTCTGTGGCTGTAAACAACAGTATGAACATGGATGTCAGAAGTGGGGGATGATGATGGGTTGTTGTCTGCACTATGGGAAAAGACCCTGTAAAGATAAAAACACTGCTGTGTCACCCTCACCAACGAGGACTATTAAATAAATGAGTGTTTGAAAGAACAAGATAACAGCAGAGGGGGGAGTGATCAGGAGGCTCAGCAGCATAGTTATCGTGCCATGGCCTCCTGATTTAAGATGCCCTATGAATAATGTATGTGGCACTGACAGAGTGCTAATGACAGGAGAGGTCAGAGGGCAGGGCACCATTCAACACTACACTAGTACCCACTTTATTAATTTCAGCCAGAGCATTTCAGCTCACTCTGTTACCCAGCTCTGTGAAAATAGCCTTCGTCACTTGCTTCTAGAGACTCTCCTCTCAGGACTGTGTCCTCCAACACATCTGTTACTACACTCGATTAGCAGTCACGTCGCATAAAGATGACCTCACCATCCATCTGGTGCATGTTGCCACGAGACTATGTGACACACTGTTGACTGACAATGCTATAACCTTGACATAGATTTTCGGGGTGGCTTATCAACTTGAACCAGACCTGACTCTTCACTGGTTTAAATAAACTCAAGGTCCACTTATGAGCTTTTTCTGGAGCTTTCAAACACATCTCATATCAGTGGCTAGACTTAACTCAACAGCAAACTTTGCTGTTGAAAATTCTCAAAAAAGCTTGTGAGTGGACATTGACTTAGCAGTGTCAACGACAATGAAGAATGAACTTTTAGGCTCAGATTACATAATATAGCCTTTCCAAAGGTGGGTCAGTAAAATAAGAGGACCAAGAATAGGCTCAGCAAATATCAGATTTCAAACTGCCATTAAATCTGTTGAAGAGACTCAACAAATAAAAGGGGGTATATAATATAATATAATATAATATAATATAATATAATATAATATAATATAATATTGAAATTAGCGATAGAGATCAAAACCGTTTTTTGTACCAGGCTGAAAACATGTTAATTTCTGCTGTAAAGTTGGACATTTTAACATGGGGATCTATGGAGATTGACTCTATTTCAGAGACAGCCTCAGGTGGACAATAGAGGAACTGCAGTTTTAGGCACTTCCATATTGGTGTCATTATTTAGCCTCTGGAGGTTGCCTCTTGGTGTAGCAATGGTGACTAATGGAGGTGGGGCTTAGGGGTTCATGGGAACTTGACTGGACATTAGGCACAGTATATCTTGAGCAATATAACATTAGGAGAGTATTGGGATGGGTGTTGGTATTCAATACCTTTAAGGTATCAAATAAAATAGTCTGGTACCAAGTAGTATCAAAACATCTCCAATCAAATGATACCTGCATTTGATCCTTTCTGCACTGGTTGTTTGATCCCAGACTGTAACTGTCCCATCTCCTGCCACATCATCAAACTTCAGGGTTTCCCACACATTCATTTATTTGTGGCAGGCTGCAACAATTAAATCATCTGCTGCCACAGATAGATTTTTGGAGCTGAACAGTACATTAGGAGCGCTAATGACATATACACAATCTTGGGTTATAAATAGCACACACCGAGCAGAGCGGACACCACAGAATGTCAGGCACATTGAATGTGAAACTTATGCATTCACTAACAAAAATATGCTTCCCTCATCCATTGATTTGATCTGATCAGTTATGAACATATTGACAGATCAATAATCCATCCCCCAAGTTCTGCTGAGGAAAAAAAAAGATATGCAGAGTTCTGTCTGTGCTGCATTCAAAGACCGGCAAAATCCTCAGATTTTAGAGAGACAACTCACAATGAAACAGGCATTTAAAAGATGGCTTTTAACATATATATATATATATATATATAAATATCATATATATATATATATTTTTTTAAAATTAATTAATTAATTTATTTTTACAAAAGTTAACGCCATACAATCTGTAAGGAATGCTAGACTTTTTGTTACAGCCATCTCCAAAGCTGCTATCTCAACAGCTAACAGTCAGCTCATCAACTGCTTGACAAGTACGAGCTAAACAGCAGCAGCATCATCAGCTAACAGCCAACACCATGCTGTTGAATGGTCCAGACAAACATCCACACTGAAACAGCTCAACTCTGTGATGTTGATGAAAAGCCTTGTGATGCTGACAGTTACCATTGTCACTGAGTATGTGTGTGGCTGAAATGACTCCCACAACTTTTTTTGGTCACCAGACATCATAGCCTAAATTTAACTAAATGTTAATGTCTGGTATGTTTGGTAGCCAGTAGGGTTATTTGAAGAGGATAAAAAGAGGTGTTGTGTCGATGTACTGGGTCCCACAATCCTCAGGTGACACAGAATGAGTGTTGTAACGCTATCTTTCTATCTATCCCTATCTATCTCTCACTTTCAGTCTCTCTCTCTCTCTCTCTCTAGTGATTGAAGCAAAGAAAAGCTCAGGCTATTTCAGTAAAACTTTAGCCTAGTCCCAATTGGATGCCCAGTGCGTTTTACTAGACTGGTGTGGCGTCATCCGGTCTGGTTGCCATGAAGTTCATTTTAACAGATGTTCATTGGACGTATAAAAGTGGGTTGTTACTCACTGAAGCTTAGTTAGCTGCTTAGATCACACATACAAATATAGATATTTAAACTTTTAACTAACATGGACATGCTACACACTCTATGTTACTGAATGGGACATAGGTCAAACTAAAAACTCAAAGTACACTACAAAGATGGTTTCTGTCACTGAAAGTGGTTTTCATCACCCTGATGTTAACTCAAGTGTTTGTTTTATGATTAGTTTAGTTTTAATGAGTTATTCGATTCCACAAAAACGGATTTTCTGCCATGATTGACAGATGTGACAGCCAGTCCATGCAGTTGCATTCAATGAAACTGCTCGGGATTGGTTGGACAAGTGTTTTGGCGGGAGCTCATCCACCACAGATACCGCTACTATGCAGACTCCAGCTCTCTATGACATCACCAGTACAAGATGGCAAGGCCTGTATCCTAGATATTTTAGCCTTAAGCATAGCGGGGGAAAGGGGAGGGCATACAGTGATACATATTAATTTTCAGACTTCCTGCCTTTTTCGATCTCTGCGATTTCCATTCTTTTGATTTGTACAATAGCTATAATTGTCAGACACATCATGGTATATGGCATAACAGCACATGCACTTGCACTTGTATCATGCTTTTCTAGTCTTTTTGACCACTCTTAACACTTTCACACTACAGGTCACATTCACCCATTCACACACACATTCACAGAGTAGTGGCTGAGGATACCGTACAAGGTGCCACCTGCTACTCAGTAACCATTCACACACACTCACACTTGGATGATGCAGCATCAGGAGCAATTTGGGGTTCAGCCCAACTTCAACATGTTGCCTGGAGGAGCCGCTAACTTTCTGATTAGAGGACGACCTGCTCTACCTCTGAGTCACAGCCACCCCAGAATATATAAATATAGAATATAAAAATGATGAAAGCCTGAATTTAGGAAGGTTTTTAGTTATTTCCAAGCAGGAAATAAAATGTCATGTGGCCCTTGCATATTAAGAGCTTTAATTATTAAACATCATGAAGTCATTTCGCACTTTTACTACACTGAGTCAAATTCTCACATCCTCTACAAAATTGGTGCTGTGACAGCCTCATTTCTCAAAGTCCCTGTCTCCTAAGCAAAGAGGGGGACAGAGTTCCAGTGTTCACAATGACCTCAGCAGCTTGTCAAATGCATGTCTAATATAGCTATGTCTTGGCCTGTTGTCCCACACTCTGATGCTGTTATTAATGCCGTGATTTATTGGCCTGTCAGATGCCTCTCTCCTCATCTAGCTGAGGCTTGAGAGGGTCAGCACAGGTTAACTGCCTCGCCTGAGGGCAGGAGAGCTGTGATCTGAGCTGCATTCCAATGTCAAGGACCTGCCTGGCTTCCAGCAGGGACGGACAGACTGACTCTGAGGAAGAAGTAACACGTGCTGTTGTTAAACGGAGAGCTATGTGGCAGCAGGTCCAAATGAAGAAGTATTCACACAAAAATTTTCACTTTATTTTGGGCAAATTTCACTGTTGCACTACTTGCGCAAACTGTGTTTACAACAACATATCAAATATATTTTAATTTTGATAAATCTACCTTGTACAATGGTTTTTATGCTATTTTACAAATTAGCGCCCCTGCTAGTTAGCATAGCTTTAGTAAAAGAGTAATGGTTGGCAACAACAGCACACGGCAATCAAGGCCAGGACGTCAACAAACACATGCTGGCACGGATGGTTAGGATGAGATGAAGGAAGCACATAGCCAGGTGAAGAAAACACATCACATTCAAACTGGAAGTGAACACTGTAATCCTCCATCAAAGTTCAGGTTTGTAGGACCCAGCCACTGCTCCTCCTTCTCGTCCTAGGGGCGCCCTCGCTCTCCTTACATTATGTTGTTATTGTCAGCGTTTCAACCTGAAGCTGTCCTGCTGTGTTTCATGTGCACAGGACAGGTTGTGTCTGGTTGTGTTCTTAAGTGACGCCGCCTGTGTATGTATTGGGCGGAAACTGTAGGTGTTGTTCGGCTGTCAGCCGGCGTGTAATAACACTGGGACTGGTTCTGTCCAGCTGCGTTCTCACCTGACGCCTACCAGTGGCATTTCATGCGCACTCAAAGGGTGCCTTTTGGCTTTGCACTCTTAAGCCAAAAGCACTATCAAAGTGGCGCTATTTTACTCAATGAGAGATGACAACGGGCTGGTATGTGAGTCGGAAGTGAGAATGTGTTAGCCTTTAAAGCTCTGATTGACTGATTGTTTCTCCATCCAGCAGAAACAGGCATCAGTTGCAGAACAGTAGACATGTTTGAATCACAGATGTATTCAGTGATCCAGAGGTGTGAAGCCAAGAAATCAGTGTGTGTAAAATTACAGCAGCTTTTTGTGACTATACCCACAGTGCATAGAGAGGATTGAGTTTCCAGTTAATTTACACATTACCAAAATGAAGCCAGGATCTGAAATGCAATATATTCCTCTGTAAAAAGTTAGTCACTGGTGGCTAAGCACATCCCCGACCTCCTGGATTTTGTACGTTCCACATAGCAACAGTGGCATTCAAAGCGATGCATGCTGCAGCAGAGGCATGAGCTCTTCAGGGATAACACTATAACCATGAGAAATAGAGAAGCCAGAAATAGCTGGACAGGTTCAGCCGCGTGCCCACAGACAGCCAGGGAGATTAGAGTGTGTTTTATGGACGCGCTGCAGATCACATTAATGTTATTATATTCAACGGGAAAGAGCAGTGAGAACGATGGAGGAGAGAGACGAGCTGGAAGGGAGGGAATGGAGATGGAAATGGGTGACTGGGCAAACGAGACAGTGGATAGATAGGAAATGTAGAGGAGTGAAATAGAGCAGAATGAGCAACAGTAAGTGTGAAAGAAATCAGGGGAAACTCAGCAAGATGGAGGTGAAAGGTAAAAGTTCTATAAGCGAGAACCTGAGATGTTGATGATGTTGGGAGGAAGGACAGCATGAATCACATCCTGGATATGGAGTGCTCCCAATTAACTGGAGACCAAGTGCTGAAGGCTGAGCCTGTAGAGAGGGTGGCCATCAGACAGAGCAGTCAGATGTGGTCAGCCACTGCTGCCCCCACAGCAGACAAGGAATCGCATGGATGAACTTCAGACTATCATTACAGTCAACTAGCCACAGTGCCAGAGCAGTGGAGGCTGAAAACAGCAAGTTAAAGGTTGAGCTTAGTGGAGTGTTTGGGGTGAAGGCCAGAGAATAGGGCACCATCAGCTAAATGCGAGATTTTCATGGGCACTTGGAGAATGTGAAAATGGCCAAAATGAAATGGAGGGCCTTGAAAAGAGTTCATATCAGCCACGACCAGAATTAACAATTCAGTATTTTTTGTAAGAGTATGCAGGTTCGTCCAATTACTCGCACATTGCTCACAATAATCTGCAGGAACAAACACCGTACACACAAATCTGCACTTAAACAGTGCATGCGCAAATTTGGGATCCATCAATATTTGTTGACTGAATTTATTCGTATCAAGTGGCAACCTCTGAGGCCGAGAAATGAAACCAATGCGAAAGCGCCAAAAGTTGTAATTCATTGAGCGGCAACTTGAGGCTGTCTTCAAAGTTGAATCTTGAGTTGATCTTCACAGACCCCTATTTTAAAATATACACCGTTACAGCAGAAATACACGTTTACAGCTGGTTCATATTCATAGCTAACAACATAGCTAGCATACATATGTATAGCTAATTTCAACACTCAGCCCATTCTTACTCTGAAATTGACAAATCGCAAAACTCTGAGTCAGTGAGATTCACTCCTCACTCCTCCACAGGTCCTCCCTCTTGTCAAAATATGGCCGCTTCTGCACCAAGCTAGTGACGGTCCAACTATAAAACAGCACTCCACAAGCCAATGGGTGACGTCACCAATAGTATCAGTCTGCAGGCTTGCAGGCAGGAGTTTCAGGACCGCAGATCTATGACCCTCATTTTTCGCAACAGCGCAACCAAATGAATTGGATGAATGCAAAAATACAGGATACTCTTAACAGTTTATTTCCCTAAAATAATGTTTAATAAGTACCACCCAAATAGTACTTTCTACAGATACACTCTGAACTGAACAGAGCGTAAGTATTGAATATGAATTAAGTTTAATTTTTTAAAAATGAGACACAAATATAAGGGAATTGAACATCAAAACGAACAACATCTAGCCGCATGGCATTGTGTAACGTTAATGTTAAACTAACTATGACAGTGCCGGTATTAAAGGCACTCATGTTAACGTTTATTTTAGCTAACGTTAGCCTACATGCTAATGCTAGCTTGCTGCCCTAGACAGTTTAGGCTTTGTAAGCTGATAACTTAAGACAGATCATGACATATTTTTATGTTTGGAAGTGTATATAGGCTACTGGAAATAATTAAGCTAATTAACATTATTGTTACTAAATCAAAAATTAATATATATGGTCTTGGCAAAATTAAGCTATGTCTTCATTGAATTACCTCAAACTATTGTCCCCAATTTTTTAAACAAATTTAACTTAATTCATCTTCAGTACTTACGGTCTGTTCCTAGTCCATCTTCAGCGTGTGTCGAGTAAATAGGAAGCCAATACCTAAAGCCAAGTAGTGCGCATGTAGGGAAACGAGGGTCCTAGATCTGCGGTCCTGAAACTGCTGCCTGCAAGCCTGCAGATATGCCCCACTTGACGTCACGGTATCTCCATCCATTATTTATACAGTCTGTGGTTCGTACTCTGCAAACAAATGTAGAACTGCCTCAAACCATCCATTCACACAAAAGATGAAGACCAGTCTGTCTTAGAAAATAAAACCGCATCTTTTTACTAAATACAAAGCATATTGAAACTGCATTGATTAAAAAAGGCTTTATTGCTTTACTGCTATGAACAGTGATGTAATCGCTTAATGATGTGTGCACTACTGGGCCCTTGAATGATGATTGCTTAGATTAAAAAAAAATTAACATCACCAATATTCCCTCTTTCACGATTAAGAGCCTGCGTGAGCAGCATTACATGAGCACTGCTCAGCTGCGGAACATCTAGAGAATTGGAGTCTAACATATTTTTACCACTTGATACGGGCGTTTTCTTAAAAAATTATTAAGAAGGCTTTATTGGATAGGACAGCTATACTGTTAAACAGGGGAAAGAGAGAAAGAGGATGACATGCTGCAAAGGGCAGAGAGTAGAATCAGACCCACAGCCGCTGTGGCAAAGACACAGCCTTTATACATGGGGCGCCTGCTCTAACAGGTGAATTAGTGGGTGCCCTGACATGTGCAGTTTTAATAATCATATTGACACAGTTTCAATGTCTGTATCTGTCACGGATATGAAGAAATATGTATATATCTGTTTTATTTAAAATTTGCCATTTCCGTTTCAAAATAAAAGCCCTCTGACAACGTTTCTGTTGACAGAATCCTTTCAGTTGTTAAAACAAGGCCTTTATTGTGAAATATTTGCAGGGCTGTGTGGTTGACAATGAAGTGTCTGCACAGCTTTATTAAGCAGTGAAGTATTGGCTTTTAATTGTGGACAACAACAACTCAAGCGTGCAAGCCGTAGCAGCCCCTAGAGGTAGCCATCACCCCAGCATGCAGTGTGTCCCGGGCCTTAGACGCTGATTTTTGGTTAATTTAGGTTGTTATAAAAAATAAAATGTCAAGACAACAGCTAATATATAATAATGATAATAATTATAATAATAATAAACTTTATTCATATAGCACTTTTTAAAACAAAGTTACAAAGTGCTTTTCAGAAGACAATAATAAAAACAAACAACACAGCGATCAAGTACAGGTTAATAAAACAAAGCAACAGCAACCTACTCAATACTCATTAAAGTTTTCCTATAAAAAAAAAGTCTTATGAAGCAATTTAAAAGATGCTAAAGATGGAGCAAGTCTGATTTCAATGGGCAAGGAGTTCCACAGTTAAGGAGCTCTGACGGCACAGGCACGATCACCTTTTGTCATGAGGTAAGAACGGGGAACGAGAACAAGAAGAGCTGAATCCATTGATCTGAAGGGGCACCTGGTACGTAGGGGGTCAATAACTCTTTAATGTAAATTGGGTAAAGTCCATGTAGTGCTTTAAAAGTGATCATTAAAATTTTAAAACAAATGCAGTTGGAAATAGGTAGCCAGTGTAAGTTTGCTAAAATGGGAGTAATCTGTTCAAATTTTTTTGAGCTTGTTAAAATTCAGGCGGCAGCGTTTTGGACCAGTTGGAGTCGGTGAAGGGAACTCTGACTTTCTGAGTCTCTTACTTATACCTAACTTATAGTGCATTGCAGTAGTCAAGGCAAGAAAAATTAAAAGCATGTATCACCTCGTGTAAGTCAGGGAGACACGAATAGTCTAATCTGAGAGATCTTTTTAAGCTGATAGATGAGCACGACTGATCAGCATTTTTTATTTGAGCATCAAAACATAGCTCTTCATCAAATACTATACTAAGGCTTTTGCATTCTGCTTCATAATAAAAGAAAGACAACCAAGTATGCTGTGAATCAGTCTGCCTGAGTTAGAGTTAGACTTATGGCTAAAATTGAAGTTTTATAATTGTTAAATTTTAAAATTTTAATCTGATACAGGTAAGAGGGTTATCTAAAGACTTACTGGACTGGAGGGGGACATATAGCTGTGTGACTGCATAACAGTGATGGGAGACACCATGGTTCTGAATGATGTGACTGAGAAGAAGCATGTAAATGGAAAATAACACAGGGCTGAGAATGGACCCGTGGGGCACCCCATACTTAGAAGGAGACACAGAGGAGATGGAGTTCTCTAAGATGACAGAGAAGGTTCTGTTAGAAAGGTAGGAACTCAACGACTGTAGTGCTGTGCCCATAAAACCAACCAGCATTCAAGTTGGTGCAGGAGAACAGAATAATCAACAGTGTCAAAAGCTGCACTCAAATCTAAAAGCACCAGGATTTACTTTTTACAACCGATTCACCTCTGTCGGTTGTAAAAAGTAAATCATTGCAAACTTTTATAAGGGCCGTCTCCGTACTGTGTTGGGCTCTAAAACCTGACTGAAAACTGCTAAAAATATATTATTATTCATATAAGAGATTATTTGAGTTGAAATGACCTTTTCCAGCACCTTAGATTAAAATGAAAGTTTGGATATTGGGCGGTAGTTACTGAGTAAAGGGGGATCCAGACTGGGCTTTTTCAGTAGTGGCTGAGTTATAGCATGTTTAAAACCATTTGGAAAGATGCCAGATATCAGTGCACTGTTAATAATTGATAAAATAAAAGGACCAACAGTTGGGAAAACCTGCTTTAAAAACTTAATGGGGGCAGTATCTAAAGGACAGGTGGAGGAATTCATTTAAGAGACTAATTTACTGAGCTGTGAAGGGTTAGTGGTTTGAGACTGAGAGAGGGAGACATGATTATTGCAGGCAATGGATATATTTCTTGGATCTGGTAAAATTTGAGACCAAATGCTACCTATCTTCCCTGTTAAATAAGCCGCAAACTCTCCAAGGGCATTACTGGGATCCATGGCTATACTGATAGGACCGTTAAGAACATAGCTGATGACGCTAAAAAGAACTTTGGGGTTGTGATGATTCAAGGAGATGACATTTGAGAAGTAAGATGATCTCATCTTTTGTTGCTATCTGGTAGTTTTTCATAACTTCCTTAAGGTTGCAGTGAATGGCATCAGATTTGGTTGCTTTCCATTTGCGTTCTAATCTTCTGCATTCTTGTTTCAGGGAGCGAGTATGTTCATTGAGCTGTGGAAGTGAGTTTGATTTTAACTTTTTGGTTTTTTAAGGGGGCAATGAGGTCAAGAATGGAGTGACAGTATGTGTTAAAATAAGTTAAAAGTTCATCTGAGTCCTGTGAAAGCATTGAACTGGGGTAAAGGAATAACTGAATTTAGCAGCAGAGACAGTGTTGAGGTGCGGAACTGGATAATGCGGACAGATTTTGAGACGGAGGAAGAAGGCAGAGCAGCTTTAAAAATGATTGCTTTGTGGTCTGATACAAAGACATCCACCAATTCCATATTTTCTGGGCAGAAACCAGAGGAAAGAACCAAGTCTAAAATATGACCTTTGGAGTGTGTGGGCTGTTTAACAGATTGAACAAGGTTAAAGGAATCGAGAAACTCACTAGACATGGAGTATGCAGGACAACAGACATGGATATTAAAATCCCCCAGAATAAGCACTTGGTCATATTTGGATAAAAAATGGATGAGAGTTCTGAAAATTCAGTAAAAAAATTGTTGTGATATGGTGGTGTATAAATTAAAATACATCATAAGGGAGTAGTGCCTGTGATAATACGGGAGCAGGGCCTGTGATAAAAAAGCAAAGGACTTCAAATGAGCTAAAATTGCCAAAAGAAATAGGAGAGCACTTAAAACCTTTTTTGTAAAAAAACGTAAGACCACCACCTTTTTTAAATGGTCGAGGAAGATGGAAATGTTTAAAATCAGGTTTATGTTAGTTTATGAGAGAGCCTACATTTTTTGTAACAATTAGGTCAGTAATTAAAAAAGATTAGTTGCACAGGGACCTTGCATTAAGTAGGCCAATTGATTTGTTTTTGAGCTGGTCCCTTTTGAAAGTGACGTAGATTGCAGGAGTTGGTTCCCCCTTGAGGTCTTCTGGGGTGGTAGGGTCTGTTGTTACAGACTATTGGGATGTTAGAGCATGGGAATGACTGAAAGGGGGAGTGCTGCGCAGATCTGACAGGTGGTGAAGGAGCTGGAGGAGGCAAAGAAGGAGGAGGTTCTGGGGTGGGTGTGTCAGATCAGTCAGTCAGTGTGGAGTGCTGAACAGCATGTTGCACGTTAGCGGTAAATATCCAAATGGATGTTGTGGTGCGGCAGTGGCAGGGCTGGGAGAGGGGCCAGGAAAAGTTCCAGTATGTCTAATCACGGCCTCCTTAAGGAACTTATGCAGGGAAGAGGAGATCAATGGAAGGGATGAGGACTTATTGGTTTGGCCTTCCAGTGGGCTGTGAGTGCATCCCCGCTCTGTTATCAGGCAGCGGTGGAGAGGCTGCAGCTGCCCAGGCTGTTAACCACGGAGGGTCCAGGTGAGAAGCAGCCACGGCCGCAGTGGTAGGAACGACAGCCAGGTGGACCAGAGTGGCCAGGGCTGGGGCAGCAGGAACAAGGCATGCGTAGTAATTTGAGAGGCTTAGTTGTGGAGGACATTCTCAATTGAGTGTCCCTTGCAGCCGTGGGCCACCAGCTCTGACCAAGAGGGCTTGTGGCCAGGGTTAGAGCAGGAGGGAGGCCGAGGAGAAGTGGCAGGATCCCATAAAATTGTGTCCTGGATTGTGGCGGGGGGCAATTTGTTTGGACTGACTGGCAGCTACCTCCATGAAGCTCGATAAGAGGGAGTCTTTCTTTTTATCCAGTCCAGTTGAGTATTCCTGAGTGGGGAAAAGTAGAGCCTGGAAGAGAGAGGAGAAACAAAACTCGGCAGTTATGTTGTTGTGTATGGATTACAGACTGGGTATGAGAGTCCGATTACAATTGACAGCTTTTGGTGTCGTAACCTAACGATATGGCCCCCACCAAAAAAAACTGGGCTGGCTGTGTAGATTAGGCGCTGGTAGGTATGCGCTGGTGTGGTTTCTCTCACAGGCTTGAAAGCTGCAGTCCGGGCGACTCTTGGTCAAAATCTTTCATCCAGTAAAAGACGTATTTAAAACACAAACGATCTGAGAGATGTGTTGTTAGAAAAGGATTTACAACTGGATTAAAAGTCGATTTGCGACAGAGCCTCTGACACAGGGAGACACAGATGCCACACAGATGCCACGCATGTGTGGCCAAGTTAACGTAGAATACTAACAACATGATTTTGATATTTTGTGGGTTTTAGGATTCTTTTTGTGTTTTTAACTAATACCCTGCATCTTCCAAAGTTCTCATGTTAACTTTATCCAGACTTAGAATCACATTTAGTCATGCAGTGTGTTAATTTGAATTCAACTTGTTTCTGAAGTGATGTTGGCATCCAGTTCCAGCTGAGTTTAATCAAATTCAGAAACACTTAAAAAAAATTGTAATCAACCAATATCTCACTTTCAAGTGTGCCTGCTGCTGGTTTTTAAAAGTCAGTAAATCTAACTTGAATAAAATCCTAAAGAGAAATGTTGAAATATGTTAAACTTGACTATGTGAGCTTAGGAGTGGAGAGCAGAGGGAGGTGCTGGCTGATGTCTAATGACAAAGAGGGAACAGGAGGCATTAGAGGGTGTGGAAGATCAGGATTGGAGGGACAGACGGTCCAAACAGCAGGTGTGTTAAAAAGCAGTGGCCGTTCATATTTCACACTCCAGTACAACAGAGCTGATTGGGGGGAGGGCTCATGATGGGGAGGGGGGTGATTCCATGACCGACTGTTTCTCTGGTGTGGTGCGTTGTAGTAAAATCTGCAGAACACAGCTCTAATTTGTGTCAGAGGAGTAAGCCGAGTGATGACATCATGTCAGGCTTTTATATAGCGTCATTGCAGCGTCTGCTGGTAAATGTGTCATGTTCACCACTGGGAGAGCTGGAAACTGCTGCTGATGGAATTTGTGTCCTGAAATATATGAACAAATGCAATTAGGTGTCAAATTGAGCAAAAGTATCTGGAGACTGCACTCCATGGTGGAGTGATAAAAGGATTACTGCACTGATGAAATGAGAAGGCTGCAGTAAACTAAGACACGACGAGGGAGGTGGGGACAGGTTTCATGTGAAACAAGGCTTTAAGCTTATTTATTTATTCTTTATTCTGCTTTATTCTCTGTTTTCCAATCTATTAATATTTCAAAAACAAACCTGTCCCATTATATAAAGAGCACAGTGGGATACACAAAATCTGGAAGAGAAATGGTGTAGAGCAAGTTGAATTTCAAATCATTTTTCTGATTTAAACTACTGTAGTTTGATACAGAGGACAGTTCATTATCCAGCAATGGTGGCATGGAATTCATTTCCAAATTTTTGAATTCTGAAATTAATACAATGTGCTTTTACAAAAAGTTAAGATTTATTTATTTACACAAGGAATAGAGTAGAACACTATATATGATATGTACTTTTGATATGAAGTGGTTTTGAGCTTTCTATTTAATTTTTCTTATGATTTAGTGGATACATTTCCAGGTACTTTATTTTTCTCAACTATTGCAGAGATAAATCATTCTGTAGAGCTGCTGTATGTGTTGGAATGTCTTTGAGTTTGTGTTGGTTGTTGTGTGTTTTATTGGTGTTGTAATGTGTTTAATCGTAATGTGAATGTTATGGATGTATATTTATGTAGTGTAGTTAATGAAATATTGTTAATGGATGTAATGGAGACCCCAGGAAGTGTAGCTCCTGCTGAATACAGAAGCTTATTGGGATATTAATGAACAAATGAACAAACAAATACATGGTGAGAACAAAGGGTGAGAGAGACCAAAGAGGACAGTAAGAGAAATGAAGAGAAAATCAACATATTGCTCCCATATTTGGTCATAGTGGCTCAGGATTAGAGTGGGTCTTCCTCCAATCGAAAGGTTGGGAGTTGAATCCCCAGCTCCTCCAGTCAACATATCAGGTGTCCTTGTACAAAATACTGAAGTAGAGTGTAAGTGCGTATGTGTAGCTTTATAAATGCAGTCATTTATAAGTTGGGTGGGAGGGATTGACTCTCATAAAGTCAGTGCAAGTCTTAAAAAAATCCTGACCAGTACATCACTATTTAATACAGAACCAGGTTGGCTGCTTCCTGCTCTTTATGCTAAGCTAGGCTAACAGTATTTTGACTCTATTGTTTGCAATTACAATATCACAATTAATTTAATTTTAAGTATTTTTCTTCCCCCACCACAAAGGAGGCAGATCTTGCATGGTGCATGGGTAAAATGTTTAAATATCAAGCTGTTAGAAATGATGCAGACATGTTTTTGTTGCCGGAGAGGAATCTGTAGCTGTTGTGTGTCTCAGGCAGAGTGGTAATTTTTAGCTCCCAGTCTCTACCAGCACATCTCTGTGCCTGCAGTGATCTTGGCAGCCTGTTGAGCCAATTGTGGTGCCCTGCAGTGATCTAGCAACCAGCGCAGCCAAACATGCTGCCCCGTGTGACCTGGCAACCAGTGCGACCAATCACAGCACCCCCAAGAATCGATTGAGGCCTTCAAGCCTCTGCTGAAGGCCCGCCTCCGTTGATGCCCGCAGTGCCATTCAGCAGCAGAATGCCTGTGGAAAAGAGGTCTCAAGACCAGATTTGCCTGTTTTTTGTCCTAATATGATGCAGATGGTGTGAAATGTTAATGAGGCTTGCGGGGTGCTTTCGGCTGCCAAAGGAGAGACGCACTGACCTCAAAATAGGACACAACTGGTCCCTTTTATTCTCTGAGCCTTCATCTTGGTTTCTTTACCAGTCATACACATCAAGTTTTTATTGTAGCATAATTCTATGACTACAGCGTTACTGTATAATGAGAATTAACAGCTCGACGTCACCACAGGTGGAAGTCTCTTTCAAAGTGCACCACATCTAGTAACATTGGTAATAAGGGAAGATGTGTTATCTGAGTAGGATTGAAACTCCATGCCCTGGATCTTTCCTTCTTATCTCATCGTCACTTTGAGCCTGTGCTTTATTTTAGAACAACCCTAAAGGCTTACTGCTGAGCCAGGGACAGAGAGCCCATGAATATCAGATGCAGCCTGCAGCTCCTGGAGTCCTATCAGGACCATTTCACAAGCAAGCACTTAAAGATCCCTCCTCTTCCATTCAGCCACACTCCTCTCTAATGGCCTCTGTTAAAAACTCTCTGCCATAACAAGCCAGCCACTTTCATTATTGTCATTAACAGCTGTCAGCCACAGCCGGCATATGTGAGGAGTGACGGTCCATCGGGAGGGTAAAAAGCACTTCCTGTCTTTGGGAAGTCGCTGTATGAAGCTAACAAAATCCTTTAATTAAGGTTTCACCTGAAGTCACCTCCCCTGCTTACAGCGACGGTTTGGTTTAATGATCGTTTTGTTGGCATGGTCTTCACATAGCTAGTCTTACCCAGAAAAGAGCTCAGAAACAAACTCGGGTACTCTGGGATCAGGTGGAAGGAAGATGAATGTCTGGTCATGGTTACTGTGCCATCTGTTTTCATAAAATACTGCCGCTGACAGTGCTTTCAGTGTACAGTCCCAAAGCCAAAAGGCACCTTTTGCGTGCACATGATACGCCCCTGGACAACATCACTCAAGAGTACGGCATGATAGAATCTGCTGCGTTGTTGTTATTATATGCCGCCTGATGGCACCTGACACATCTGCCTTATATGCAGCACTTGAGAAAGCGGCTGGATGGAGCCTGTCACTTGGGCATGATACACCACAGAATAGCGCCAGGTTCTAACGCTGGCGGTAACAATGAAATACAATAAGTGCAAGGGCAACTATAGAGTGGATGGCAGGGGCTGTGGATGGGCCCAACTAACCCCGGACTTTCATGCAGGAGTCCAGTGTTTGCTTCCCGTCTGATTGTGATGTTTTTTTTCTACACCTTACCATTTGCGTCCTTTTCCCTAATCCAACCATCCTTGCAAGCATGTGTGTGTGTTGATGTTCTGCTGTTGGTTGTCATGAGCTTTTGTTGCCTACATAACATAACCACATGCTGCATCATCCCACCATCACAGTAGCAGCATCCCTGAACATATAGAGCAGACACAGAAGGATACCTAAAACACAATATGTAGACGCCGAAGTCCACTACAACATATGTTACAACATATGACGACTTGAGATGAAAACGTGTTGTTACTGTAATATTTACTGCATGTTATCATCTCAGACCATATGTACAGGTGCGACAGTGCATGTGAGCGTACATTTTTATGTTGCACCTTTGTGTAACAGTGTAATCCTTCAATAGTGAACTTACTGATACCCCTTTTCGACCAAATGAGCTCTGGTTCTTTAACCTGTTCAGTTCAGGATTTTAGAACTTTGGTGGTTTTTAATAAACCAGCCTGTGTTTTCACTAGTTTTTATGTGAAAATATTGTAATTAAGGATGTGTAATCAACGGAAGACGTTGCACAACATTGCGGATTACACTGATAACCTGCAAACTTTTGTTGTGTTTTTCAAGATGTTTGTTTTTAACCAAAAAACAAGCATGAACCAACTATTAGTGAGACCACTGCACGTTTTTTTCTTCTGAAGAGTAATTGACTTCTCTATTGTTACCTTCTCCATCCTCTCTTTTTAATGTGTAGAATATGACATGCCCACTGATGTCATAATGGTTCGCACTTCAGGTCGAGAAAAACCTGCTATTGTTTGGTTCCAGCTGAGAACCAACCTTTTGGGTTCTGAACCAAGCTTTTAATCGTTAAAATGCTCTGAACCATGTTCTGTATATAAAGATGGATGACATGTTCTTACTTACCCCCCGCTTTGCGAAAGTGAAGATAAAATATGCGGATATAGCTGCTACCATCTTGTGGTAATATCGTCATTTGGAGTCACAGTCCAGAAAAAATCAACACAAAAATGACTGGTAGCCTAAAGACAAAATACATGATTAATATGCAAGATGCTTGCTATGATAAAATAACAACTTGATAAGATTCACGGTTTTTCTCCTGAAAGGTCTGTTTACCAAAACAAGTCCCTCAGGCTCCCAAAAACTGTCAGAACTCAGTCAGTGGGAAAAGTTACTTCAATAACACATAGAGACTCTGAGCACATTCCTTGTGGCTGCTCCTGGCTTCTTGTCAGGAACTGTTCAACAGCACCCACTGAATTGCCATTTTGTTAAATTTCAGTCATCCAGCTTGAATTTGTCATCGTGTTGGCCAATTGATTGTTGCAATGTCTTTTTCAGTTTTTTTTTAACAAGTTTAGTTAGTTATAACTGAAAAGCCTTTACGGGCTCTTATTCCTGTGCGATGACAACCTGTACAACTTTCAATTTCATTCACACTTTTCACCTTTTTTGAGACTTTTTTCTGTCACAGCGAGCTATGCAGACAGATGATACTGTCTTTATTATTCCTGCCTATGGTGCTCTTATTGGTCAGCTGATCCTCCAACCATCAATGAGCACGGTACCAGACCTGTCTCAATCACAAAAAGTTTGGAGATGTCCGTTTATTGAGACACAGAACCAAGTTACTCCTCAGCCTTAGGGGCTGCGCAGCTCTGCTGCTGCTCCCTCTTGCTGTTGCCAATGTTTTATTTGGGCTCAGGCACTTTGTGCTGAGTTGGGCTGAACAACTTGTTGTTTTGGAAGAGATTTTTTTTCTGCTGTGCAATCACATTTTGAGAGGCTTGGGATGCATGAAAAGTTCTTTAGTGACTGGACTCTACAGTGCCCCAAAATGGATCTTTTCTCTCATCCCTAAGAGCATATACATTCTTATTTCACTCAACAGGAACACCCCCATCTTTCATTTCATGTTTTAGTTTTCATTTTACAAACTCATGGTATAGTGCAAATTTGCTCTGATAACCATGAAATTTGATATATGCATTTCTCTCACCAGTCCATTTTGAAATGGATTTGTTTCATTGAGGTTTGATTTGAGTTTTACAATTTTAAGACCTTAAAGATAAAAAAAAGGTGGTTCAGGCATCCGATCAGGATGCCCCCTATTAGAGGATCAGGATACCTTCTGTTAGAGGTTTTTCGGACATGTTAGACTGACAGGAGGCCCCTGGGTAGACCCAGAACTCAAGCCACTGACAAACTGAGCTATTCTGACCAGAAAAAAAACAGCTATTGAATCATGAAAACCTGCTCCTTCCCCAGTAAAAACTCCCCTGCTGACCCAAATGCTGTCGGACCGGTCTCTAGCTGTCAGCTCTGTTCTCCCAGCAGTTTTTCTCCCTTTTTTTCTGCTGTTATCAACATGGATGACATTGAGCTCTAGAGCTCTGCTGAAAGCTGCATGCCAGTTTGGCTACATGCAGCCAACCCTGACGGGACTGAGTTTTGACAGAGAGCAGGAAGAGATTGTTCCTCTTTGCATGAAACACAAACAACGAGAGCCAGGCCTGTTTGCATTGCAATTTCATCACATCAACCTCATTTAAATCAGTTAAGTTGGGGGAGAAATGGATCAGTGTCACTGACTGATTAATGAGTGGAGGAGGGAGATAGACATGGAATATTTTCCTGATAGTGATGTCTAAGTTGTAGCTGTAGAGATATTACAATTGGTCAGATTGACAAATCCTGCAATACCTTATTAACAAACCTTCATTGCCTTCCAAAATGGCCAAATAACCTTGACCTATGACCAATGACAACTATAAAAAAACAGACTGCTTTAAATGAAAGTAATTCAATACATATCGAGCCTTCAATTAAGAATATTTTTGGATAATTGAGTTTCACAATCAAAATAAGGTTTATGGCCAAACAGGTTTTCACTTACAAGGAATTTGCCTTGGTATCAGGTGCATCCTGGACTCCACGCTCTCCCTCTACCCTCCCAGCCCCCAGACTCTGCTCATCACTCTCTGATACTGTAGCAGAGACCTTCCTGTCTGGACCACTACAAAGGACTCCTTTCAGGGTGTCCAACAAGGTCCTGGACAGGCTCCAGTATGCGCACAACTCAGCTTTCAGGGTTCTCACCCATACCAAGCCCTGGCAGCACATCACCCTACCCTCATTCAACTTCACTCAAATCAAATCAAATTCAAATCAAATCCTGCATCCAATACAAACTCCTCCTCCTTACCTACAAGCCCCTTCATGCCCTAGCCCCCCCAGTACCTGTCTGACTACCTCCAGACCCTATATAATCTTTGGTCCTCGGACACAGGAATGTTCTTCACCTACCACACCAGCCTGTAAACCTTTGGTGACAGAGCATTCAGTGTGGCAGCCTCCACCCTCTAGAACACCTCACCTGACAGATTCACAAAGCCCTATCTCTGGACATTTATAAAAAACTGCATTTGATCACTGAGGCTTATGCTCGCTCATCTCCAACAATCATTGCTATTATTATTTATGTTTCTGATTGTTCTTTATTTCATTTTCATTTTGTTTACTTAGATGTTTATTTTTGTTTCTTAATTCTGTAAAGTGGCTTTGGGTACATTGAAAGGGGCTATATAAATCCAAGTTATTATTTTTATACAGTAGATTTATATAGTGTCTGGAAAAATATAGAAATGTAAAACTTGGTTAGAGAGAAGAGAGGGGAGATGTGAAGCAACAAGGAGAAGACAGCAGAGGCAGAACAAAGAAAGGTATAACGGAGACAGGGAAAAATATGAACCATTGCAGCTGCTCTCTGTTTGATTCCACTGTTTTACTTAAAAAACTGGACCTTATAGTCTTTTTATTTATATATTTTTTTGTATTTTTATAATTTTAGTTTATTTTTTACCATTATTATAAATGCCCTTATAGTTAGTTTCATTTGGTTTTGAACTACTCATTAGGTAAAAGAGACTATATTGTCAAATAAATCCTTATGTCAATTCAGTTCAAGTCAAGTCAGTATTATTTATAAAGCCCATTATCAGAAATCACAATTTGCCTCAGAGGGCTTTACAACATACGACATCCCCTCACATTGACTAAGGGAAAGTTCCCCCGAAAAAACCCTATAATAGGGGGAGGATGAATGGTAGAACCCTCAGAAAGAGCAACTGAGGAGGGATCCCTCTTCCAGGATGAACAGACAAAGCAATAGATGTCGTAAAGAATAAGAAAATGACAGTTTATGAAAATTATACATACGAGAGAGAGGAAGAGAGAGAGAAAGAGAGAGAGGAAGAGAGAGGGACACACAAAGATAGTAATAAACACAAAACCAACAAATGCAATCCATGACAGCATTCAACACTACATGCAAACACTGCAGCCCATGCTTGTGGCATTAACAGTTATATGTTTATTTATAGTGGAGGCATGACTAATAATAATGGCAGTAGTAGTTGGTGTCAAGTGGGATCACAGCATCAGTGCAACCATGACCCACTATCCAGGCAGAGCCACAGACAGGACCACAGCATCAGTGCAAGCACGACACAGGCGCAGCCACAAGATGCTAAACAGATTGATGAATATATAAATAAGGTTAGATTACCAAGTGGGCAAAGTGAGCCACTGCTCAGGGGCCACTCACCTGTTGGTTTTCTGTGGTGCAAAAACTTTGTCATCTAATTAACTACTAAAAAGAGGGAGGACCCTAAGGCAGCTCCTGCAAATTTACCCAATCTACTGAACCTTTCTCCTAGGTGGCAGTGAGGGGATGGCGCACCTATAGAGACACTGTGGAGACCAGGTTCACATCCTGGCTCCTGTATCCTGTAAGTGGATAGGTTTAGGTTGCTTAAACTTAGAAAGGTCTTGGGTTTATCAGGAGTGGGGAAAGATTGTGGTCTTGGTTCAGTATTGAAAAATACCTCTTTTCTCTCAATTCAAGTCAGACTTTTCTGTTTCTGTAAGTGCCCAATAACAAAGGCGAATGTTTTGCAGATGTGCCCAGTATGAATATTTTACAACTTTTCAGACACATTCTTTAAGAAAGTCCTAACAACTCTGTCATCAGACAAACGTTGGAATTAGTCAAATCTGCAAATGCCAGATTACATTCAATTTCACTACAATATCTGCTCATGACTACCACAGAATGTTTATTCTTTTCACCTTTACAGACAGGACAGCTGTAGAAAGACAGGTATTCAGGGGCATAAAGGGCCGATGACTTGCAGCAAAGGGTAACTGGTTGGAATGGAACCCCAGCTGCTGCAAAGGTCCATTACAGATTTGCACAAAACTTAAGCGATATTTTCAAAATGTCGATAAAACACAATTGCGAGATGACTGTGTTTCCACTGAGTAATGTTATGCAACATCTCCTCTGCCGATAATATTCCAAGAGGCATTGTGATGAATGTTCAAAACATTAGCAGATGTATTTTTAACCGTCATTATTTCCAATCAAAGGCCAGTAGGTGTGTTAGGTGAGTGACAATAGAAAGGTGAGCCCCTTTTAAGTGGGAGCATCCATGCATGAGGGATTTCTGGGAAGCAATAGTCCACAATTTCACAGAGGAATTCTGGATTCAAAACTTCTGGATGATCCGCTCAACCGAGTTATGAGATTGTCCTCTTTTCTGCAGCCACAATCGCGCCCACATTCTCCTCTTCAGACTTTTTTTCTGACACACATAAATACCACTTAAACAAGGGTTTTAATTGTTAGCTTACCACAACAGTGGTGAAGATGGATGACACACACCAAGGATGTTTTGTTCGTGTGTATTGACATCCTTTGACTTGCATCATAGCTGTGATTTCACTGGGTGATGTAGTCAAACAGTCTGCATACATCAATCTTGATGTTATACCCAAGTTTATTAAGATGGATTTGTTGTATTAAGGTTACTATAGTTTAAGAATCTGAAAGTAATTTTGAATGCTTTTGAAGTTTTATGTTGGAGTTAAGTTAAAGGATGAAATTTATATCTGTAAACATGTATGTCATTTAATGTCTGGGCACTTATTTACAAGCTTTGAAGAGCTTATCAGGGTGTCCCATTTCACACATCTTATTTTACTTGAAATCGTGTTTGTATCTTTATTTTTATCGACTCTGTGAATAAACTGTGAATGAATGAATGAATGAAAGATCCATGTTGCAGAATGTAGCTGCACTAAACTTATAAGATTGCAAAAAATCTCACAGTCTGCAGGAGGCTCACGCTCCTGGATGTCTGGGGTCTGTGCAGCTCCTTCAGCTCTCTCTGCTGCCTTTCTTTTGCTGTTTGAGTGGCTCCTCAGTTCTGCTTCAATTAGGTGGTTTAAGCACTTATTTTGAAAGTGGTGGGGCATTCTGGGACATGTAGTGTCTGCTACAGTGGCCATTTTGTGATGTTACTGCCAGTCCTGTATGGGAACGTAGCCCCCCTCAGCTACCACAAATGAAGTGACATCCAGCAGATCGGAGCAGAGAAGTGTTCAGGATAAGGGATGCTGGCCAGCTTCAGGTGCTCTGTGCATGATGTGCACAGGTAACATATGATGGGGCTAAATACAGCTGCACAGCTCACTTTAGCTGTATATGAACAAATCATGACTTGTACAGTTTATAGTACATAATTGACTTGAAGAAAGGGAACCGAATTAGACGAGTGAACTCTTCTAAGCTCTTTAAAGGTATTCATTGAACACCAGCAGCTCTGCTTTTACCCACTTCATCATGAGTGCTCCATCTTACAAAATTAGAATATTATTTATGAAGCCAGAATCACTTATTAGCTCTGCTCAAAGTGTTACTCAAATTTACTGAGGGGGCAGAAACTCAGAATGGATAAGGAGGCGTAATAGCACCATGTCGTCCTGCCAGTTTCATGTCCATGGAAACTGGTTTAACAAGTTGTGTGTGCTGAGCTGTCTGCTCTGAAGTCACAGCAAATGACAGCACGGTTTGTTGATAGAAATGAGCCAGAGCTGAGGGATGTGGGAGGCACGGATACACGCCTCCCTCCTCTAGTAGCATGGATAATCCCAGTGAGATGGCGAAATAGATAGGAGGAGGCACGGAGATACATATCAACCCACCCGAGAAAATGAGAGTCAGTCAGGTAAAGAGCTGTGCCTAGAAACCGAAATAGGATGGAGCAGAGAGAGATAGACATCACGCTGCAGCGCCACATACACCACGAGAGCAGCAGACAAGAAAGAACCAAAATAAATGAGAATGAAGCGAGAGGGATCGGTGTCAGCCCGTCACTGTGCTGATACATTATTAAAGATACACACACACACACACACACACACACACACACACACACGCACACACACACACACACTCAGGGACAAAATGGAAGGCATCACCACTCTCAGGAGGAGTCAGTAATGAAGAAATGTGTAAATGTGGGAGTGTGTGGGGGAGCGGCAGAGCATGATTCACTGTGGCTCAATAAGATCTCTCTGCTAAATTAAAAGATTGTATTGACATTGTGAAGTCAACAATAAAGGAACTGAATAGATAAAAATATGAAAAAAAGCTGATTTGTGCCAACAAATGCATAGAAACCTAACCACAGCTGTTATCTGCTGACTGTGGAATCAGCTTTTTCATTTGAGAATGTCCCACATTTCTGCAAACAGATTAGTAGCATACGTCATAATGTGAATGAATAAGCTGAACAGTGTTTGGAAAATGACTTAGTGGATGTAATATATTTAAACTACGGCTGTCAAATGATTTATTTTTGTAATGGCTGAATTTCAATAGTGAATCGTTAATTGTCACATTTTTTATTGCATGTTTGGAAGTTCCATTATTTTGCATTTCAATGTGCATATTGACAATTTAAAGCAATTCTTTCCAGATTGTCCTGATTGGGAATCAAATGACAGCATTATCACAGGAGTTCCAGTTTAATTGCGCTCTCTGATTCACACAGCTCCTGTATGTGTGAAGCTGTTGTTCCACCCGAGACAGTAATACATATGACTAGTTCTAGTCACAACATGCAAACCTGAGGATGCCCCTCACACCAGAGTCTTCCACCATGACTGATCTGCAGTCAGTTTAGCTTTTTACAGCGCTTTAGTTAACTTTAGATTCATCCACAGCTCTGTGGAGATTCTTTGGCAATGCGATTACCTGCAGACATCAGTCTGATTAGTTGCACCTGTGTGCTCAGCTCGTAGGTGGGAACAATCTCAGGACTGTTTAGGGACCCCAGTATGCAGAAATATTCAAATACAAATAGGCAAAAACAACACATTTATACTGCATGCAACAATCTGCATGGGACCAGAATAACATCATTGCCAGAGCGTGACTGAGAGCTGGCATCAAGGAGGCTAAGAGGAGACACCAGCAGAGACTGGAGAGAGACCTTAACAGCAACAGCACTAGATATGTGGCAGGCAATTCAAAATGTCACAGGCTACGAAAGCAGGAGTTCTCCCATCATATGTGAGACCACGCTGCCGGACGTGCTGAACACATTTTACGCTTGTTTTGACCTTCTTAATAAGGACTCAGCTGTGAAAGTCTACTCCAGAGGACCGGCCACTCTCAGTGGCTACAGCAGATGTGAGAAAACTCCTGATGAGAATGAATATAAACAAGTCCACAGGACCAGACAACATTCCAGGACAAGTACTAAAAACTTGTGCTGATCAGCTTGTTAATGTTATAACTGACATTATTAACATCTATCTCTCACAAACGACTGTTCCCTCCTGCCTCAAGACAACCATCATCGTTCCTGTATCCAAAAAGGCTGCTGTGTCTAGTCTTAATGACTACCGCCCTGTGGCTCTTACCCCCATCCTGATGAAGTGTTTTGAGAAACTGGTTCTCCAGCACATCAAAGACAACATCCCTGCCAATCTGCACCCCCACCAGTATGCTTTCAGAGCCAACAGATCCACAGAGGACGCCATATCTGCTGCTCTTCACTCAGTCTTCACTCACCTGGAGAATCAGAACAGCTACATCAGGATGCTGTTTCTTGACTTCACTCAGCATTCAACACAATCTCTCCCATGAAACTTAACACTCTGGGCTTCAGTACAACACTCTGCAACTGGATACTGGACTTCCTTACATGCAGACCCTAGAGGGTTAGGATTGGCAGTCTCACCTCCTTTACATTAGTGCTCAACACTGGAGCCCCCCAGGGCTGTGTGCTCAGCCCCCTCATGTTCACACTGTACATCCATGACCTCATTCCTAGACATCACGAGAACTCTATTGTTAAGTATGCGGACGGCACCACCATCATCAGCTGTATTACAAACAACGATGAGAGTTCATACCGGGAGGAAATCAACAATCTTGTAGAGTGGTGCACAGAGAACAACCTACTGCTCAATGTCAGTAAAACCAAGGAGCTGATTTTAGAAAGAAGGCAAAGACATACAATCCTGTCTACATCAGTGGCGCTGATGTGGAGCAGGTGAACAGCTATAGGTTCCTTTACTATTAATTACTACTTCTAAATAATTACTATCACTGAGAACCTATTATGGTCATCGCGCATCACCACCCAGGTTAGAAAAGACAGAAAAAGCTCTACTTTTTACGTAAACTTAGGAGGGCTTAATTCCAGAGCAAGATCCTGGTTAACTTTTACAGAGGAGCAATAGAAAGCATACAGACTGGAAACATCTCAAACTGACATGGTTCGTGCACAGCCCGGGATAGGAAGGCTCTACAGCGGGTGATAAAAACTGCCCAGAACATCACTGGTTCCCATCTACAGATCATCAGTGACCTCGCTGAAGTGAGGTGTCTGCACAGAGCCCAAAGGATACTGAAAGACAGCCACCACCTCAGTAACAGTCTGTTCACCCTGCTGCCATCTGGAAAAAGATTCAGAAGTATCTGCTGCAGAACCAACAGACTACAGAGCAGCTTATTTCCCCAGGCTGTGAGACTCCTCAACTCCTCCTTTCTACACCAAAAGATTTTGCAGGATTTAAAATCAACTTTAATTTCATTTTTTCTTAAACCACATTTAAGAAAATGCCAATACAGTTACCCTGTACCTTGTACCTTGTAAAGTGAGCATGTCTGTAAAGGGGAGACTCATGAGCACCAAGAGATTATTCAGATATCTTGAGGTCAGAGGTCAAGGTTCCTCAGGGAAATGGTCATGCAGTTTTTCCTTGTCAAAATTTAGCCTAACTTTGGAGCATTATTTAGTCACCTTCCTGACAAGATAGTTTCCTGTGTTACCAGTATCATCACTCTCGCTTTTAAATCTCAGCCCAGTACAGCCTCTGAAAGACAGGAATGTTAGCCAGGGTCGCCCTTGATTAATGCGATTAAAAACATTTACATGTAATTTACAAACTTTAATCACATCTTGATTTACGTGTTTAGGCTTACAGACTTGATTAAAACTCATGTTAGTTATTAAAGCAGATATAAGGATTTTTTTCTCTCTTTTTTTAGCACATTCACCTTGGAAACTGTTGTGACAAATAATACACATACTAATCATAATACTTCATGTAGTCACACAAAAGAACTAATAATACTAACACTAAAAATATTAATACCAGTAGATGAAGATGCATGCGTTGGGAGAACTGGACCTGTAATTTTTTTTGTTTCATCTGATAGCCTCACCAATTCTGGGTACTCCAAAATATTGGTATCAGCCTTAAAAAATACAAATTCTGTAAACAATATATTGCCTATAATATATTTTTAAATAGTTAGATTACATTAATAAAATAATTTGATGGTCTTACATAGCTGTCTGCTGCTTGGCAGCCATCTGACCTTGATGTCACGCCATGTACCTTCCCTTCCCCTCATCCTCCTGATGAGAAACTCAACTCATATGCTGGTACATGTGATCTGAACTATGTCATACATGTGAAATATACAAATGTAGCATATCTATGGTGAGCATACACAAATAATGCAAACATTTTGTTCTGGCGACTAGGCTGAAGGGCAACAGGTTGGATACACAGTGCGAGTAGAGGGAGATTAATAGACATTTTTCACAGCACACATTTAGACCTGTCACTGCAGGGAAAGTTAACGATGACTCAGTTCCTTCATTAAGCCATGTCAGTGCGCATGTATGATACCAGAACCTTTGAGCTAGATCACCTAAATGGAATGTGGTCAACTTTTAGGTTATCTAATAGGCTTGGGCAGTATCACAGTATTTCAGTATACCAGGGTATTTACAAATCCTGAAGGTATGCTTTTTAACTGTCATAAATACAGGCTCTCCTCTTTCTATTTAACTCATTGTATGTAGTGCACAGCATGCACCAGAGCTCAGTCTCCACTCTCTACTGGTGAACAGGCAGCTGATCTGAAAGACACAGCAACACCTAGTGCTAGAGGGAGAAGTTATAGGACTGTAAGCAGCCAGCGGGCAGCAGGCAGAGAGAGCATGGGTAATAACGGCATGTTTTTTACATCTAACCGGAGCCATGATTGTTAGAACAGTGGATTTACCAACTAGAGTACTAACAAGAGTAACCAAGATGGTTTGGTTGAGTTTTATTTTGTTTCTGTCGAGTTTGAATGATGTGTGTTTTATGATGAGTTAAAGGACCTTTTTGCAATTACCAGCCACCCAGTCCAACTGAATGGGGGCAGTAGTCTACCCTTTAAATGACCTATTTGTATTTGTATCAAAGTTTCCTAACTTTTATTCTTGCCTTATCTCATAACAGTTATGCCAGGTGGTTACAATAAGGTGAACTGGTCAACCTTACACAGTCATCAGTCATAAATAAAGGCAACTTATAACTGACAGCAGAGCAAGAATACAGCTGGTCAGAATAAGGCTGCTGTGTTTTGATCTTCATGTGTGACGTTTGTGTAGCGTTTACTTTATAGCTCACTGAGCTCAGTTTTAGCAACACCACAGTGACACGAAAACAGTCACATCACGCCATCTGAAAAGTTTATGGTGAACTGTCAGCCCACAGTTTGTTTTGTCATTAGTTACACTAAAGATAGGTTTCATCAAATAGTCAACGTTAGATGTTACTTACCAGTCTAAAAGAAATGTTTCAAGTTCAGCATCAAACCACATGTTTTTACTCTCCAAAAGCTGTTTCCAGTTTTAAAAAGCCACACCAGTATTTACTCTAGTTTTGCTTCTTCTTACATCGCTTCTTCTCTTTGCTGCGGAGCATTGCTTCTCTCCAGGAGCTGCTTGTGATGGGGAGAATGGCCGTTTTCCTGGAGCTTCTGCCTTTGCTGTGTTTCTCACACACTAACTAACTAATTCACTTCATCGTAGGTTTTATACTGTATCCAGCTCTACTACAGTGACTCACTAGAGGCTGCAGTGACTCACTATGGCCTCCCAGGCCAGGGTGTATCATTACAGAAGGGACAGCCCTTCCCTTGCTGCTTAGCAGTGGATTTCTAGCAGTGCATGGCAATCCATAGGCTTCTTTGGACATAATGTCAAAGGGGTTACTTCACACTGTTGATAGGGATAGTTCATTCTTTGAATTTTGAAACTAAAATTATGTCCAGATCTTGCAAAATGCACCTTTAACAAGAAAAATTAAGCCCTGTCAGTCTTCTGTGACTGAGAGGAAGTTGAATTCAAAAGGTGTGCAGTTGTATTTCTCTGTTTAATAAGGAAAATATGTGTGAGAATATGGGGTGGCTGTTAGTGTTGGGCACTTATACCTTCATATATCGAATATGAAATTTTACATGCTGCTGCTGCTGTGAAAAAGCTGTACTTTTTGCATTTGGTCCCTGTAGACTGTTAATCTGACCCTGGTCCCTGTGTGATTGAATAAAATGAATCAGTGAGATTCAGTGTAAATCTCTAGCCTCCCATTATGGTTTAATTAGGCTTTTCCATGCTGGCAAAAAATACAGTTGGTCCAGAAGAATTGTAATTGCAGTTGTTTAAATTGTGAATGTGAAATAATATTAACAGAGTAATGCATGAACCTATAGGCAAGGGAAGTGTGTGTGCAACTTAAACCAAAAGTCCACAATCTGATTTATATATAAAAAATCTAGGAAATCCATTGCTTTGAAAAATGTAAGTACCTAAAACGATTTGTCTCAATTTATGTTTACTTTATACCTGAGGGTTATGTTTACTTAAAATTTAGTTATATTTACTTAACATTATGAAGTTGTTGCAACTTAAAAATGACAAGTTTGATTAAATCAATCTTTTTAAGTTTCAGCAACTTCAGTAAACCAAGTGTACTGTGCCTTATATTTGTGTTCTGCTGATCGCAAACTACACTGTAAAACCGTACAAGTAGATCTTACTTAAAATAATCTTGGAAACTGATTGCCTTGAGAAAGTGAAATAGATATAATTTAAGACTAAAATAATATTAATCTTGATTTAAGTGTTTACTTGAAATGTAGCCGTGTTTACTAAATTTGTGAAATTGTTGCAAATTAAAAATGACAGGAAAAATTACATTATTCTTTCTAAGTTTTAGCAACTTTAGTAGACCAAGTTAGTCTGACTTAACCAGAACATGACGAAGAGGATTTAGCCAATGATGCAGTTAGGAGATCTGTGAGTTCTGATTTGTTAACATGTTTAAGAAAATACTATTATGATTATGTAGTTTGTAGCAAGTAGAATACAGATTTATAGCTCAATGAACTTGGTTTACTGAAGTCACTAAAACTTAGGATTGGTTTGATTAAACTTGTCATTTTAAAACGTTCATTTTTGCAACAACTTCACAAAATTGAGAAAAGATAACTAAATTTTAAGTAAACTAACAATTAGATATGAAGTTCGGATAATTTAAGATTAATAGTTAAATTTACTTACAGTTTTCAAGGCAATCAGTTTCCAAGATGATTTCAAGTTAGATCAACTTGCCATATTTTACAGTGTAGTCAGTCATATTTGTATGTAACTTCATCATTGGCTAACTCCTCTTTGTCATCAACAAGTTAAATCAGACTTATTTGGATTACTGAAGTTTCTATCACTTAGAAAGAGCAAGCTAATATCATGTCATTTTTATTTTGCAAAATTAAACAAATACAACTATTTAAATAAATGTAACAATTACATATAAAGTAAACAGAAATTAAGATTGGAAGTTATTATGATCTAGTTAAATTAGGATTAATAGTTATAGTCATTCTTAGGGCGCAATCAATCAATTTGTCGGATTTTGCAATGCAAGGTCAGTTACTTTGACTCCTAATTCCCATTTGTCCGTGTGGGATGGTGGTGTAGAGGAGGATGGAGAGACGGCAGTAAGGGTAGGGGGAGAGGGGAGAGGAGAGAGGGAGGCTTGTTGTCGGAGGAGCGGGGGGAGGAAAGATAAATGAGCGGGGCCGTGTTAAGGGATTGCAAATTCAAAGTGGTTTGTGAAAGAGAGAGACCGAACATCCCTCCTCCCTCCTCGCTTCCCCCCCTCTCTCTCTCTCTCTTTCTCTCTCACACACGCTGCTGCAGTCCGACACAATCTCGCGCATAAACCTGCAAGCTCACACCGCTCCCGTCACTCTCCAGAGGGGCTGACCGCATTCCAGCAACGACTGTTTCATCTTCACATCGACCTTGCGTCCTAATTCTCTCCTCGTAGACTCCGCTGGATGACTGCAGGCGGATATTTGTCGTTTTTTGCGGTGTTCTCCTGCAGCCTGCATTGAGCGTTATAGCGAGCCTTTCGACGGGAGAGCTGTTAGTATGTAGGCGGGTTGATGAGGAAGGGCAGATAAATGACGCGAGGATCCGGACACAGTGGAACTCTGTAGATTTTCCATCAGGAGAAAAAGGGACGATCAGTTTTCAGCGTGAGAACATCACGGAGCCTCCGCAAGTTTAGTTTCAGCACCTTGGGACAGCGGCACGAACTAAAAGCCTGATTTAATCCCAAATCTCGCCTTGATTTTCAAGTTAGGCTGCAAACAGCAACTCCTATCTGTGTTTGTCACTAAACTTATTTTCTGCTCTTTATTGATTGCATTAAGTAAATTGCACGAGGATCAGTTGCATGATAGAGAGGAGATCGTCTCCACAGTGCTGTTTAGTTGGAGAATTCTTTTGTAATAATTGATTCTGTTTTTGCTACAAAAGAAACAGTCAAACTAGAACTGAGCTCTAAATTCTAAATACGCTCTGATCTCTGAGGAGCATCAGCAGCACATGGGACTTGATTCGTCTTGACCCACGCACAGTCACCCGTGCACACTCACCGTGTCAGTGACCGAGCCTTCAGCATCCAAGAGAGATGTCTCGGCTCTGCCAAAGCCTCCTCCGAAGGTCCGTCCTCCGCTCCTCTCTGACTCTCACCCTCACTGTGCTCCTCTCCTGCTCCTGCCCGGCTCTAGGCAAGAAGAAGCTCTACATCGGAGCCCTGTTTCCCATGAGTGGAGGCTGGCCCGGAGGACAAGCCTGCCTCCCCGCCGCTCAGATGGCTCTGGACCTGGTGAATAAGAGGACCGACATCCTGCCGGACTACGAGCTAGAGCTGATCTACTATGACAGCATGGTGAGTGCCTTCCACACTGAGAGCTACTACACAGTCTTTGTCACTCACGGTATACATTCAGCTCTCTCCATCTTTGACTGCATTGTATGTTGATCAGAATCAGAATTGGCTGGATTTGTCACACGTGGCTGCACGAGGTGAAGCAGTTATTCAACTACACAACACAACACAAGGGAAGACACTAGTTTCCTGTAGATTATGCAACGTTCATACAATCATCAGCATCAACCGTTCAATACATGTCTGTATAAACTAACGGCAGCGGTTACATGAGCAGTCATGATCTTTTGGGTTGTGCAAATGAAAACATTCAAATAAGGCACCTGTTGTATGTTGAAAAAATATTTTTTTCTATGGTTACCAAATCAATCTATATTCTTTATGGATCAGTTAAAACCATTAACCCTTTGGGAAGAAGGCAATAATAAACTTGGGAAATGACCCAAAATTAGTGAGAAATTATTTTTAAAAAGTACAAGAAAATAAGGTCAATGAGAAAATGACCTGAAAAAGTATTTAAAATAATAACAATTCTGCAACAAGAATTTAATTATATATTTATGATCATTATAGTATACTTTTCTGGGTATTTTCCCCAGCTTTTTGTATTATATGTATATTTCTGTTTCAATCATTTATTATCTAATCATTTATTATACAATTTAATCCATCAATTATTTAATTCATTTTTTATATACAATTCTCTACATTTCTTACCAGGTTCACATTGCCTTTTTCTCCATACTTTCATAAGAAACCAAACCAATGTACTTAAGATTCAAAGGTTTAAACACTTACAGGACTACTTAAAGGAATCTGAACGCAGCACAAGAAAAGTGATGTCAGTCCCGATTTCAAAGGGTAAATACAAACAACCTCTGGGTTGCCAGGTTGTGTAAACTCCCTTCTACTGGTTAGATCATTTGACCAGTAAAGTCCCGTAAAGTGCTGCAGACAGTTTTGGCCCAAATTCATGCATTAACAAGTTAATAACACACAGCTGCAGACGTCTTATTAAAACCCGTCATTAAAGAGTAACTATCGTTTATAACAGACTTGAAGGCTAATTAGAAAGTGAGACCCACATGCAATTGTTAATGAATTATCAACATTTATAATACATTCAGTAGCTGATTTAAGGAGGGACAAGGAGGGCGTTGTAGAAAATGATTACATGTGAAAGTATTTAGATGTAATGTTCATTAGTATGCTATGTCCCTTTTAAATAAACATTACATACACAAATTAGACTCACTGACTCCAGGGTGTCTGAATGTTAAGACCAGATGTTTAGAACACAATGATGTCATTTTTGAAGTGTGCCGTCTGTCCTGTTATTCACTAGGTTCAGAGTGAAGGACTCGGAGATCCTCAAAAATTTCCAAACTGACCAAACATGTGAAGTGAATCATACATCTTCATACAATTATTCATGACTTCATTGACATACTTTCATGTACACAACAAGACAGGGGATAAAGGCGGACAAGTTCCCGTGTTAACAAAATAACGAAACACCCAGACCTGTAACCGATAAATTACTGAGAATGGTTCAATTTCACTGACGGTTTCTCTTTGAACCAGAGCAGCATTTGAAGCAGCACTTTGGCCAACGAGGAAACTCTCAGGCTAACTGCACACTTTAAATCATCTCATGTGATGCTACTCAGCCAATCAAATCTATGCCTTCTGATAAGCACTGAGTGAGATACACACACAGGGGAGAGACTCGATATGAGAGACAACATTCAAGGAAATAAGAGAGTCAGAGAAAATTTATTTCACATGGTGTGTTCTGAAGAAAGAAGAGTAGACAGTGAAAACAAACACAAGAGGAGACAAAGCACAGAGCATTTTGGAGCAAACAAAGCCACTCAAAGTGGAACTGAGGGCAAAAAAACTACAATATAGTATATGGCACTGAATCAATGACTTTGTTAGAAGCTGAAAGTCAACTGTTAGAATATTACTTGAGCAGAAGTCTTCAAGCATCTGATATTCACCATACTCAAGTATCAAAAGTAATTGTATTATATTAAATACACTAAAGTATTGAAAGTAAAAGTGCAAGTAAATGCTGGAAATAAATAAGCAAGCAGTTTGCATTCTGAGAATGATTTAATTTCCTTTCATTTATTAGGATTCTGATTATTGATCATGACATTATGTCTGTAACATGCACACCATCTTAAAAATGGAGCCTATAATACAGTTACAGAAAAACAAGGTCTTTTTTTCTCACAACTAAAAGAACTCAGATCCAGTTTTTCCTTCCCTCCCATTCCTTCATTTGTCTGTCCCTATTTTGTAGTAAGTAACTGAAATGCTCAGGGGAAATGTAATAGACTTAAAGTGAAAGTTGAAAGAAATATAAAAGCTCAAGTAATGTACAAAGCCTCCCAAAATACATGAGTACTATACTAAATTATTATTACTTTGTTTTATTACACCACTGGTAGGGTCCACAAAGTAAAGGATCACACCTGCAGATTAGACTTTGGCAACCTGGCAACCCAACATATGTCCTTTTTTATTGATAATTGCCTTCTTTCATATATTTAAATGAAGCTAAGCTAATTTGCTCAGATTTTAAAGGGTCAATGATCCATAACTGATCTCAAAGAAATTAGTGATTTATTTACAACCGATGAAACAATTAGTTACAACAAAAGGTACAGAAAGAGCTAACCTTAGAACTTTTGTGAAAATGACATCGTTGGCTAGCTTGCATTCTGTGAGCTGAGAGCATGCAGTAGACTGCACCTCCTCATGAACTCATCATATTCATATCAGCCTGTGTGACTGCAGCTGTTTTATTTATATCTCCGCACTGTGATTACATTTGCACATCATGTTGGGCCATCATTAGGATAATTGGCAGTCCTCTGTGTATTGTATGCTTTTAAAACAGCATTCAGGTCATAAAATGGGTCGCAGCCCCAGAGAAATGTTCTACCTGCTGTATAGTGGCATAACAACTGCATGTGTGTGTGCTTGTTTAAGATTGTCGTTATACAGCCTCCACACATTCCTATAGTACCACGCTCTCTGCCAATGGCTTCCTGCCTGCTCACCCTAGAAACTTTCCTGTTCATCTATTTCTGTTGTCAAAACTAGATGTTCACGCAAAAACAGTTAGAAATAATAAATACATTGAAGTAGAAGAGTCCAGAAATAATAATCATAATAATACAATGTATTTATGTAGCGCCTTTCAAGGATTCAAGGTCGCTTTACAAAAATAGAAAAGGGTGGGGGCACCGCTAAAATAAAAAGCAAAAGCCAAACAGTGACCAAATGTTTTAAGTGACTTCACGTAATCCAAGTCCTCAGGCTCAGACATTACATTTACTCTCAAAAACTCAAAGAACACTGTCATACATGTGATTTTCTCCTGTTCACTTTATCCAAATTCTGCAAAACAAATCACTACCTCAAACACCAAATGGCACTTTCCAGTATTAACAAAAATAGAAAAGAAAAAGATAAGCAAGTAGTGGAATAAAAAAAAGCCCAAGGTAACAGAAAAAGAGTCATGAATCTATGGAGTATCCTATGGAGTTCATCACTATTGTGTTATCAGACGCCAAGTGGATTTGAATTTCTCTGGATGTCCTTGCGATGAAAACTTGATTTTATTTCCTGTTTTAGAAAAAACACTCGATTCCTCAACCATATAGAGGGCTTTTAGGGGTTCGATGACTTCTTTTCCTTTAATATTCGCCTTCATGCCAAAAGAATTTTGAAAGCAATTATGTGTTTGTTTTTATGCCTCCACACCGGCAAGCATAATATTTTTGGGTTCTCCATCTGTATGTAAGCCCATTCTTGTGAAAGTGATATCTCAAGAATGCATTCAGAGAATTTCTTAATATTTAGAGCAGAGACTCACTTGGACTCAAGGTTAGACTGATTAGAATCTGGTGGTCAAAGGTTAAAGGTCAAAGTCACAATGAACTCATAAAACATGTTTTGGCCATGACTCAAATTCATATGCTCGAATCCCACAAATGCCCATTAGAGTATAATATATAATGAAGTTCTTATATTTTATATCCAAGAGGTCAGAGGTAAACTGTGACATCCTAATGTTCTGCAGAAGCACTTTTCTGTCCATTACTCAACATGATAATTCAGGGTCAGAAGGAGAGACTTTTGGTCTAATACTGATTTGGTGACACTAATCTGTAAACTGCTGATTGCAGAGCTCTTCTGAGCTGCCGGGGGAAGATGCGTGTGAAGCATCCATGTTTTCGCTGACATGGATATGAACTATAAGAGTAACTTGACTGGCAGTAATTCTAATTTTAGTTTGATCATTGTCACCCTGAACACCAAAGATGCACATCCAGGTGTTGGGTCGAAGGTTTAGACTGATCTGATTAGACTCTGATAAAACTTTTTAATATTGTATTCCTGTAATTTGTCAGTTTTAGGCACATAATTAAAGCAGAGTTAGGGAGGTTAGGTGGAGGCAATAAATGTCACTTTGGTTAGGTTTAGGTAAAGACACATGGTAAGGAAGTGCCTTAAAATGACCCAAAGTTCACAGGGTTCTGAATACATGTCTCTGGGGAAAAGTCCTAATTTTTAAACCCATCCACCATTCCAACATGCCTCTTTACAAGATTGCTCAGGGCTTCTTCTTTTTTTTTACTATCATTATTGCACTGGTCTCATTACCAAAATACATGGGATATGTACAAATTTGGATAAATCACTTTTCGTATGAAAACTTGTGAACAGTGTGTGAGAACAGCCTGCAACTCACATCAAAACTATCTGGATTAGTGTCACTACAGGCAAGAGGGAAAATCTTTATTCTTGATTTGGGATGCACTGTCCCTTTATTGTCAAAAATGTTTGTACAATATTTTTCTCAGACTCAACCTCAAACAAGTTACATTTAAAGCTATGCATTGCAACTATTGCCTTCCTTTGCTGAATGTATTTTAGAGTAATTGTTTATTTCAGTCTGGATCTTGTTCACCAACAACCTTTTTTCTAGTTCAGCATGTCCACTGCAGAAACCACTGAATCTACAAATGACATGACTGTTACATCAGTTAAAACAGTTTGCATCCTGAATGTCATGATGTTAATTTTAGGCTACCACATGGAAAAGTTTCCACCCTCACATATTTAGAAAAGGAATCCAAATCTAGATAGAGATCTCTCAGGTGTATACAACAGTGGCACAATGACATGTTTTACACACGCACAACTCTTACCCAACTACTGTCGACCTCTTTTCAGATTACAACTTTAAGCTAAAGTAGCAGACGCTGCTGAACAGGGCCCTGCACCTTCTTGTGCGTTGGGGTGCTTAGTTAGATGTACTTTCCTGTTGGGAATTTATAGAGTTTCCCAGGGAGGTCATTTTTCTGCAGGCTGACAAACAAGTTAGTGGCCCTGGTTCCCTCATCAAAAAAGCCTATAGGATTTTCAGTGGATTTTGAATCATTGCAGAAAATTGGCTCAGTGGTAAACAAACAATTATGATACTCAAACATTTTTTTCATGAAAATGATTGACACAAATTGAACACCATTTTCAGGATTTTTGAAGCCTAAATGTAATTGCCAGAAGTAAATATGCAAAAGCTAAGCATAAACAAACTGCACCATGGTCACGTAACAAAACGTCGCCAGCACTATGAGGCCATAAAGCCGTGCAGCTTGGTGGTATAACGATCTGTAGGTCCACTTTTTAGCAACTGTCGTTTTTAAAGAAGCGTTAAAGCTTCAGAGTTTGTGAGAGGGGCATTTACTCATGTATTTTATGTCACAGAATAAAACATTAAAGTCTCTTAAAGCAATACTTCACCGATTTTCAACCAGCTTTGTATCAATAAAAATGTGGGTAGCATGTGTGGATGAACTTTCCTGCATCCGCCTGTGCCTAGATATCCCTCCTCAGCTCCCAACAAATACTGCCAAATGACTTAATTAACGCTGGCTCTGCTCTTGAGGCTCAAACTACAGGCTGTACTTCTGCATAATCTTATTGCCCGCCAACCGCCACCAACTATGCCACCGCCTTCACTAATGCAAAGAGTTTGCAGCAGTTCAAGACCCCTCTTTCTGTCTCTTCAACACGGACCAAAATCGGATCAGTCAAACTAGGCAGTGCTGATCAAAAATAAATCAAGATTATGGAACTGCACTGCATTTTTCTATCCTAAAATGTTTTCAGAAACATATTATCAATGCCCTCTCACTGTGATGGTGACAGTTTGTGAACAGGAAGTGGGTGCCATACTGCTTTCTGCCCAGTGAAAATGGAGGCTGAGAAAACAGAGATCAAACAGTAAAACTAAGCAGTGCTGATCAAATATAAACCAAGATTCTATGACTGAGTTGCATAATTTTCACCACAGATGTTTTCAGAAACATGTTTTAACTCACCGTTTAACTATAAAACAAGATCCAGCCGGCTGCCTTTGTGTTGCACAAACCATTCCACATTGCCTCAGGCACATAGCACTCTGGTAGTTGTAGGCTTTCTGCCTTTCGAGCCAAAGCATCCTTTTTCTCTGTTTTATCTGCTCATGTTTCAAAAGTATTGTAGTATATATATTGTAAGTATGCCTTTTTGCTGCAGAGGCAGACGAGTGTAATATGAGGGCCTTCTTTTTATTAGTGAAATACTTATTTTTAAACTTGTGTTAACCACAAACCTTATTACAGGCGTCAAACCAAAAACCCATTAAAAAAACAAGAACAAAAACTCAATTTGGGGGGTTTTAGGACTCATTACTGGGGCACTCTAAAGCATTCAAAATGAGGTATTGGAAATTGTGTCCGCTGTGTGGTGCTAGAGAACAGGCACTAGTTACATGTCATGTTGCTGTACATTATGTTTAGAACCTGCCATGTGAATAGGATGCTCTTTGTCACATAAGGCAACAGTTTTCATGGCTCAGTAGCCAGCTGTAGGAAGATGCTATTCTGCTTTACGAATTTCTGACTGGTCGATTGTTTTTGCAGTCGGGGAAACAGTCATCAATGGGCACAACACCAGGAATATATGAGTCACTGAACTAATGGCAGATCAGGGCTCCACGGTTAGTTCTGAGCTGTCAGAGGAGCATGAGTCATGACAGCATAGTGTATGACAAACAAACTGTACAGGCAAAGAGGAGCAGCTGTCACAGGCTGGATCTAACCATCAGGGACATGATGGACATCCACACAGTGCATGGGCTCTAACTGGCCTGCATTCTGGCTGTGTTTAGAGTCCTGTTTGCAATACTGATTTAGATACGTCAGTGTCAAATAACATTTGTTTATGCAGTGTTTGACATAATTCAGGGTTAGGGTTGATTACATGTTGCGCTTCTTACCAGTGCACCCTGTGATTAGAAAGAATAATATGTATCAGGGATTATAGGAGGTTTATATTCTGTGTGACTGGTCAGTGCTCATGTTTGTTACTCCTCACCTGCAATTTGTCAAATAGATGTTTAAGCTTTATTAATGACTGTGAACTCCTCATGCAACACAATTTTCCTACTCTCTTTTTTATCTGTTGAAGCTTGGAAGCCCTGGCTTTCAGTCTCTAAACATCTGTGAGGAAGTGCAGTATGTACTGTGTGAGCAGACATGTTTATATCAGTCATTTCTAGTTGGTCACATACTTTTAGATTTTCTATTTTCAAATATTTTTCTACTAGATGATAATTATCTCATTCTTTCATTTAGCTTCTTCTCACCTGAGCCCCACCACACACTGCATGCCACACACACGCACGCACGCACGCACGCACGCGCGCGCACACACACACATGTACACTCACACAAGCTCCTTTTTCGCTGCCTGTTCAAAGCGGGAATATCATGCCTTTATGCTACTTCACCATTCTGTAAAAAAGGTACAATCAGGAAAGCGGGGGACAGAGTTGTCTCACCTTTAAGCCATGACAGGGCAGAGTGTAACGGTGTCTGCAAAAACAGGACAGCTGGCAGTATGAGACCATGGGCAGGATGGGTGTGACATTTTGACAGTGTGTTATGTATGCAGCCAACCGACATGTTCTCATCTCAAGTCTATGCCTGTTGCTGCTGTGCACTGGACTTCCATGTCTACTATTATGCTTTATGCGTACAATAACACCACAACCGGCTCTGTCCGGCCGTGTTCTCGCCTGACGCCGTCCAGCTGCATTTTATACGGATGCAAAAGGTGGCTTTTGGCGTTGCAATCTCATATCAAAAGCACTGACAAAGTGGCAGTATTTTGTAAGTTCTGAATGAAAATGGACTAGAATATTGCATCGTTATGTGGCCTCGCTGTTATGTACATAAGGTATGTGGGGATACAGTCATCTCATTTTTAATAAACAGAACAGCTAGCAGGACAGGACCATGTTCAGAACAGACGTTTTAACAGGGTGTCATGTGTATGACCCAGCATGGGAGATTTTACAACAGTAACCAAGACAACATAGTTAAAACAAACACAGATTTGGCTCCAAGGAAAAGGCAAGATCATGCACCTAAAGTGATTGCACAAACAGGAGCAGATGGCTGGATGATTGAAGCTTGTCTGTGTGAGAAAGCCATATTGAGTGCAGTTAGCCAAATGTAAGAGGTGCTGGCCGGAGCGCTCATCGATCACAGACCTCTACAGCACTCTGCCGCTCTGCCAGACCAGCTGCACATCACACTGAACATGCTCTGATGGATCTCCCGCTGATCGCGGTCCAGCACGGCAAGCTGCAATGCCCCAGAGGCCAAAAAAACAAACAAACAACAAACAAAACTGCGTCATCAGCTGGAAAACAGAGCAGAACATTTCTCAAGCTTTCTCTGGAGATGTGGCAATGATTTAAGATGATTGAATGTGTGTCCATGCCCTGCAGTGCTGGAAGTTGAAGGCAGATCCCAGAGGTTCGCAGTGGGATGAGGATGGGATGAGGATGGAGGGGGATATTGCAGCTACAGTATCTCATTTGAATGTGGTGGTGATTTCCCCTGAGTGACGGGGTTAATCAATGAGTCAGCTGCCAGGAGTGCAGCTCTGGATTACGGTGGGCTTGCTTTACAAACTAATCTATTTGATTCAGGACCGAAGTGGGCAGCTTTCTCCAAGCAGCTTGTTACTGAGCCTGTTGACTCAGTGTCAGTAGTTGAGCAGAGGAAATCTAGCTCATGCCTCAGCAGCCTCCTTTAACTTAGCACTGATGGATTTTAAAATCACTGACAGGATGCAGGCAGCTGGTTGCTAGGAAACAGCTTGGGTCCAAGTTTAAACCCTGACAGATACTGATGTTGGCAAACACCAGAGAACAAAATTATATCGAGTCCATTTAAAACGTTTACAGTTGTGAAAGGATGAGTTTTCTATGATGACAGTGAGATCACTGGTTGGTGCTTTAATCTGGAAACGTTAAATACGAGTGCTCGGGTTAGCACAGCAGCATTGACAGAAGTGTGTGACGAAGACCAAACCTAAAGCAATGCCCTATATATGCTTCTCGCCGTTTACACATCTGGTACCTATCAGTCACCAATATGTCAGGATCAGGACCCCAAAGATACTTATCCAAAATGTTGTGGCAGACTTTAGGGGCCCCTCTCCAAGAGGGGTACATGACATGATGTTCAGTCTACTCACGATTGTTACCATATGCCTAGCATGACCTACAAGGCCACTGACTTAACGATAGTCAGTTCAAGTCAAGTCAATTTTAATCATGGAGCGCATTATCACAAAACATGGTTTGCCTCAAAGGGCTTAACAGTGTACGACATCCCTCTGCCCTTAGACCCTCACATCACCCAAGGAAAAAACGGAAAAAGAACCCCTGTAATGGGGAAAAAAAAGGGAAGAAACCTCAGGAAGAGCGGTAGAGGACGATGAGGGATCCCTCTTCCAGGACGGACAGACGTGCAATAGATGTCGTAAATAACAAATGAAATACAATCATGGCAAAAGGAAAGAGAAAGAGAGAGGGGGAGAGAGGCACAGCAATAATAGAAACAGATGCATGTCATATTACAATAACAATAGGTGTGAAATTATTAAATGCACTCTATGATGATATTGTGGGTGTTGATAAGAGTCTCATGTGTATATTGACAGGGAGGTGTCCAAAGGCATGATCACGGCATCAGCGCAACCAGGACCAGATCACAATCAGGGCGAGCGGGGGGCACAGTATCAGTACAGCCACAACACGAGCACAACCAAAGGCAGGGTCACAGCGCCAGCACAGCTATCACCATGATCAGGCACCACCAGGGTTACGGCCAGGATCCGAGAAAGCTAGGAAAGAAGGTAGCAGGAATGCTCCCGAGAGGCAATGGGATTAGCGTAGTGCGGATCAACAGACCCAGGCTCCGTAATTGTGAGCCCCAGGTAGTGACAGTATTACACGGCTATCACAGATGTTAGGCTAAGCTAAACTTCTGAGGCTAAGCTAAGCTTGCAAACGGCTGTCACAGATATAAGGCTAAGCTTAGCAGTAAGGGTAATGCAGTAAACAGACGTGAATGATTTTCAAATGGAGGGAGCAAGAGAAGGAAAAAGGAGCTCAGTGTATCATAGAAAGTCCCCCAGCAGATTAAACCTATCTCAGCCTAACTAGGGTCTGGTCCAGGCAACCTGAGCCAGCCCTAATTATAAGCTTTATCAAAGAGGAAGGTCTTAAGTCTACCCTTAAAAGTGAAAATGGTGTCCGCTTCCCTGACCGAAACTGGAAGATGGTTCCATAGGAGAAGAGAATGGTAGCTGAAGGCTCTGGTTCCTAACCTACTTTGGAAACTTTGGGAACCACAAGTAACCCTGCATTTTCAGAGTGCAGTGATCTTGAGGGTTGGTAAGGAACTATGAGCTGCGACAGATAGGATGGAGCCTGACCACTCAGAGCTTTGTAAGTAAGGAGGAGGATTTTAAATAAAATCCTGGATTTCACAGGGAGTCAGTGCAAAGAAGCTAAAACAGGAGAAATATGATCCCTTTTATTGGTTCCCGTTTGAACACATGTTGCAGCGCTCTGCACCAGTTGGAGAGACCTAAGTGATTTGTTGGGGCAACCGAATAATAGTAGTAGTTACAGTAATCCAGCCTAGAGATGACAAATGCATGTACTAATTTTTCAGCATCTGTTTGGGACAGGATATGTCTAATTTTTGCGATGTTACGCAAGTGAAAGAAAGCCTTGAAGTTTGTTTTATATGGGAGGCAAAAGATAAATCTTGATCAAATAAAACTCTGAGGTTCCTTACAGTTGTACTAGAGACCAAGGTAATGCCATCTAGAGAAATTACATCATTAGAAAAGGAGCTTCTGAGGTGTTTAGGGCCAAGAATAATAACCTCAGTTTTGTCTGAATTCAACATCATGAGGTTATGGCTTATCCAGGCTTTTAAGTCCTGAAGACATGTTTGAAGTCTAGATAGCTGATCAGTTTCATTGATACATATAATTGTGTATCGTCAACATAACAATGGAAATTTGTGTTTTCTTATTATGTTGCCTAGAAGAAGCATGTATAAAGTAAAAAGGATTGGTCCAAGCACAGAACCCTGTGGCACTCCGAAGCAGACCTTAGTATGCACAAAGGATTGATCATTGATGTGAACAAATTGGGAAGGATCTGATAAGAAAGATTTAACCCAGGCTAGTGCTGTTCCTTTAAGGCCAATTAACTGTTCCAGTTTGTGCAGTAAGATTTGATGGTCAATGGTGTCAAATGCAGCACTGAGATCTAATATGATTAAAACAGAAGCCAGACCTGTATCAGAAGCAATCAATAAATCATTATTAAATTTTGCTAGTGCTGTCTCTGTACTATGATGAACTCTGAAACCTGACTGAAAGTCCTCAAATAGACTATTGTTCTCCAGAAAGTCACAGAGTTGATGAGCACCCACTCTCTCAAGGATTTTAGAAATAAAGGGGAGATTAGATATCGGTCTATAGTTAGCTAAAATCTCAGGATCGAGAGTGGGCTTCTTTACAAGAGGTTTAATGACAGCTACTTAAAAGGACTGTGGTATTTAGCCCGTCTAATAAAGAGTCTAATAGGGGCAAAACCTCCTTAAGTAGCCTAGTTGGGATGGGGTCTAGCAGGCAAGTTGATGGGTTAGATGCAAAATAATGTACATACATTGTGATGATAATCATAAACATAACTCTCTAGTAACTCTTTAGTAACTCTCTTCTTCCCTTAAAAAAAGAAATCCTAAATCTACTATTTCTTGTACTTTGCTTGACATTCCTTGCATTTTTTCCCCAGTGTTGTTAAAAGAAATCAAACCAAAATGGTTTGTAATTGTAATTTTACATTTTTTTTATCATATTAAAATGCAAAGAATATTGGTGTTAACAAAAACAATATAACATGGCACATTTCTCACTGACCTCGAGAATACTTGATGTGTCATAGACAGATGCTCATCAGAATGCAGCATGAGAAAAATGATGTCAGTCCCTGTTTCAAAGGGTTGATGCAGCAGCATTTTCAGCCCATTTCAAAATTTGAATTTGCCCCACAAAGGAAATGCAGATAGAGGGGTTATTTGATTAAAAAAATTTCTTCATAATTAATTTAATGCTCATTTCAGACTATTGAATGTGAATACAGTCTATATTCAAATCTCAGAGGACTTATTTTAGGGGCTTCATTACTTTGAATTGAAGGATTTCTTTTAATTTGAGGCTGTTAAAGGCACTTCCTCTTGCTCCCCTGTAAAATTACTTTTTAATTTTGCTGTTACTGTAATTATGATTGAAATGCTGAAGTTCATTCAAAAGGCACTCCAGTGTCATTGAAAAAGTGCTACTGCTTTGCTGAATCTGCTCTGTTAGATTCATTCAATAGTTTTTATGGTATCCTATATAATAACACGGGTTAACCCTATTTAAAGTCAAACTGAAATTGGAATTCTGAATGTCAATATTAATGATACAATGTTCTGCACATTTTGTTTCATTCTGTGTAAGCAGTTCCCCAGCAGCTGTTGAATGAATGCTTATACCTCATTCCTACCACAATTAGTAGTTGCATGCAGGTTTTTTAAACATGGGTAAACCTGCAAAGTGGCTGTATTCCCACTGCCACTGAACTCACCACTGGAGAAGGAGTCAGCTTTTCTGTCAGGTGGCCTATGAGTATGTGTGTGTGCGTTACTTAATAAGTCCCCCTTTCAAACTCGGTGCAGATGTGTTTGAATCTGTGTTTTAGCGCTGCTGAGGAGGAGATGGACAGTAATTAATGACGGTGCGTCATTGCATCTCGCCCGTTAAGGACCTGAAAATAACGCGTTCACCCGTTTTCACTGCAGAGTCATTTGACTCGGGTGTGAATGCAGATTGTACGCATTCCCATTGCATTAAAAAGCCAGATGTTAGCGGGTGTTAGCGGATTCTTTGTGCAGTGGGAATGAGGCTTTAGAGTCAGCGGAGAGTGGTGTTCACACTCTGAGCGACACAGCAGCAGGCTACAAGTCATTTTCAATAGAAGTCATGAGGGGGGTTTCCCAATACCTTGGCTACAACTGCTTACTGTGCCACTATCCCCAACAGAAAAACAGCAACGGGTCACAGAGAAACATCCTGAAACCAAAGCAGCAGGAAAACCAGTGATGGCTTCCTTACAAAACAAAAGGTTTTGTAAGTCTCAAACTGTGCTCTGCAGCTTAGCAGTCATCTCTCCTAGGTGACAGACCGTCCACCATCCCCTCCACCTCCTACTGACAGTCAGTCAGCTCATGTACTCAAACGTAACAAACCTGTGGTTTGCAGAAATGTACAATACCAGCATTTTCTTCTGGCAACTGGACTACATAGATGTTTCAAGTCCCAGATATGGTGCCTCAGTCACAGAAATGTAATCTGTTTTTTCACTTGTTTTTTCAATTTCATATAAGCAATACACATTTTCATAAATGCATTTTCTGTCCTGCTTCCTGTGATTTACAGTTACTTTCCCCACTTAACTCTGTATGCTCACAATTCAAACACATTGCCACTCTTTTCAATTACACTTTCTTTGATCAACACATAAACATTTTCATTCAATAAGCATTGTTTGTAATGACATTGCTTTTTTCTCTCACAGTATATCACATTATGCAGCTGGTTTGAACACTCTCTCTGGTGTGACGTGCCAAACCTGCACGACCCCTGTGTTTGGACAGTAGACGGGACTTAAATGTCACTAGCAGTAAATAATTAGCTTTTTAACTTCAGTCATTCATTTTTAACAATGTGTAAAAGTATATTTAAACACCACAAAGCACTTTAATGAGTAAACATTTAACAGAGTTGCGAGAGAAACTCTATCACTGTTAATTGTATTGTCTGGCCACACTAGCAGCTAAAACGAATTAACTTTGTTTACATTTATGCATGTGAAAATCACCACACTATCTTATGTGTGCCACATAAACAATATAGTATCGTGACTTTTGTGTCTTTGTTGAGAAACATTGAGGGTATCAGTAAAAGAACATTTTGATACACTTTCGTACAGTGAGGTGAAAAAATGAGTTGCTTGTAGCTCTGTGTACAATGCCACAAAACATTTAGCTTCGCTATGTGTACTTTACAGTTGAGTCTGCGTGCCATTTCACAAATCGTATTGACTTACATTGCACTTGCATGATGTAACAAAGTGTGCTCTGACTTCACTTTTATCACACAGATTTGCATCATCATGCCTCCTCATACAGAATCGGGAAAAACTTGTTTGATGCTGTTTCTTGTTAAGTTACTCGTGTCAACATGTGGAGAGTTTTCTGATATGTTCTTTGCTTTGAAGGTGGCCTGTGTGATGAAATCATACGATTCAATGACAAATGTTAATGACATGGTGACAAAAAAAGCCCAATCAAATTACCAACAGTGATCCGAACGAATGGCCAGCACGCCTTCACCATTATCATTTAAATGGCGTATTGATTTTTCATTGACTATAGGCTGTGAATGGAAAGCGAGGCGTGCTGCTGTGTGGATCAAGATAATGGGGCCTGACTGGTGGGTAAATGTTTTCCCAGCATTACACAGAGACACGCTGTCTCCAGACCACTCAAGGTCACCTTAGAACGTGCCTCACCTTGAAAATGTCTCTTTACAAAAGGTGCAAGATTATTAGAAAATACAATAAATTAATAATAAAGAAAAAAATATCCAATAAATGATATTTAGATTAGTAGAATTATATATTTAAATTATGTGACAGAACAAAAATGTATAGATATATATTTTTACATTTTTCATAATTTTTTAACAGCCATTTTCTTGGTTTTGGTTTCTGTTTTTACTTTTCTTTTTCTCTCATTTTTTTAGGTAATTGTCTTGTAACTTTTTACTTGTTTTCATATCAGAAATACATGTGTTGTTTGCAGCAGTTCTTTATTCATTTATAGTGGGGGAGGGGTTGCGTTGAGGATGGCTTCATCTAGCAGGCTTTAGGCCCGCCCAAAAAAACCCACAAAGCTGGCAAAAAACTTGTTATGGTTTTAGTTATAGTATATAACTAGACAGTTTTCTGACAAGACTGAACTAGAATTGAACCCAAATGCACGACACCAGGTTTCAAAAAGACAAAAACACTTTATTATTTCAGGCAGCAGTTAAGTCTTTATACAGGCAGAGGCAAAACTCAAAATCACTTTAAAAAGGAAAAGTAACAACAAAAATCTCTCAGAAGAGGAAACAAAGTATCGACAAAAAATCACTCAAATGAGGTGTATGAAAAAACTAGAGTCCAACAAAGTATCAAATAAAAATAGTTTTCAAACCTGAACAATGCGAATGAGCGAGTAACAACAAAAACTTCACTTTGGCATGAATATGGCGCTGGTTCACTGGCAGACGAGACAAGACGAACTGGCACAGGACAAAGGGAGACGCGGACTATATATACAAAAGGTAAGGGGAAACAGGTGGAGACAATCAAGGCGGGGCTGACAATCACACTGGCGGGAAAACACACAAAGGGAAGAAGGAGGTGACCTGAAACGAGAGGCGAGTTAGGATTTCAAAATAAAACAGGAAATCACAAGACAACATAGACACAAGACAAAAAACAACTTAACACAATTTCCTTGACATGACAGTTTTCAGTCTTTTCAAATGTTTTTAACAAGTATTTTCTCACAATTGTAATGCATTTAGTGAAAAATCACTGATTTTGCTTTACCTGGGCTGCATAATAGGGCTTTAAAAAAATATCACAACATTTTTAGGCTATATTGTGATACACAACATGTATCTCAATATAATTTAAATCTCCTCCAAACAACTACTAAAATACAAAATTATTAAATGAAGCACTGTTACAAATAAAGTAGCCACTGACTAAAATAAAGTTGGATAGATTCTGTTAATAAAGTTTAATAAAATACTGCTATAATGTGAAATAAAGACAAGTATAAAGTTAAATAAAGTACTTTTATAGTAAAGTTAAATAAAGTATTGTTATGGACATTGTTATGAGTGGAACTCATGGAGCCTTTAATTTGAAGGACCAGGCTTATCTCGGGCCAAAAGTGTTGATGTTTTTGCTGTGGACTTGATGCTGCCAGTCAACAATTAGATGTTAGCAGAAAGTTAAACTGTAATGACAGTATGATGATTCATCCACTGCTCTCCTGTTCATAGATTGCAAAGATTTCCAATTTGTTTTGGTGCTCATTGCTTGCAAAATGTGATTAAATAGTTGCAATCAGGGCTCTGCAAAATCCCTGCTTTTTATGTTTGTGTGTCTGTGAGAGGCAGAGAGCAGTAGGAGAGAGAGAGGGAAAAATGAAATGCCGAAGCGTCTCATGTGGTGGCTAAAATAATTTTATTTATCGCATGTGGAACAAGCTGTGATACATTCAGTTTATTTGTATATTCATCCACCCCTAGTTCTGTGTCTGACTTTATATCCAAACCATGTCGAAGGGACAGAGGTGGCCCCTCTTATGGTCGTGAGCTCCTCCAGGTTCTGAGCGGGCCTTTTTTAAATGTCAGATGATATATATTGTCATATCATAGAGCTCTAACCTGGTTTTTAAATTGTTTTTACACTGTCAAACCTGCTGTCATGCTGCATATTCCACATACCTGTTCACACAGGCTACAGGTCATTTATCTCATACTGTCAAAGCTAAACTGCAATCCCTCTGAAGGATGTAGTGTGTTTGTCATACTGACTGTCCTGCTGTCCTGTGTGTGTGTTTCCACAGTGTGATCCAGGTGAAGCCACCAAGCTGTTGTATGACCTTCTGTACACGGAGCCCATTAAAATCGTGCTGATGCCGGGCTGCAGCTCTGTGTCCACGCTGGTGGCTGAGGCCGCTCGCATGTGGAACCTCATCGTGGTAAGAACTTTCACTTCCTTGTATGCAGATCTTCAAAACAAACTTCTTATATTCCACTAAATGTGTTTCCACAGCATAACACAAGGACAAATCAAAATGTTGCCTTGGCTGGGTCGCTCTTTCCAGGAAAGAATCCTCTGGTAGAAAGAAAGTCATGGATTTGTATTTCTGGTCCACAGGGGATAAAACATGCTGCCCACAGTGTTTAGCTGATAAGTGATATGTGGGTATTGTTGTGTGAAAATACCACAAAGAGCACTTTGGCCAAAACGGTTGACCTGTAGACAGAAAACTGAGTTATGTCACAGTCAGATTAGAGGAACACACATGGATTTGTTGGTCACAGTTGTGATACTGATTCATTCATCAAAGATTAACAGGACGCCATGTTTACACTCAGTGTTTCTGTCCATGAGGCATTAAGCAAGAGATGTGCCATATCATATTGTTTTTGATAACACCAATATTCTTTACATTTGGATTTGATAAAAACTTCATATTACAGTTTTAATGATGGGCAATGAACAAAAATTAGTAAGAAGCTACAAGAACATTGCCCTGGAAAAAAAGTAAAAAAAACCAAAAAAAAAACACCAACAAACAAAACAAAAACAAATGGCAAGGCAAGTTTATTGCCTTACCTTAGAAATAGATGAAAAACAATACATTAGGAAAACCAAAATTACATTAAAAAGAGAAACAAAACATCCCCTCAAAAAGTTCTGAAAATTGAAAAAAATGTTACATTTTTTTCTGAAACAGAATTAAAAATATAATTATAACAATTATGAATATATACATATTTTATAATAATAATAAGTTGTTTTTTTAAAATATAAAATTCCGCCCTTCTTTAAAACTCATTTTCATCGCATTTTCTTGTTACCTTTACCAATTCTTTGCAATATGTTAAAACATTGTTTGCAGTATTGCTCATTGCCTGTCCCCCCATGTTTATGAAAAAAATCAAACCCGTGTTCTCAGATCTTTAGCAGTCAAACAGCTTGTGAAAGTCACAAGAAAACTGATCACTCCAGGTTTAAAGGGTTAATGTATTCACATCATGACTACACAGAGCTGCAATGCACATTGGTGAAAGCGAAGGTTGTTCCAGGTTTGCATCATAGAGTCTGCATGAAGCTGAAGTCACTTTAAAGTGGAATATTGATCAGTTGAAGTCGTCAGTCACAGCAGTTTTCTTGTGCTGCGTTCAGACGTCTTTCACAAGTATTTAAACCTTTGAAGCCTCAGAACATTGACACAATTCCTTTTAAAAACATGGGAAAAAAGGCAATTAGTAACTTGACAAGAAATGTTCTGCAAATTGCAAGATTTGAAGATTTAAAAGCTTACTTTTAAATGAGATTGGGAAAAGGGGCCAAAAAACTCAATTTTTTAACATATTTACATACTTTAAATTAGATGACAGAATTATTATTAATTTTAAGAAACTTTTCCAGGTTCCAGGTCCGTTACTTTGCATCATTTGTTTGCCAATAGTGGGGACAGATCCGCCTTTGACAGAGCTGTCACCTTGATAAACTGACAAATGCATGGATTTATTTGTGTTTATGTTGTGAAGGAAAGCTCAGTGTAACGTCTGTGGGGACAGAGGAACAGAAGCTGCTGAGGAAACAGAATGATTTTTGAATGCAGATAAGGACTTATCATCTCCCTGCTGTTCATTCTGAAGAGTTAACCATATTATCTCAGACCTCGAAACAATGGCAAGAAATGGGAAAAGCAAAGACGTTTTTCCACAAGATGCGACAGCTATAGTTTAATTATTTTTACGCTTTCAAGCTGTAGCTGGGGCTGGGATGGTCACACTTGTTATAGTGATTTCTCCAATAAAGCAGGTCTTATTTAAAATAAATAAAATTAATTAATTAAGAAATAAATAGTTATAGTACATATATTCATTGATTGTCAGTAACCGCTTGTCCTCGCAAGGGTTGTGGGGGGCTGGACCCTGTCCTAGCTGTCATTGGGTAAGAGGTGGGGTACGTCCTGGACAGGTCACCAGACTATCACAGGGCTGACACAAAGAGACAGACAACCTTTCACGCTCGCATTCACACCTACAGGCAGTTTAGAGTCACCAATTAACCTGACCTGCATGTCTTTGGAATTTGGGAGGCAGCTGGAGAACCTGGAGAGAGCCCACGCAGGCATAAGGAGAACATGCAAACTCCGCACAGAAGAGCCCCGCCCACGGTCTGAACCTCATACCAACCCGGATATAAAAGATAAATGATAAATCATTGTGTTACTGACTCAAACACTAACCTGAATGTTGGAAAAGGCTTTCAGACACTTTTGGATGATCAGACAAACACTTTGTCAAACATTCTGAGATCCTTAGTTATAATAATCCCTCTGAAACCTGAGCAAACTGACTTGAATTTTTTTTTAAATATTGAAAGAAACCGATGAGTAACTTAACAAGAAATGGCATCAAAAAGTAGGAAGAAATTAATTTAAATAAATTACAAGAAAATGACCTGAAAATAAGCAAAAAAAAAAGGTAAGAGGGTATAAGAGGGTAAAATAGGGGTATAATAACTAAAATAGACAATATGATGACCCTAAAAAATGAAAAATACATAAATATTTTTTTTCCTGAAACATAATTTTTAATATATATATAAGAACAATACATACACTTTTCTAGACATGTTTTCCTTTTTTGGATAATATCTAATATTCTCCCCACTGTTTATTTTCCAGTCGTCTTCTTGTCACCTTTATGAGTTTTTGGTGTTTTTTTCCAGACATTTTTTTTTCCTTTTTCCTGTTTTCAAAAGGAATCAAACCAATTGTCTCAGGTTCCATGGGCTGAAATGCTTGTGAAAGGTGTCTGGATGTGGAAAAACAAAACTGAGGGGTTAAAACCACGACTTGCAGTTTGAAAGCTGGACTAAAAAATAAAGGCACCTGTTAAAAGGAATATAATTGTTCTCTATTTACCGACGTTAAAGTATTGAAACTGAGATGTTAGGAAATTTTGGCAGAGAGCTTGTTATGAAATGGAATACTTCTTCAATGTAACATCCAACAGAAACGCCACTCAAGTCAGCTTTATTCATATAGCCCAACATCTCAGATCACAAATATGCCTCAAGGGGCTTTGCAATCTGTGGAGCGAAAGACACAGACAAGTTAAGCTGTCTGCAGGTCATGATCCTGACAGAGCAATATCACTGAGCTGAGAGTGAGAGCAAGTACAGTATTAATGCCATTCAACTCTTTGGGGAATGCTAGGAAAGTGCTCTCACACTAAAAAAGTTTCAGATGTGTTCCTTCATTTTTAATATGTGCTGCTATTTCTGTTAGAAAGAGCTTTTCGTGCAGTTCCAACAATAAGACTGTGACCCATATTTCTTTGTCATTGTCCACTTTATAATGTAAAACTAAAGGCAATCTGCAGGTGGATTGTGAAAAACAGTTAACCCCTTCAGATCCACTGTCCATTCCCATGGACTTAACTTTTCTAGGGTGTCTAGGTCTATGATAACTGTACAACATCGGCACGGCACACACATCCGCTAAGACTCAACTTGAACAGATTTTGATGGTCAAACTCAAAGTCACTGTAACTCAGTCCGTCTCATTCTTGTGAAGGCAATATCTCAAAGCTTTTCAGGAACTGCCTCCAATTTGGCACGAATGTTCACTCAAAACAAGCTGATTAGAATTTGATGGTCAAAGGTCAAGGTCACTGACATCACAGAACATGTTTTTGGCCAACACTCAATAATTCATATGCTAATTATGCCAAAATTTCCCATAAATGTCTATTAGGATAAAATGATTATAAATTATAATTATATTATAAATATTTAAATGCAGACCAACTTTCTGCAAAAACTTGTTTTTTGGCCATCACTCGATGCCATGCCTCGGGATCAGAAGGGGAGACATTTGGTCAGATACTTTTGGTCACACTAATCTTTAAACTCTCATCTTGAAACTATACTGTTTGTATAGATTTTAAATATGTTGATAAATGCAGCTTTAAGTTTGTGGGCCCAGCAGTGACATTTGGTTGAAGTACACTGAACACTAGCTATTATTCAGAGGACTCCTTTGTAAAAAATGTTAATATTTTTAGCTCCTCTTTTTTAACATTAGCTGCTACCTATTTTGATGTTTTCTGTTCTCTTTTGTCATCATTTTGCAGCAGTTTAAGTCATCAGGAGATCACTAGCTTTAACGTGTTTGTTTCTGTCACCCTTTGTCTCAGTTGTCGTATGGCTCCAGCTCTCCAGCTCTGTCCAACCGCCAGCGTTTTCCCACCTTTTTCCGCACTCATCCGTCTGCCACGCTGCACAACCCCACCCGAGTGCAGCTCTTTCAGAAGTGGAAATGGACCAAGATTGCCACCATTCAGCAAACAACAGAAGTTTTTACATCAGTGAGTCATGCATTTAGCTGGGAGTGTTTAAAAGATGTACAGAGAACTAAATAATAACATACTGTCCATTGTGATTTAAAGGTTTCACAGGTTTTGTTGCACAACCTCCAGTATGCAAAATTTCAGTGATTACATGATGAACTCTGAATCTGTAAACTGACCTTCCCCTAAACCCTTATGGAAGCATATGCTGATCAGGAATAAAATAAAAAAAACAAATCTGAAAATAAAAATGCATGAACACAATTTGCATTTTAATTTTCATCTGTGGGAATGCATATGCTTTGACATTATTAAAACAAGAAAGAACAGGACATTTGCTTTTAATATTCAAAAAAGTGCCCCACTAAACAAATTTTTTGGAATATGGCTACATTATTTGATTAATAAATGTTAAAATATATAATATAAACATTTAAAATTCCATGATCTAATTTGTATTTTAATTTTCATCTCAAAGTATGCACATTGTTTGACATAATTAATATTAAGAAGAAAAAGACATTTGATTTTTAATTTTTACAAAATGCTCCACTATATAGTTCTCATAATTTAAAAAATTTGAAAGGGGAAATGCATGAACGGGAAATACATTTTTATTTTTCCAAATAAACATGCATTGTTTGACTCAAAAATAATCTGAAAATGTAATTATATCATTTGCATGTTAATTTCATCTTTGTACATTCTATGACTAAACTCAATAGAAACAAAATGACAAAATAAATAAAACTCACCCAAACCATCTTGGTTACTCTTGTTAGTAATCTAGTTAGTAAATTCACTGTTCCAATAATCAGCAGCTCTGGTTTGCTCCAAACAAATCCTTATTTCACCAAGTTAAATGTAAAAAATATGTTATTCCCGGTGGTCTCTCTCTGCCTGCTGGCCGCCGGCTGTTTACATTCCTGTAACTTCTCCCTCCACCAACAGGTGTCGCTGTCTTTCAGCTCAGCTGCTTGTAAAGCCGTAGATACCTAAGACTGAGCTCTAGTGGAGCATGCTGTGCATTACATACAAGAGTTTAACAAAAAGATGAGCGCCTGTATTTATGATGGTATTGAAAAACATACCTTCAGGATTTCTAAATACCCTGGTGTACCATAATATCATGATACCACCCAAGCCTACTGTCAAGCTTTGGATTTTCATTCATGTTGAATGGTGTGCAAGAGAGATACTCATTTAAAGATTTTATCATCTTATCTTGTGTTTAGTTTTAAAGCATTATTGGGGTTCTTTGTTTCCTCGGATTTTGCTCCAGAAGTATTTGTTCATTTATCTCATTTCCCATTTCTCTCCCCCCATCATCAATCACATCTACTCTCCCTTGATTGGTTTCTCTCTGCCTCTCTCCTGTCACCTGCTGTTTTATCTGTTGGTATCATCACCCACGCACCCAACATCATCTTTATAAGCCACCAACTCATCTTCCCCCTCACTACTTTACTCTGACTTCAATTGCTGTTTACTGTTCTTCAAATTTCTTTTTGCGACCTACCATTCCATTATCTCCCACACCTATTTTGGTTGCTGTCTCTCTCGTTCTGTCATCCTCTGCACGCTCATTATTGTGTGTGTGTCTATCTGTGTTCGACAGACTCTGGATGATCTGGAGGAGAGGGTGAAGGAGGCAGGAATTGAAATCAGCGTTCGTCAGAGCTTCCTCACCGACCCTGCTGTGGCTGTTAAAAACCTCAAGGTGCCAGATTTTCCTCCTTCCTTCTTTCACATAGCAGGCAGCCGAACACCAATCAGTCAGGCCTTGTCTGGCCCTTTCACCACAGGGAGCTACAGGATACTTGGCAACAATAGCCGAGAAATTACAAGAGCAGTATCCTGCCCAGAATATGGAGTCATTCAGTAAGATTCTTCATCTCTGTAGCTCCAGCTGCCCAGTGGCCCAAACGGTGGTCAAATCTGGGCAACATGCTGAAGCCAACAGTGAAGAGCTCAGATACAGCACCGCTAACGATGACCAAAAATATATCAGTCTTTATAGGCATTAGCTCAGGAAGTGACAGCTTTGCTCTTGGTTTACAAATTCATTTTTGTTTTCCCACAAAACCTTCTGGTCTCAAAATGTGCTGTATCTTACTCTTTGTTTGCCTGACAGAACATCTGTCGCTCATCCACATACCAGATGGAGTTTGTGTAGCTGGTTGTCACATAACTTTTTGTCACATTTTAAGGACTCATTGTCCATGATGGCCCTCAAGTTAAGCTTGAAAATTAATTCCTGACCCAAAAAATAATTGACAAAACAAGTAAAAATAGGTATAGGGGCTTTAAGTTGCTTAAAAATGACCTGTCAAGTTATTCTTTAACAGTTATGGGGGGAATTAAGAAAAAAAGATCATTAAAGGGGAATTCAGATTTCACTCACCTAATGAACAGAATAGTTTGATTTCCCCAGACATCCAAGACAACTTAATTGACCAGCGAGAATACAATATAAAGTACCGTTCTTGCAATTGCAGTCTTTAACATGTCAGTATGTCATGAAACAGCACACAACACTTTCTCATCTCAAGTCATAACATTTTGCTGTGTTGCAGTGGACTTCTGCATCTAAATATTACGCTCTAGGTGTCTTTCTGAGTCTGCTATTGACATTGCAGAGTGCTGCTACCCTGATGTCAACACAAGCACATGGTGGGGTTTTGTTGCATGTGTTTGTGTTGAGACAACACAAACACATGACAGCAAATGTCAGGACGTCAACAAAGCATATGATTACATTTATACGACAAGGGCATGTTTAATTAGGATTAGGGGAAGGAGGCACATGGTAAGGTGTAGAGTTCAGTGTCTGTACAGTTCTTTATTTTTAAGCAGTAACTCCCAGAGGCAAAGCTGGGGCTGTTGGATTCTTTAGATATTTCAATTTTTTTTTATTTGAGTATGAGTCTGATTTAGGGTTTTAGTAAAATGTCAGCTCAAGGGTTTTAATGAGGGGAGGGATACTGAGCCTCTATCTCAGCTCTGCACCTTTCTTCCATCTTCCCTCCACCTGTGTCAGTCTGAATTGCCTCCTTCATGGCACATGCACATGCACACACACACACACACACACACCCAACACACTTTACAATGACCTTGCCCAGCATGCCGGCCTAGTTTTGGTGTGCAAGATTAATTGGACAGAAACCATGGTAACAGCATGAATCTAAGCGAGTGCAGAGGAAGTGGACTGCTGTGTGGTGCAGGAGCTGGGACCAGGGTTGGCTTTGGTCTTTCCATCCACTGCAGGGCCTGTAACTTGTGTTTTTCATCTTCAGCCTGTGTGTGACATTGTCCTTCTCTTTTGCCTTTCCAAGCGCCAAGATGCCAGAATTATTGTCGGCCTGTTCTATGAGACGGAGGCCAGGAAAGTCTTCTGTGAGGTAATGTGTTTTCCTGTTCACATTTATCTCAGCTAACATGAATTTTAAATATCAAAGACGTGTTACAAAGTGCTGAAATGCAGGGTGCTTAAAAGGAAGTGTTTTTGGGTTTCAGTGCTTAAGTTTTGTTTCCCCTCACAATAAACCCAGTGTGTAGATTCTCCATCCAGACTGTGATTTATTTACTTGTTGGTTGGTTTAAATTAGATTAGATTTGAGTTTTATTTTGAACACGCTTAAAACAAGTTAAACAAAATTTAAAAAATAAAAATTAAATTTATAAAAAACAATGTCATGTGAATGTCAAAGCATAGGAACAAGGAAGTACTTATCAAATCCTACGCCCCTTAAAAAAAAAAAAAAAATCTGATATACTTAATATCAAACATGAATATTCCAACCCGGTGTTCCCTGTACACATCTTGATCAAGTCAATCAAATAAAATAAAACATTCTAAATGAAAGAAGAACTGATTGACTGACTGTGCATTGCTGTGCCAGTGCATGCATATTTTCATTGCTCCATACAGTAACTAAACGAGATGAGATAATCTTTTATTATTACATTTCTGATATGAAGTGTTGTTTTAAAATGTTCTTGTCAATCAGTGTGCCATATCAGCATAATGTCAATCCCTCACTCCTCAAACTGATCCATAAAAACCACTCCAAAAACCAGTCAATCCACAGCAAACTTACCATGACTGCAAATGTGGTTTGTCATTCAGATCAGCGCTGTGTGTTAGTGTGTGTGTGTGTGCGCGCATTGCATTGTATCATTCTGTGTTTCCTTTCTAAATTCTGAGATTTTTTAAAGATCTGTAACCGCAGCGCAGGCAGAACTACAAAAGCCCCAAGGGGCAAGTGAAATTTTTTTTCTGATGATCCTTTTTCTAAGTTCAAAAAAAAATTGGGGAGAATTTTTTTCTTTCACCCGATCTGACACATGAAAAAAGAATTGCGATTTTTTTTTTTTTTTTTACGTTACGTTAGGTTTTTTTTCCCCATGTGTGGAACCCAGTGAATTTTTTTTTTCCAGGAGGAAAATAAGGGCTCAACAGTGTTTCTTTTTGTAATACTCATTTTGACCACAAGAGGCTGAAGCACACAGCCAGGGGACTTTTCATTTCTCTCTGCACTCTACATACAACATGCATCTCTTATTCAAATTCTGATGTATGAGCACTTTCATGTTACATAAAAGGTTATAGTCATAGTGGTCATTGTGTTTTCTCATGTTTTATCTTCAAAATGCAAAATGTAAAATCTAATATCAAGAGTAGTAGTTACCAGCAGCCTCCAGCAGGGGGAGCATTCAACTGTTGTTCTACATTCCTCATAATAAGGGTTTATGGTAACCTCTGCTTTACGTCAATGTGTACTTCTGCTCAGGACACTATTTGTAATACTTTGTGTTTGCGTATTGTCAGTGGGACATTTGCACATAATGATGGTTGTTGGAGAAAACATCGAATCCATTCAAATATCATTATCATTATGACAAAAGCTGAAGGTATTTCAAATGACACAGATAAAATAAGAAAAACAATATAAAGGCCCTGACACACCAAGCAGACAGTCAGCCGTCTGTCAAAGTTGGGCTGTTAGTGAGCGCCCACAGCCCTCGTTGCTGCAGTGTGTCACATATTGTTGACCCTAGTAGATCCTTGTAGACCCTTGTCATATATCTTTCCGCATTTCAGCGGTAAAGCTTGTCATGAGTGAATATGGGCCAGTCAGCTCAGTGCACAAGAAGAGAAATAGAGGCGAGGAAAGTAAACAAATGGCTAAAATTAAGAAAGAGTGAGGCTGTACCACACTTGTTATATCAGAGTTTTTTCTTTAGCCACTGTGCTATTTAGCAGAAACATTTCCTGATAGTTCGTGTTGTTGGTAAATATGCTATGTTCTTTCAACACTGGATTGTATCATTAATGTGCTAACTGGCTAACTAGCGTCAAGACGGTCTTCCGGTTTCCTTTTTAGAATAATGATTACAGACAACCGCTTTATGCTAGTATTGAGGAGTATTTCCTTTCATGCAGGTGCAGAATGTACCTGCTGGTTGACTGTTGGGATTTGTTCAGTTCAGTTTTAGTGGTGTGTTCATGTGCAATTTTATGGTGGAGACACAGCAACGAGAGGTGACACAGCAAGGGGCTTTCTTTGCCACAAGTTGTCTTATGTCTGTTTGTCGTGTCTGGACCTTGACATGCATGTTATTTATTGGACCAGAGAAGAAGCACTGAGATCTTCACCTTTGCCCTCTCTTTTCTTTGTTGTAAATGTATCAGATGTGATTGTCTTTGTTCTTTTTTCCTGTAGCTGCTCATGCGTTACATCCTTCTCCCTCCTCTCATTGTTCCATTGTCCCTGTGCAGGTGTACAAGGAGAAGCTGTATGGGAAGAAGTACGTGTGGTTCCTCATCGGCTGGTACGCAGACAACTGGTTTAAGATCAAGGACCCGTCCATTAACTGCACTGTGGAGCAGATGACAGAGGCTGTAGAGGGTCATGTGACTACTGAGATTGTCATGCTCAACCCAGAGACAGTGAGAGGAGCCTCTAACTTGGTAAGACAGAGATCGTCTTATTATGTAGCTTATTATCCCTGAGCTAAACAGAATCATATGTAGCTTCAGAGGCTGCAGGGAATTTATGGTAAATGCACTAATGCAGTTTTTATATTTTGCTGCAGCAGCAAAATAACTGTACGAAGTTAAAAAAAAACATCACTTTGTACACACAACATTATCCTTAGTTTCCTTTATGGCTATAAACCATAGCTTAAAATGTGTAAGACCTCTTCAAAGAAAAAATGTGTTTTTCAAGGATTTCTGAGACTTCTTAATATCAAGCATTGTTTTATTGATACAGCAATCTGCTTTCATTGGCTTTGATTTCAGGCAGTGACAGAAATATTTTATAGGGGTGGCCAGATGTGTCCACTGGGGAGACACATCAAAACCAATAACCAAGACTAATTTCAGCAATGTGATTATGCTTGTTAGGTTTTGGTTTAATTGGACCCAAAAGCAAAGAGCGGAGTCAGGGAGCTTGGTTGAATAAGCTTTATTAAGGCAAAAACTGTTGCGGAGATGAAGATGAAGACAGGCAGGTGGAGTGGCACAGTGGAATTGCCTCACAGGGCTCCCTGGTGGAGTGGCAGGTAGACACTGGTAGACTGGAGACAGTGGAATGAATGGAGCGGAGCAGGGAGACACCAGAAAAACTTCATCTGGCAGAGGACACAAAATGACGTTAGCACATATGCAGGAAAAATACATTTGATCACAAAAACTTGCCAAGCGATATGAGATCCGAGAGAGCGCTGAGTCACCGCAGCAGTAGGAGTGATGAAGAGACCGGGTATGAGTAGCTGGTGGTTGATGAGGTGATTGGGCACAGGTGTGTCTCCCTGCAGCGGCTGATGAACACGCCCACGACACACACACACACACACACACACACACACACACACACACGCGTGCGCACGCACACACACAGGGCTAGAGCATGATAAGGGAAAAAGGAGGAGGGAATCAGGAAGGGGAAAAAATAACAGGAAAGAGAAAAACACAAACACAAAACACAGCTGTCACATATCGTGACAATGCTGTTGTAGTATAGACTAGTTTTAAACTATGTCAATATGAGAGTTAAGGAATCACTAACAGATATACTTTGTTTTCTTATTTATACTTAATAATAATATTTATCTGACGTGCATAGACTAATACCAGTATAATTAACATTTTGAGTTGCACAACAATCCTGTTTTAATGTAGTATGAATCTTAACGATAAGAAGGTGAGATAAGATATGATATGGTACAATTCAATAATAAGAGAAGATAAGATAAAATAAGATTTGATAGGATAAGACAAAATAATAATAATAATAATGATAAGATAAGAAGATACAATAGGATACAGTACGAGGAGATACAATGGGATACGATAGGATACGATGCGCTACGATACGATACGTTATGTTACGTTACGATACGATACGATACGATACGATGCGATGCGATGCGATGCGATGCGATGCGATATGATACCAAACACTTTATTGTCAGTCAAGGGACATTTTGTTGGGGGGGTATAGTGCTGCACCCAGATGTAATCAGGTGACTTCAGGTAACTGACAAAGACAGACAGCTTCTGCAATGTAAGAAACACCACCTTTTACTTTATATGTTATGTTTCAAATGGTGGCTCAAGGTGCAAATACTCAGCAGGACTGTGTATTACATGGCTAATGTATCCCTGCTTGTGCAGCCTTGTTTGTGTCTACTTGATACAAACAAACAGGAACTAGCTATGAAAAGCATTAATCCACCAGTGGTCAGAAACTACATTTAGATTTTAAATATTAGGCTAACTGAATGGCCCTTTCTTGTGCTGCAAATCAGCTTGAACTTTTAAAATATTTAACTATCTTCCCTCAGCTTAACCAAATACTTGGAGCTGATAAAACTGTGTATTTCTAATGTAGTTTTTAGGGGACAGGTTTGCACTGGGTGTCTTGACTCCATTGTTGAGGAACCTTGAATTTTCTTTGGTTATTTACAATCAAATCAGTCTGATGTAAATGTGTATTTCCAAAACAACATGCCCCAGCCATTAGATTTTCAAAGAAATGTGAGTGGCTGAATTGTAGGAGTTAGTCTAAAGAGTGCTTTCATTAAGAGCAGGATGAAATCTAGCTCCAGTCTTTGTCCCCAATAAACAGATCAACACAGAACTAAACCTGTGCAGCCAGTGAAGCCCCACTTCATTCATACCTTAGAGAACTGGAAGCTTTTCTTCTTTAATAAAGCAGATAGAGGCACCAGAGCAGAGAGGGTGACATCACTCGTTGGGACATACTTGATATTCTTACATTAGGTGTAAGGTTATTTTCGTGTCTTTTGTGTATGAAACCTTTGTTTGACTTGACCTGAATACAGCTTTTGTTTATGTAGGGAAAGTATTTTGCTGCACAGGTGCTTGCTGGGTAGTGTTTCCAGGTTCATACTCTGTATGCTGGTGCTGACGCTAAAACTCCATTAAAACACAGAAGGTAGACTTTTATTAATGCTGTGAGCGCGTTATCTGCTTGCCCTGTTGTCTGGAAGTTCTGTTTGAGTGAGCAGGGGAGCACTTGAGATTCAGGAATGGCCTCTTATTGATCAAAGTGCGGTGAAGTGATACTGGCTGTGTGCGGCCCAGACATCATCCAGGAGAGAAAAAACAGGTTGTTGCCTCCCTTTCATCTTCAGCTGCGTGCCTGAATAGAATACAGCCATCACCAATCACGCTCTCTCTGGCTCCAGTTCTGACAGTGTGATGGGCTGACCACACAGCTCATCACTGAACTCAATGATGCATCTTATACTAACAGCACTTGGAGCTCAGTTAATAAAGTGGAACCTCCATTAATTGTAGAGTTGGTGGTTTGATCCCAGAGCTCAAACCATGAACTTGAGCAAGACACTGAGAAGACAACTGGCTCCTAAATAGGAAAACAGGTTTCTGTCACATGTACAGCACATTCTCATCCCAGCTCATCAAATAGTGCTGTTCGGTCAGTGCAATTCACATGTACATGGCGTACGTCTCATGTTGACGTTCCAGGACGGTCAATCAGTTTAAGCTTGTTACATGCCTAGGTTTTTTTTTTTTTAAATACACTTGAGTTTTCACAGGAAATGTACAGTTTAGATAGTCTTTTTTCAAAATACACTGAAAGTCACTAAAACATCTTGTATTTATTTATATTTCTTTGTGCAACAAAAGCATGTGGTTAGTTTTGGGCACCAAAAGCTGGTGATAGTTTAAGGCAACAGAAGCAGGTGATTGGCTTGAGGCAACGAAAGCAAGTGAAAAGGTTTATGAGACAAAAGCAAGTCATTAGGTTAATTAAAAAAAGGAGGTGGTTAGATGTAGGCAACAAAAACGTGTAGTTAGTGCAAGGCAACAAAAACATGTGGTTAGATTTAGAAAAGACCATCATGGTTTGGCTAAACATTCATGAAAGTGAACAGGCGAAGGGTTTTTGGGACCCATTCACCTCCTCTCCCATCCTGGGGACTTTGCAGCTCCATATATTATGTTGTTACAGTTGACATTTCAAATTGACTCCCTCTGCAGCATTATACAGTGACACTAATAGGCAGCATATGATACTGCTGCTAAAGGTGCTTTTTTTGATCGGTGTCTGACATGGAAGTCACTAACCAAACAGCAGTATTTGATGAGTTGGGCATGAGAATAGGCTGGAATCTAATGTAATGTGAATATGCACATTGGCAAACATCTACAACATAAATGTTGTGTGCTAAATGATTGTGCTCTATAGAATGTTACAAAAACAAAACATTTCTTGCAGATAAAATGAGATGAAGACAAATCCAACAAATTCTAGTCACTCGGGAGAAAGCTATGAGAAGGGAAAGAGGCTTGTGACTTAGAAATGGAACGCTGCCTACCTGCGATCCTGAGGCAGGAGATCCACAGCTGAGCCGGCCAGACAGCACATGCCTGGTCTCCCCCCCAGCCCTGCAGTCTTAACAAACTGAAGTGTAACATGAAGCCATTGTCACATTGTCTACTTTTTTCTCCACCATTCTCTGCATACCACATCAGGAGCAGAACCTGGAACTAGAACATGGACATTGCTCAGCATGTGATACTATATGCAAGTTTCAGTTTCTCTCAGAGGTTGCCAGAAATGTTGTCAAAATACTTGTTCAAGCAAAGATGACCTAACGTCAGAACAAGGACAACAATAAAAGAAACACAGCAGTAACCGCTACATATTTACTTTATGGAGTAAGACAACCTATACCACTTGTTTGACAACCAACCATGTCCAGGCCCTCCTTGGTATTTGTGGGAAGGAGACAATACAGAGGGAGTGAACAAAAAGCTATAGTGCTTATGACTGAGTCCAAGACCAAATCATTTCAATCAGGAGAGACAGATGAATAAAGACAGTGTTTAATGCAGAATGTGGGTCTACAAAATAATAGATTATTTGTGCTAATTAAGATTTTACAGAAGATTTGGGCTCTTAGACGCCAAAGACACTTTTGTGATCGAGGGAAACCTGAGCAGCAGCAAGATAAATCCCCAGAAATTGTCTGGGGATTTAATATAGTCCAGAAATTGGAGTTGGTGACACCTGATGACTCTGAGGCTGATGGCTGATGAGGCTGATGAATCTGTGAAGACTAGATTGTGATGGAGAGGTAGAGGGTGCACACAACTGCCATGTTTGAGACCAGAGGCAGTAAGGTGATAGGCTAACGGAGAAGGTGTGTCGCTGTGCTTTTGGTTGACTGTTGACAGCTGTCAGATCAGCCCCAGACATTAGGCGGGTTTCCATTACAGATTTGTGCAAAAATAAGTGATATTTTCAAACTGTAGCTAAAACCCAATGTGAAGGTGTTCTGCGACTTCTCCTCTGGTGATAACATTCCAAGAAGCATGGTGATGGATGTTCAAAACATTATCAACTTTATTTCTATTGCAGCCACTACACTAGCCGTCAGTATTTCAAACCAAGGTCATGTAGGCGTGTTATGCAAGTGATAATGGAAAGGCAAGTATGAGATATTTGTGGGAGGTAATAGTCCACGATTTCACAGAGGAATTATGGATTCTCGGTCAAGAGAAACTTCCAGATGATCCACTCAACTTTTGAAGAGTTATGTGATGCAATAACAGCTCTTGTAGCTCCTGCTGCATCATGAGGGAGCCAGTTCCTACTGGCAAGCACATAGCCATAGCATCATGTGAGCTAGAAAAGCCAAAAAAGTGTTTCCATAGCAATTTTGCCAAATGTGGCTTTTTCAAATCGCCTCAATTAACCACCTCATGCGAGTGTAAAAACTTTTTTCCAAATTGACTTGTTTCCATTAGGCATATATTATATTTGCAATTTCGATTTGCGCAATATGAAGGTTAATGGAAACCTAATCTAATGACAGCTAGAAACAGTGAGAATGCATGTGAGAAGTGAATGACAGATGGTATGAGGGATAAATTACAGACTCAAGCATGAAAATGTATTGTCTTCCTGACTGAACTTTCACTAGAGCCAGTTCTCCAGTCAGAGCCAGTCAGTTCTATAATAAAGAAAAGAAGTGCCCATAAAAACAGAAGGTGGACAAGAAGATGTCTCACTGGTAGAAATGGGAATACAATACACGGCCAACTAGTGGGGGCAAGAATTTCAAAAGATGACACAACAGAAACATAAAGGATCGCCATATGCGCTGTTGCGCAAACTAACAGCTACAAAGTGGTTTCATGCACCTTTTCAGGCCAGCCACTGGTTTGTAGCCCCAGCTTGCATTCACTGTAAATGTGAGCAAATCAGCAAACATATTCAGGGTATTCTCATAGATTGGTTCATATTATATCCTATGCAAATGCACGCATAACAGGTCGTATGATATTATACAAATTTGTGCCCCATGAATTAACATACAGTTACATGATTAACTTATAGTTATGGAGGTTAGGTTTAGGCAATAATAGTTACTGTGGTTAAGTTTAAAAGAAATATGGTTAGGATGTTCCTGGAAGTGACACAACATTTACTAAGAATTCACACAGATCAGGAGTTTTGAGTGTGATCCACCAAAGTGCATCGGTGATGTTATTGCAGCCTTTTAAAGTATATGGGATTTGTACAAATTTGGGGGTTTTCATTTTTCATAGGTAAATGTATGAAGCATGGTGGTCCTCTTCCATTGTTGTCTGTTCTGTACTGGCCAGCCAAGCAGAACAGACCTCACATCGCTTTGCTGCTGTATATTCAAAAACCACATGTTTTAAACTACAGTAAAAAGGCATGGAAAAAAATAGTTTTGTGGTTACGGGAAACCTCAGGTTACATGGTTTTAAGTTCCCACAGTGGGAAATGCCTGTCAGTGACAGGTTGGGATTTCAGTAGGGCCCTGCCAGATGATCTCAGGCAGCGATCAGAAGATCACAAATAGAAGCAGGAGACAAACCATGCAGACTACAGGAATCAGTAGTTAAGGCCTAAATGTAAGAGCTGTCAGTTTTGACTAAAGACACATTCCCTCACAGATACAGGTCTTTATCTGTGTGTTATAGAAAAACCTACGGTGGTGTGATGTGACACATCTGGTCACAGACAATCTGTATCTGCTGAAAAGGTATTAAATCATCCCGACATTGACTTTTATTTGACTGAGCAGGGAGCTGAAATACAACACATTCTGGTTCTGTCCATCGTCACATGGCATAGTTGTGATGAATGTCTTTACTGTGATATTTGATCATAGATGGTAACTTTACGATGGCAATGATTTTTTATGATCATTGGCTCACTGCTCGGTACATCACCAGTCCCCCTCCATCCTGCTTATGCTCTGTGATGTGTGTGTTGGTGCTGTAGCTGGCTGCACAGCAGGCAGCAGCAGGTGGAGTGCTGCAGCATGTCCTGGACTCTCTAAATGCTTCTGCCAGCATCAGAAACATGGTTGTGACATTTTTTTTGTTTTCCTCTTTATTCAGATATACACCTTTACTGCTACGGAAATCATATTACAACACCTTAGTCCTTGTGCATTTTTACTTCAGGTAATCAGGTAAAAAAAAAAGTGGGATGGAAAGAACAACATACTTTTGCTGCTAGTCTGCTAGTTCTGCTACTTTTAAGGTTGTAGGGAGGTTACAGTTAATTACTAAAAATTAATGCATGCTTTGATTTGCTCTTTTTTTTTTTTTACTTACCTTTTCTTTAATAAAAACAAAACAACAAATCTAAAAACAATCAAGTTTTTGTCTTTTCTGTGCATCGAGCACTGTGATTGGCTGTATGGAGGATTGACCCTCGCTGTCTCGCACCAGTTTATCAAAGCTGTGTACTGTGATGCAGTGTAAGATGACTGCATAGGTAATGTGTAGTTTTGGTGGGGGTTTGGCTGAAATGTCTCTCCGCATCAAAAGCTTTGTGCTCAATGTCTGCTCAAATCATTTGGGATTACTGTAAAGGGTGCATACAGATTAGCAGCGTGGAGTTTTGATATAAATGCTAAACACCTGTTTCTGCTGGATGTTTTTGTGAAATATGACACATGAGAGTTTTTAATAGCTCTTTATAATTAAAACAGAGGGGGGTTTGGGAGTCTGTGCCACAGGAGACAGCTTGAAGTGAAGGTGATAATTGTCTTCCCTTCAGGCTGAGGTAATAGTGGAGCTGACATGCTGGGAACACTGGGATCCACATGATGATGCATGCAATGCATCGGGTGTAAGAAAACACAAAGAGATTAAGAGAAAGCAGGTAAAAGAGTTTCTAAGGGAATAAGTCAGAGTCAGTAAAATGGGTTGATCATGTTACCTCTGTCTACTCAACATTCTGTACTTCCATCAGTCAGACACCAAAGCGCTGCTCAGAGGTTTGACACTATGACAGCATACAGCATATAGAAATACTATGGGGCAGGATTTTACAACTCTGCAGTGTTATTACACTAAAGGCCTTTCACACTGAGTCCATTTTTTCATCTGAAATTATCTCATGTGTGAAAGTAAACCTCACGTTGTGTCAGTCATGTTAGCACACTGACTCTAAAACCTTGGTCCATCATCAAAGTTTCTGGAACAGGTTCAGTATTCTGTGACTTTCCCTGTCAAAAGCTTTGAGAGAGTTGTTTTACTGAGAATCAGTGCAGAACATTTGGCAGCTGGACACGTGCAATAAGACAGATGGCTCACTTTCAACAGGTCAGATATTCAGGTGGATGATGATGAAGAGGGGGAGGGTGTGGACTGCAGACAGAAAAAACAAAAGTGTGGAGACCGAGAGAGAGGACAGCTCAGTATCAAGTGCAAGACAGGAGAGAGTGGTGACAGTCAGAAAGGGACCTCCAGGGGAGAGAAGCCTGGGAGGATTGTGAGTATTTACGTTGTCATTTTGCAAATTTTTTTAAACAAATAGAACAATAAAATGCATCGGACTGAGTATGCAAGGTTTCTGTACATGAGATTTTATTTTTATTTATTTATTTATTTATTTATTTTTGATGATGGATTAAAATTTGCAAAAACAGACTCATTGGCCTTAACAGTCATTTTATCTGCCATCTCAGTATATGTGAGTAAACAACAGAAAGACATATTGCCAAGTAAATACCAGGGAAATGTCTTGCACATACTAAGTTTGGCTGCTGCAGTGCTCTGCCAGGTGATGTTGCATTACATCGCAGCAAAAGATGATACACGTTCAACCTTTTTATATGGCGACCCTGCATGCTTTAAGGTAGAAAGTACAAGGTACAAGGTAGATTTATTAGTCGTTTTTGAAATGTAGCTTTCCTATACCAGCACATTGGTTTTATTCAGAGGAATGAGGAGGCTTAGTGTTTAACACAGTAGTGTTACTCCCAGTAGTGGCCTAAATTCCCCACTGCGTAATAGGTGTTTTTGTTAGGAGATAAAAACAGATCAGAAGAACAGTCCCTCATCGTGCAGCTGTAGTTTGGGAATGATCAGGAGTGCATGTTGCTCTGAGGTTTAATTAAGTTATGAGGTAATATATAGCAGAAGATTGATGGCTCCTGATATTGCTGTGCAGAAAAGGGTCCTAAAGTGAAGAGAACACAGCAGAGCTGTGGCTGAAACCATTCAGTCAGTATGTTTACATAATGTTAGAAAAAGTCATATTATTGTGGTAGTCCACACAGGTGGAGAACCACAGCAGCTGGTGCTCTGGTTCCACTGTGTGGCTTTCCAGTCATTGTAGTCTTAAGATGATTTTGTGGGGCAGGGCTCTTGGTAAAGACTGAGAGAAAATGGTCAAAGAAGGGAAATTTATTCTTGCTAGCATGTTACCATGGTGACAGCAATGCATGCAAGTGCAATAGCACTCATAAACTTGACTACATTTAAGACAGAAATAGACTCGTCAGCATTGGAAAAGGAAGCACGGGGACTGCATTAGGTTCAGCATTCTTTTTAGCCTGTTTTCTGATAAAATTCTTTTAAATTTTTAGCAATTTCTTGCTAATTTTTTTGGCCATTTCTTGTTAAGGTGCTTATCCAATTTGCTCAGGTTTCAAAGGGGTAACTCATGAAATCAGATACTGATGCGCCCGCATCTTGATAGAGACCTGGCTCCATCATTACATCCTGAACCACTGTACCCACAGGGCCAATAAGCTGAGGGGAGCTGGACTCTAAATTTATATTCATTGATGCTCAGAGTTAATGGACAGTGTTTCCCTGTTGTCACATTTTTTATGTTAAGATTCTAGCCGTATTATATTCCCAGAGAAGCCACTTGTGTTTTTGTTGAGCACTGCTATTTACCATAGAAACATTTAGTGGACAAAATTCAAATAAAAATGTATCTCACAAAAGTGTTTTCAGTTCACATGTACCTTGACAATAATTCGAAATTTAAATTTAATTCAATGATGCAATTTGCATTTTCATTTTCTCTACTAGCAAGGGCAATATTACAATGAAATGGAAAATCCATTTGACATTTCATTTTCAGAAACTAACTCTGCTTTATGGTTGACAGTATTCAAATGTTCGAAATATGGAAATGAAAATGCAGAATAAATGTTGTAACTTAATCTTGCATTTTTAATGCGTCATTTAAGTAACAATTTCAAAATAAAATGGATTGATCCATGTTCATTTAAAATGTTACACCTTTGTGTAAAGTCGCTGAAACTTTGAAAAAGAAAAAGGCCATTTTTCATTTCATATGTAAAGACTTACCATCCTTTATGATTAATGATATTCAGATGTTGATCCAAATGTGAAAATGAAAAAGAATTGCGGCCACTTGCAATTACATTTTAGTGCTGTCAAGCTGTTTCCATGACTACATGCAAATGCAAAGTGCATTAATGTTCACCTGACAAGCAACCTCCAGTGCACATGTTAATTATGACTGTTGTCTGTCAGTAAGCCACAAAAGTTTGATGACAGTGGTTGAATGGATGGAGATGTTTTCCAACCTTAACCAAAAAAATCTCTTTCTGGTGATGGCAAATTTCTCTTAATAGCACCAACTTAGTTCCCCTTCTTACAGCAAGTCGTACCAGGAGCTGGGGGTAAGAGAAGCATACTACTACTACTACTACTACTACTTCCATAATAATAATAATAATAATAATAATAATAATAATAATAATGATGATGATAATCATAATAATGATACTACTAATAATAAAAATAAATATATGAATAAAATCCGGGAGAGTAACATCCTGCTGTACTGCTGGTTCACTTCATTGTCCAGTTGGAGCACTGAGGTGGACTTATCAGACACTCCTACATGTTCCCAGAAGTAGACACAAGACTTGTAGCCAAGCACCATCCCTCACTAACTTCTCTCCTCTCCAGACCTCTCAGGAATTTCTCGCCCGGTTGATGTCTAAACTCGGGGGTAAAAACCCAGAGGAGACAGGCGGTTTCCAGGAGGCCCCCCTGGCCTATGATGCTGTATGGGCTCTAGCCCTGGCTCTCAACAAGACTGTGGGCCCCCTGAAGGCCAAGGGTCACCGGCTAGAAGATTTCAACTACAACAACCGAGATATTACAGCTGAGATCTACCGAGCCCTCAACACCAGCTCCTTTGAAGGAGTTTCAGTAAGTACAAAACCCAGAGGAGGGAGGAGGTGCAGAGAAGGAGAAAGAGTTGAGAGTGCTGGATAGTAATATGAGAGAGAGAGATGTGGGCACTGTGTGGGTGATGAAGGAAGATGTTGAAATATTAAAATTCTGCCTTTTTCTTTCAGGGTCATGTTGTATTTGATGCTCAAGGCTCCCGAATGGCATGGACTCTTATTGAGCAGCTTCAAGGTACAGCACAGCACATATCCATGCTTCAAATGAAGTCATTTTAATAATCAGCTCATGAGCTACAGTGTGTGGTGATCTTGATCAAACTGTAAACATCTATACATATAAATATTTTTATACGCAGATTCTGTTTGCAGTGTTTGAAACTGTTGCCATGTTAGGTTTTCAAACAGGAGCTCAGACTTTGTTTGCAAAGTACTCTATATTTGTTAGAAGATGTGATGCATGTCCCACAAGAAGTATAGAAAAATAGCTAATCACGTTCCCAATCCAAGTTTTATCTTGCCTCTAGTGTTTCCTGCAGGTTAAGATTAGGGGAAGGAGGCACATGGTAAAGTGTAGAAAAAAATCATCACATGAAGACAAAAAGCAAACACCACACTCCCGCATGACAGTCCGGGGTTTGTTGGACCCGTCCATCCTCCAGCCTGCTCTCATGCTCTTTATATGACATTGTTACTGGCAGCATTTCAACATAATGCCGTCCTGCTGCTTTTCACGCAGACGCGACAGTTTCTGTCCAGCCATCTTCTCAAGAGGGTAGCAGGTGCTGTCCAGCTGTCCGCAGGCATTATTAACATTGCAAGCAGTTCTGTCCGACTGCGTTCTCACCTGACACCGTCCAGCAGTCTTTCAGTGCTGTTTTACCAGTTTGGAGTGAGAATGGGCTGAAATAGCTCCTTGCCAGCTGCTGCTTTTATGTGTCTATCTCTCTCTTTGCGCCCCCAGTCTACAGACATGCAGCTGGTTATGTGGCGACTCTAAATTGCTCATAGCTGTGAATATAAACATGAATGTTGTCCATCGTTGTGTCAGCCCTTTAAACCCTGTGGCAGCCTGTCAAGGGTGTACCCCGTCTCTTGCCCTGTGTCAGTTGGGATCAGCTTCAGCCTTTTTCCCATGTTTTCAAAAGAAATCACACCAGTTTGCTCAGGTTTAAAAAGTTTAAGTACCTGTTAAAAGCATCTGAATGCAGCATTAAAAGAATGATGTTCATCCAGGTTTCAAAGGTATGAGGAATCATTATGTAAAGGGGCTCACAGCGAGAAATCACAAGCATCTCTGATTGAAAAAGAGATCAGAAAAGTCATTTTCTTCCAAAGCATACCATTAAATAACCCTGTTTTTGCTTGAAGACACCTCCATCACATGCAATCACACCCAGAAACACACCACCCCCACTCCCTCCCTCATTTCCCCTGACAGTCTACAGCAGAGTGTCTCAGCTGGGTTAATGCTGACATCATCCTTTCCCATCTTTAATATGTAAACTCCTGATAAGCAATTAGGGTTGCAAGAAAGTTGCTAAAAATAGGAAACGGTTCATTTGACTTAGAAAACATAAAACCATGGTAAAAAAAAAAGTACTTTTAATTATGTGGCATCCCTTTACACCTAAACCTTGCTATTAACAGGATTGAAAATCGACCTGAAGCCTGTTCTCATTCCGAACTCGTCATATACCCCTGCTTGGTCAGTGATTTCTGTGTCAGACACCAAACGATACATCGCTGGGTACCATCTGTTTGATGCGTTGTGTAAGGAGCTGGACTGTTACTGTGGGTGGGGGTCCAACAAACTTTCTCAGACTTTCAGCTGGGAGCTTGCTTGTGCCAAACCATGATGTTTTTTTTTTTCTAAATCTAGTTCAGTTCCCTAAACCTGCACCCAGATTGGGGAAAGGTGTTTAAAAATATTTGGCAAACACTTTAGAACAGTTCGGCTGATAATCAACATTGTCAGGAAATGACTCAGAGAGGTAAAAAATATCTTAAAGATCCCAAAAAACAGTGGAGGGCTTTAACCCTTTGAAACCTGAGCCAAGTAGCTTCATTTTCTCCTCAACCTCACAAGAAATTACATTAAAATTAAAAGTTACAAGAAAATAGCCTGAAAATTTGGAATTGAAGCAAAAATGACAACAACAACAAAAAAAAACAAACACAAATTATCTGAAAAAGTGCTAAAATTAGAAAAAAAAAAGGAAAAAAAGGCAACCATTTTAAGGTTAAAATGATAGTTTTCTGTTTTTACATTAAAACAATAATTTTCTAATATTTTTCTCCCTCCTTAAAAAACATTAAAGACAAATTAATTTTTACCTGAACTTCAGGTCATTTTCTTGTCATCTTCTGCTATTGTCTTGCAATTTGTGGGGTATTTCTTGTCAAGTTGCTCATTGCCTTTTTTCCCATATTTCTGAGAGAAATTAAACCAATTTGTCCAGGTTTCAAAGGTTTAAATGCTTGTGAAATGTGCCTGCATGCTGCACAAGAAAACTGCTGTCGGTCCAGGTTTCAGAGGATAAAGATTCTTTAAAGAAGTGTGTATGTTGGATTTTTCTTTTCTTCTTTATCTGAAGAGACAAAGGCAAACTGTGTCTTTGTTGTTGAGCTGCAGTCTACGGCCAAATAGTTACTCCGAGTTAACCCACAGGCCTGGCAGTTTTCATGTTGGCAGGTTGCATCACTGTGTTTTTTATGGGATGGGATGGAGGTGGCTGAGTGATCACATGGCGATGGTAGAGTCTTATCTGGAGTGGTGTGAGGCTCCGGCTGGCTGGCTGCCTTTTGATCACTGAACCTGTGTTCTCCTCTTCAGTCTGTCTGTGCTTTGTGTTTCTCTGACAGCTCTGAGATCTGTGACTATAGAAGGCTCTGTGTTCTTGGGAATGATTAAAAATTAAGCTTGTTTTGCTGATTTTTCTTTGTTGGTGCTGGCCTGCGTCATCCCACCAGGGAAGGGTCAGTGATGAGCTGCAATTTGTTTGATGGTAATTGGAAGTGTACTGGCCCTGGGCACTTCTAAGCGAAGGGGAAAGAAAGACATGGAAATAAAATGCTCGATCAAGGCTGGGGTCGGCTCTCAACATAAACGTTAATTGGCTTTGCTGCAGTCTGTAGGTCCACAGTTGTAGTAAATAGTTGCAAGGCTTTCAGAAGCAGTGCTGGAAGTTTGTGTTCCTCTGAAGGCAGAAGCTTCTCTGTTGTGTGCTGCAGGATGTGTGCAGGAAGAATGTGGAGCTATGCAGAGGATGGTGCTGCAGCCAGCGTGTGAGGAAGAGATATTTTAGTGCCACAGAGAGAGCTGTGACTGGTCAGTGAGAGCTGCTGTGCTGTAGTGTTTGTAGTGTGCGATGTTAAAGGCAGCATTAAATAGGTCAAAGAAAGACAGCTCTTATCCTGTTCTCTAGACAATTGTGTGATACAGCAAAGCTATTTACAGTGCCAGCCTTCTCCTCACTCCACTGCTTTCTACAAAACACTTCCAGTAACAAATTGGTTGTGAAAGGGTGGAGATTAGCCTGGTCTGAATTCTTATCTCAGTCCAGCCCTATCACAATGGAAAAGCTTGTGTTCTAACAATGAAGGTATAAACTCATGTCACATAACAGTTATGTGTGAACTTTGTTCTTATGACAGTATGATGGTCACTTCAGTCTGTTCTAGTTTTAAACTCGTAAAACAGCACAGCCTTGACTGTGCTTTTAGCATAAGTGCACAATGCCAAAAGCCACCTTTCGCATCAGCTGAGAACGCGGCAAGACAACTGGTCATGGTGTTATAATGCGGCCAGCTGTATGGCACCTGCCATGTCCACATCATATGCACACAAGCCGCACTACTTGATGCTTTACGATAGGGATCGCCCCCTGGTGTCTGACTGCAGTAAAGGTCATAAAGCCAGCCCCTCCATGTTATGGGACATAGGTCAAAATAGAAACTCAAAGAATACATCAAATAAATAGTTCCCAAAGATGGTGTCTGACACTGAAGGTATCTATCATCACCTTAATTTTGTTCAACCAAACTTTCTTAATATGTAATTTTAGGGTCTTTCATTCATTATAAATAGCATAAAAAATGATCAGATATTAGCCTCAGTCCAAATTTGAAACAGGTTGGGTTTATTTGGGCGTGGTCATCCCTGATCCAATCAGTTAGCACAGAGGAGAGTCATTAACCTGCAGGACCAAAGTCACTTTGGATTCAATTCCTTTCACTTTAACTAGCAGCTGGGAAGCAAAACACGGAGATCCGCTTGGTCATCAGAAGCAGCAGCATTTATTATCCGAAAACTGTGACTTACACCACACATTTACCACTAAGCTGACCTCTTCTACTGTTTGTCAAAGACCCGTTTCTCTGGTCTGCTCCATAAACTCCGATGCATTCACTGACACCCTTATCACCCGCCCACTCGCTCGCTTGTTTGACACTCACACATACTGTCTCTAAAGGAGCCGCGCCAATCTTATAACACTAACTTAACAGCGCTCCTTTCAATACTGTAGATGTAACTTTACCAGACGTGGTGATGTCATGGACACGAGAGACAGTTGACAAAGGTGGAATCAGGGATGTAACGGTTACAGGTTGTCACTGTAATCGCGGTGAAATTCCCCGGTGGTTAGTGATATAATTCAAATATTAGTTATCGTGATAACCGTGTGTGATCATCGTGCTGTGAAAACCTGTCGGCGGGGTCCCAAATTAACACCCGTCCAGCGCTAAAATAGTAATTTATTAAACTCAGCTGAGAGTCTCTGCTGCTCTGTGCCGCTGCTCCTGCTCTCTCACAGACACCTGCGCGGTGCGGCGAACTCATCTCGAGCGCTACAAGTTCTATTTACAGCAGGAAACATCAGCTGATCACTAAACTCATCACCAGCAGCTGGTCTGCTGGGAGCTAACGCTGCGTGCATACTGATGAAGGTTATGACATATTAAGACGGAAGCCCCGTAGTTTGAACCAACACAGCAAACTCTTTCTGCATCTCACATTGACAGCATCCATGCAGTAGCTTCATTTTTTCCGTTCTTACCTTTCACAATAAAAGCAGTAGACGGATGCAGAGTTGTATTTTTAATATCTGCTCCCCTGGAACATTACCTGGGGTAACATGGTTTAATGGTGATATTAAAATATATATAAAGATATCATTTTAAGCAGGTTTACTTTTCTACAAGGCACATGCCATAGATGAGAATTATGTACAGCTTTGTATGAACTGTGTTCTTCTGAGGTTTTAATAGCTCATGGGCCACACCAGATCACAGGAGTAAATAGCAAATCTAAGAATGCCAATGCTTGTTTTCACCGGGAAATTGTTTTAATTTTGTCTTGACAAGATTGATCTTTTGAAAGGATTTTTTCCTGTCTGGGGTATTTGTCTAGTTAGCTTCCTCTGTTATTCTCATGTAGACACACATCTATTCCATCCCTCTCATACATGTGTTGTCACCAGCTGCTGGGAGAGGAAGCTCACCATTTCTCAGTGGTTTGAGCTCTGCAGAATATAGAACTGGTCACATGTACATTTCTCCTCTGTCCCCTTTCATGTTTTGGCCATCAAATCTTTATCCAATTTGGCAAGCAAGCTTCAAAGACAGTCATTTATCTCTCACTAAATTTGTTTTGGACCAATGATTTGAATACATTAAGCGGAATCCAACTTTTCTTTCTGAGCTTTTGTGAGCTCTTCATGGCCACAACAAAGTAAAAACAAAGCTGGTAGATCAGTTCCCATTACAGATTTGCACAAAACGTTTTTAAAATGTTGATAAAATACAATTGTGAGATGACTGTGTTTTGTGCGATGACTGTGTTTCCACTGACTGATGTTCTGTGACTTCCCCTCTGGTGATAACATTCCAAGAAGCATGGTGATGGATGTTCAAAACATTAGCAGCTTTATTTCTATTACAGCCACCACATTAGTCGTCATTATTTCCAAGCCAAGGCCCCGTAGGTGTTATGGAGCCATAATGGAAAGGCAAGCCCCTTATATGTAGGAACGGCCACATATGAGGGATTTCTTGGAACTGATAGTCCACGATTTCACAGAAGAATTGTAGATTCAAAACTTCTCAGTGATCCACTCAACCTTTGAAGAGTTATGTGATGCAATAACACCTCTTGTAGCTCCTGCTGCATCATGAGGACATGCACTTTTATAGTGAATGGCTTTTTTGAAATGCCTGAAATACCACCTCATGTGAGCATAAAACTTTTTTTGGCGATAAAGGGAAGTTTTTTCAAAATTGACGCGTTTCCATTAGCCGTTTTTTAAGTTCGCAATTTCAATCAGCACAATTTTAGGATTAATTGAAAACCATCTAATGACGGTTGAGTTTCTGTGAAAAACTCTTCATAAATCAGTTTGAGCTGTAAATAGAGTAATGCAAATACTTACCAAAAGCTTATATGTGTGTGACAGCTCTGTCAGATTGTTGCTACTGTGTCCATCTGTCCTTCTCCCAGCTGTCTACACCAGACATGTTTCAATCCTCTTAATGCCTACTTTGGATAATATATGCAACCATAATCCAGATTTCATAGAACTGTATTTACATACTAACTCTGGTGTCAGTGTTCACACCTACAGTTTGTGTTTTACTCATGCACTGGAAGCAACCTCAAAAGAACTAATAACTTAGTGGTATAAGTCCAACCCCGATTCCAAAAGTTGGGATGCTGTGTGAAAATAAATAAAAAGTAGAATGCAGTGATTTGCAAATGTTTTTTGACTAATATGCAATTGAATACAGCCCAAATACAAAATACTTGGTCAAATGAAAAACTTTATTGTTTTTTTGTAAAATACACTCCTTTTCTGAGATTGATGACTACATCTTATACTGTGCTTTGTAACCTGTGCTATATTCAATTTAATATAGGTCAAAAAGGATTTGCAAATTTTTTAATGCCATTTTTATTTCGGATTTACACAGTGTCACAACTTTTTTGAAACTGGGGTTATAACTCTGCCATTGTGACTGGACTGTTATGGAATGTAAGACAATGTAATGTATTTTCTTTCACATCAAAAATGAAAAGTCAGGAATCACCTCATTAGAACTTTTTGTACCACAGTAACCATAGATATGCAAGTCGGGTGCTGGGATTTTCACAACAACGGCATACATGGAACATCATAAACATTACACTAAGGACCTAAAAATGTTTTAGAAATGTCATGCTAATCCATCAAATTGAACCAAAAACTGATTCTCATGGTACAAGTAGATGAAAAGTCAGGAAATCAACAAACTTATCCTCTGGGGACCATAAAACTCATTACAATCCATCCACATAATTTATTGTGGACCACACTGATGGACCAACCCAACAACACTGCCATCCCTGGGGCCTCATTCACCAACCGCTTCTTCTTAAAACCCACTTATGCTGTTTTTACAAAGATTCTAACATTCATCAAATTTTTTATTATTTGCAGTTTGTTCTTGGGTGAGAACAGAATCTAGGCACACAAAAGAGCACTTTTACGCACATTTTCTGCTGACGTGTTTGTACAAAAAAAATTAGTTATTATCTTTTCAGTAATTATAATTAAGTTTTATTATATTATAGGATTTATATTACAACATTTTTTTAGAATCAATAATAATATCTTTTGCAGTTATTTTTATTATTTTAAAAAATACCCTATTGTCTTTTGAAATAAAATCAACACTATCACTTCAACTCACATCAATGAGATACAATCTAATAATTAGTGATAGATCACTAATTACATCTAGATATTATCATTGGTGGTTCTGACAGCGAGACGAATAGTGACAAAGCAGCGCTCCGAGAGCATGAAGTAGTGCACCTTCACCTTTTCTTCCCCTCTCTCTGTCCTTCTAAATACACAAATCATGAATCAGACTTAGACTGTTTTTATAAGGCTTATAGGGAAGAAATTTAGGGAAGAATTTAAAGGAAAATCCTGGGAAGATTGGTGAATGTTAAGGCCCCTGAAGTCCCGCTGTGTGTGGCATATCATAATACTAGCCTTAACCTTTATATTAATAAACAAACTAAAGGGTATTCCATTTCCAATGTTATACTGGCAACTAATGTCTCCCCAATGAAGCCAGTGTTAGCTCTTTATGTCCAACTCATTCTCATTCCTAACTCATCAATAGCGCCGCTCTGTCAGTGCTTGCGACGTATAAGTGTGATGCCAAAAGCCACCTTTTGCGTCGACATGCAATGTGCACGGACAGCATCACTTGAGAACGCAACCAGATGAAACTGGTGGCATTGTTATTATACATGGCATAGACTTGGCTCGTCTGCATTCAAAGGGCACAGGCAGCGTCACTTGACAACAAGGCCGTACGCATGGCCGATCACATGCCCATGAAACGCTGAAGGATAGCATTAGGTAATAACGCTGCTGGTAACCACATAATATAAGGAGCGCGAGTGTGCTTATTTGGCAGGTGGTTGGGGAAGTAGATGGGTCCCACAAACAACCAAATTTTGTATAGGAGTTTGGAAGTGGCCTCTTTTACCTAAATTTAACCATCTGTGACTTTGGTGCCTAATCCAAACCCTCATGACTGTCCACTCTGTTGTGTAAACATATGACCATGCTGCGTCATCCCTCCATGTGCATTTGTTTACATCACTGTATCTGCATCCTAGAGCTTAAAAAGCTGACTCAGAAGGATACCTAAAATGTCATAGGTGAATGTGGTGTCCTGACAGAGCAGCACTATGTGTTGAACTGGAGTGAGAACTTGTTGTTATATGTCAGCATAGAACCAAAGGAAGTGTTTGCTCTATGGTGATGATGACGGTTATTGCTTTTTCGTGGAGAGTCTCACAGTATCTGTATCTGCCTAAGCCCTTGCTGTAGAGCATATTAAGTACTTATCAGCAGAGTCCTGTTACTTGTCTGTAGGAATTCTGCCTGATGATGACAATTAGGAGTGGAGTCCAGTGGGTGGTGGTTTGATGCCCCTGGGCTGTGCCTCCCTGTACTACAGCACTGGGATATTAAAGTGTTATTACAGCAAACCACAGCAATGTGCTACAGCTGATGACAGTGCCGCTTTCTCACATGGGTAGTTTTTTTTATATTAAAAGAGGCTTGCAGGGATCCCTCTGGCCTGGATTTCATTAATGAAATATCTCATAAAGTGGATTGGTTCTTGGAGCGGAAGAACAAGGACGCAGGGCATCTGACTGTTATGATTTCCCAGAAGCAAAACCAGACACGAATGTCAAAAAATGACATTTGTATTTGAGGTAAACTAAGGCTGCATACTTATTGAGGACAGGACAACTGGAAGCTGTGTGTTTATACAGGGGAAGCTGCTTGTACTGTCAACATTTTCAGTGTTTTGTGTGGGCTTCAAATGTACCTACTTGACGGTTTTTGATTTACCCTGCAATGTCATCCTGTTCTCCGAAGCCATCACATACTGCTGCTTTGCCTCTGATTTCAGCATCAGACATTAATATCAAAAGCTACCCTTAACCATAGTATGACACACTGCCGGGCAGCATCAGTTTGCAATGTAGCCAGATGGTAGCATCACTTCAAACTTCCAACAAACCCTGGGCTTTCACCCAGGAGCCCCATCCCTGTCAGCAGCAGATGTATGGGGATACCTGTAATATGTAGATATGAAAGTCCACTAACGACTTGGCTATTAGGCTTGGCAGTATCACGGTATAACACTAGAATTCCCAAAAGTATGCTTTTCAATATTGCCCTCTTTCTGTTCAACTCATTTTATGAAGTGCACAGCACGTACCATCAGAGCTCAGTCTCTGCTCTCTACTGATGGAACAGGCAGCTGAGCTGAAAGACACAGCAACACCTAGTGGTGGAGGGAGAAGTAACAGGACTGTAAACAACCGGGGACCAGCAGGCAAAGAAAGAGCGTGGGGAAAAACAGCATGTTTTTAGATCTAACATGGTTTCTGTTGAGTTTTTAGCACCACACACTTATACCATCACATACAGTTTACTCTAATGAAATTTCAGGAAGGTATGAAAGTATTAAATTTTACATAGTGGCCAATATTGGCTACCCACACATTTTGGATTGTATTATGTTTGGGCACCCAGTCCTAACTAATAGAACATTCATTAAAGTTAGAGACTTTTGAACCCACTGTGATCCTATTTCTCTCTCTCTCTTCCGACAGGGGGGAGCTATAAGAAGATTGGATACTACGACAGCACTAAAGGCAATCTGTCATGGTATGGGAATGACAAGTGGATAGGTGAGGGACATTCATCTTCCTCAGGTCCTTTTCTTTCCTCTTGATCATTGTCTGTTGCACTCCTTCAACCTTCTAATCTCCTGTTTTCTCTGACCCTGCAGCCTTACCCTCTCTCCCTCTAATTCCTCTTCCCTTCCTCCTTTATTGCACTCTCCTCTCTCTCTCTCTCTCTCTCCCTCCCACTCTATGCATGCAAGGTTGGCTGCGAATGTTCATCAATCAATCAGTCAGATTTTATTTAGCATGTGAGAACGGCAACGCTCCTGCTAACTTTTCACAGCCCACCAGACACCCAAGTGATTCAGCAGCAAATGGAGCCACAGATAAAGGCAGTTATGGGCCGATGTGCTGTGGAGCGACAATTTCATTCCATTTACTAATTAAACATGAGAACCACTTCAAAGCAATGGCAGCACAGCAATAAACAGAAGATGCTAGTTGACAGTCTAAACAAAACAGGAGAAAGCAATCTGTGTGTTGCTGTAATGGGATTGGGCCCCATGACCTTGACTTTGAGGAATGAAATTGTGTTCCCTAATCAGTACACAGGGGAGCCGCGTGTGCGTCCATGTCAGTTCTGCCTCCTTGAGCACTGACAAGATGCAGATCTAAAGGTGGTTAATGCCCCGAAAGCTGCAGAGGATTGTTGAAGTGTGTGAAGTGGAAAACAAAAGCAAGTGATGCAATGGTCAATGGCGGGGAAGGGGTGGCGGATACAACTCGACCTTCAGTTGTTTATTGTGTTTGCTCAACTGCCACAAGTTCCGTCCTAGACACAGCTGATTGGATTTCCTGTCAAAAATACATTGATTGTTTCAAGATTGGGGAGGTGGGGCAGCTATTCTAGAAGTAAACAAGGTGAAACACTGGCTGTTTCCACTATTGCTGTGCCCCTCCCCCCTCTCTCTTTCTCTTTCCGTATTGCCACAATTGTATCTCATTTGTTATTTACGACATCTATTGCACTCTGTCCGTCCTGGAAGAGGGATCCCTCATCATCCTCTGCCGCTCTTCCTGAGGTTTCTTCCTTTTTTTTCTCCGTTACAGGGTTCTTTTTCAGGAGTTTTTCCTTGGGTGATATGAGGGTCTAAGGGCAGAGGGATGTCGTATGCTGTAAAGCCCTCTGAGGCAAATCATGATGATGGGCTCTATAAATAAAATTGACTTGGCTTGACAGTGGAAGCATTATTTGGCCCTTACTGACAAATTAAGTTTGGGCTGGTGAGAAAAATCTCAAACTGGTTTGATATTATGTCACACACCTGACCAGACAGTTTATGAATTTTACCAGGTATCCCACATGATTCAGCTGTCAATCCTCAGTGGAACATAATGACTCTGTGTCCCAACAGAGAGCAAGTATCACATAGCATCGCCTATCAGGGGAGCTCTCAGTCCACACTGAAGCCATTTTATATGCATGTAACACCTACTAACTTAATACCAGCCCACAAACATAATAAACCAATCACATCAAATTTGCAGCTTTTAATGTCGTTATCCCACAAATGTGATACATTTCCTGCAAATGTTACCTACTACAAATGTATTACAAAATTTCCCATCAAATGTAATTAATAGTAAATGGACTGTACTTGTATAGCGCTTTTCTAGTCTTTTTGACTACCCAAAGTGCTTTCACACTACATGTCACATTCACCCATTCACACACATTCACCCAGTGGTGGCCGAGGCTACTGTACAAGGTGCCACCTGCTACTCAGGAACACATTCACATGCAGTCACACTCCGATGATGGAGCATTGGGAGCGATTTAGGGTTCAATATCTTGCCCAGAGTTACTTCCACATGTAGCCTGGAGGAGCCGGGGATTGAACTGCTGACCTTCCAGTTAGAGGACGACCAGCTCTACCTCTGAGCCACAGCCGCCCCAAATAATGTAATAGCCATTACATTTGTAGGGATTTGTTACATTTTTGGGGAGGTGTAAATCCTCAGATTTCAAATTTGCAATAATGCCCCACAAATATAATACGAAAAAGAAAAATTATCTTTGTGGTCATTGTTGTGTGTTTATTAACACATACAGCTGCCAGTGGGTTGATGAGTCAGCTCATTAGAAACTATCAGGGGTTTGTTATCAGGGAGTAGTGAGGTGTTGGGCCCTCTTTCCTACCAGAATTTGGCCCAATTGGGCAAACAGCCAGTTGTAATTCTGCAATGAGAGTTATGCAAAAGCATTTTGCAGGTACACAGACAAACCACAAACAATGCTAGCAGAGCTGATGTATAAGCAGAGCTTATACATATTGTTTCATAAAAGAGCAATGAAATATTGGCTTCATCTAAGAAACAGTGACCCCCACTCCTATCACCACAGAGCTCTGCAATGCCAAGATCTGAGCAAAGAAAAGAGTCCCCTCTCTCAGCTGGTCCTGACGCTCAGTTCACTCTTTGTCTGTGTTCTGCTCAGGACCAGCCTAAGAACAAACCAATCAGGGTGAACTAAATTATAACACACTAGAAACAAAACTACATCACCAAGTGGGACACACAAACTAAAACACAAAGCAAAATGCAGTGCTATCTGGCACACTGTACACTGTAGCAGATGACCTGACCACAGTGACTGACATTAAACACAACCTCCCCGACAAAGTACACATTCGGCAAGCACAGCCTGGCCATCGAAACAGGCCCATACAAACAATCATGGATCTCCTAAGAGGAGTGCTTCTGCCAGCAGTGCAAGGAAGACAAAGTTGAGACAGACCTTCCCTTCCTGACAGAATGCACAAAACTGTAGCCTGTCAGAGAAAAATATTTCCCCAAATTCAAACACAAGCATCCTGATTTTGACCTCATGATCCAAATAAACAAATGACCAATCCTGCTGTGAGAGCACAGAGAAAGCTGCAGACTGACAGCAGGATATATCTTTACCTGGTACACAGTGTGAGACACAGAGTGACACACACACGCATGCACGCACGCACGCACGCACGCACGCACGCACGCACGCACGCACACACACACAGAGTACTATTGCTGTTATTATTATATTATATTATTGCTTTCCACACATATGTTCAATTTGCTTTAGATAAAGTGGTTGGCATAGTTGTTGTCCTTTTTGTATACTTTTCATTGTGAAAAACAATTGTTAAAATGTGCATTGGCAACACTGTTTAATGATGGTCATATTAAAACTCCCTTTGAACGGAATTGAACTGAATTGAACAGAACTGAATTAAATTTAATTATATTACATTGAATAGAGAGAGAGAGAGAGAGAGAGAGAGAGAGAGAGAGAGAATGACAGAGAAAGTGAAAGCAAAGGTAGAAGGTGGACTTGTTCATGCACAGCCGACTTTTGTATTATGTTTGTGGTTTCTTATGTTTGTGGACTGATATTAAGTTGGCAGGTGTTACAATTCACCTTTGTTACTTAATGTAAACAAACCACGTAGCTATCAGCTTTGCACTTGAGATCAGACTGCAGATGAAAACACTTAAAAGATGGGTGAGTGGCCAACTTGCTATCATCCTACATTTGTAACTTTACTTTTTAAACCAGAAAACACACATTTTATATTTTAATATTAAATGGAACTTTCGCATAAGGTAGTCAGCAGGAAGTAACATTGGTATAGCTTGGTTTTAGTGATTGTCATTAACCTCAGCAGAAACTTTAAGCTTCCAGGCGATCTCCCTCCAGCCAGCTGACTGTGTTTTTAGTTTTTTGTAGTGAAAAAAGGAGGTTTTGTATAAATAATTCCTCCTTTCAACTGCATGAATCAGCCAGTCCTTGTCCACTTCATAGCTTTCAAAGCGAGCACAGAAATAAATAGAAACACAGTTTCCATAGAAAAGTTCAGCTCACAACAGTGCTTGCAGCCAGTTAAGACCACTCTCTCAAATCTGAAATGTTACCATATTGGTTCAGTTTTAGTCTTTTTAACTCTGCCATCACGTCTCCTCTCATCACCCCAAAAGAAAAACTCTCCCCCCTCTGCTGAAATTTGATCTGTCTCATGTTTCGGTGGCCTCAGCTCAGCAGTAAATTACAGATGACCTGTATGACACTATAGTTGCTCTTTTAGTAAATTTATAAACATGATATTATATTAACCACATTTTCATATTGCTTATTAATAATAAAATTTAAGTTGGATGTAGTGCTGTGACTTTGGATATTTTAAAATTTGCAGAACATGACATAACAACGAAGGATCATTTTTATAAATGGCAGTTCAGCTGATTTGCATAAATTAAACCAGTTTAAGCCTAGATGGCAGACTGGTGAAACTAAAAATCAACCCAACTTTATGACAAATACCTTTTATATTTTCTGTAAATTCTCAAATGATGCCAGCATTTACCTCAACAGTGGAGAGAACCCAGCTGTTATTTGCAATGTTCCTGTTATTAATTAGCTTTTTTTTGTACATATTTTCGTAAGACGTCATTATGTCTTTCTGCTACCGTTTGAAATTTAAATTACAAACTTCCAATCTCCTCCAAGTTTCCTGTCATCTTGATAAACTTTATTGGATTTTCTTCCCACTGAACTACACCCACCGACTGAATCACTGTGCAGACTGTAGTGTGGATCTACTGCTAGCTCACTTAGCACCACTGAGCTAGCTAATGTTACAGGAGCACACCTGTAGTGTTTACATGTGACAGTGTCAAAAGCACCAGCCTCTAGTCCATGAGTAGATGCATACTTCCTCAGTGGGCTGTACAGTTTATGACATCCCTCTGCCCTTAGACCCTCACATCACCCAAGGAAAAACTCCCGAAAAAGAACCCCTGTAACGGGGGAAAAAAAAGGAAGAAACCTCAGGAAGAGCTGTAGAGGATAATGAGGGATCCCTCTTCCAGGACGGACAGATGTACAAATGAAATACAATCACGGCAAAAATGAAAGAGAAAGAGAGAGGGGGAGAGAGGGGGAGAGAGGCACAGCAATAATAGAAACAGATGCATGTCATAATACAATAACGATAGGTGTGAAATCATTAATTGCACTGATGATGTTGAGGGTAATGATAAGAGTCTCATGCACATGTTGATAGGGAGGTGTCCAAAGGCAAGATCACAGCATCGGTGCAACCAGGACCAGACCACAATCAGGGCGAGCGGGGGGCACAGTATCAGTACAGCCACAGCACAAGCACTACAGTTGGCGGGTGTTGTTCAGTAGAAAGGAAATAGTACCTTTTGTTGCTTATTATATTATGATAACAGCAAGCCATTTACCCATCTGAAATTTAAGCAGCTGATTCTCAAGTGTTTGTTGATGTCTTGTCTGTGAAGACACGAGCCAAACTGTAATATCCCCTGGATGTCACACTTGTCTCCTGTTACTGAGAGGCTGGAAGCACTGATACATGACTGGCTGTGTGCCACCAACTAGTTTTTGTAAGCAAGCCAACAGACAGCAAGGTCATCCAAATGGCCTCTTGCTCTGGTATGACAAGACCCAAGGGAGGGCTAGAGGAAGTGTCGACCTCATGTGTTTTTAGTGTTTGACTGTGGTCATTCTGCCCATACTGAGACTGTCTGGGCCATTTGGAGTGTGTTTAGAAGTCAGTCGATGCTCTGAGACAGAGGATGGGCTGAATAATACTACATGAAACTGAGTTTCATGTGTGTGACAGCCAGTCACCCCAAAGCACTTGTCAAGATGTCCTCCTCCCTCACTGCCGGTATGGCTGGTCCGCCGTGTCCTTCCTGGCAATGAACGCCAAAAATAGCCAGGACGATGACGTGACAGAATCAGGCCTCCTCAAGGTGGCTGGGACTTGTTGTGGAATGGTTGCTACACACTGATATGTCACAGCTCTGGGTTCACCTCAAGCCATCCCATTCTCTTCTTCCTTGTTTCTTCCTTCTTCCCCTTTCTTTCTTACTTTGGAATCCATTCTTCCTGTCTCTATCTCTTTCTCACCCCTCTCATCTCTTCACTCACACTTTCATTTCCCAGTATTTGTCCACATTTGTCTCCTCTCTTCCCCTCCTACATTCTTTCCATCTCCGTGACAACCACTGCTGCATCACTGCCTCTCTCATATTGCCATGGTAACCATTATGGGGCTAGTCGCCATGGTAACATACTGTCCCGATTCCACCATCAAGGGCAGGGGGAGGTATTAGTGTTGGAGAACACATCTTCCCGAAGGACTCTTGCTTACATACTCACACCACACACACACACGCACACACACACACACACACACACACACACACACACACACACACACACACACACAAACACATACACACACTATCTGTGTAACCCACACACATGCACAGGTATACTCTTTATCTGCCCTCAGACACTTACACCGTCTCTCACATGCATGGTGCATAATCTTTAGGAGTTATGATTCTAGATCCTTTTTTTAACTGTAGAACTCTTTGCCTTATTGACAAAGCACTGCTGTCACAGGCTGAGATACACTTGCAGAAGCAAACAGACTGTCATGTAGTCCTTAAAAATATTCATCATGGCACTTTTGTTAGCAGAGGCTACTGCAGATGTTGTGATGGTATCCTTCAAGGTTACAGGAGTAACTCTGCAGCCATGCATGTACATTTGCATGCTAACATGCTTATAATTACAGTGCTAATATAGAGAATAGGATTGTGATGTCAGTGGCAAGCCCCAAGTGTGCCAGGCTCTGATGCAAATTTGAGTGGCCAAAAGTGGAATTACACTGTCCAGGCCGGTCACGTGATGCTCACGAACCCAGAAAGACTTTTTCCCGCTGACTTACACTGGGAAAGAGATCATTTTTTGTGGGCGTCAAAACCCTTGTGGAATGACTCATTTCACTATTTAGATTTAGGCCATCCAGTTTGATAACATTTATAAAGTCTTAAAGAGCCACTAGATTAAAATTTTTAGTCTGCCATTTAAGCTAGCAAAGTGCTAAACTGGAAGTCAGACGCTGTACCATCTATACCCACAAAATGAGCATTTTTTGCTTAATTTGCCAGTAAGTAGCTCTCATAAGAATGATCTGGGCCCTGCCTCCATGACTGTATCCAGACTTTCTTAATACATCTATGGTCAACAGTAGTGACTGGTGTGAAGCATTGTGGGACTTTAGGGCACTGAAGCCACTGTAGAGACTGGTACCAATAGACAATGCAGTTGAGTTTATACAGTTATGGATAAATGCCACCAGAGGAATGCTAAGCATTTGCTGCATTATCAATCCCCATAACTGTTCTCACAACCAGCGTTCTCCCACTTTGCAGGAAGCGGTAAATCTGAATTCCAAGAATTAACAATAGCTAGCTCGTAAATAGAAACTAGCTTAAATCTATGGATAATCTAGCTAGCTATCTTTAATCTATGGAATTCACTGATTTCAAATAACTTCATTGATTTACATAAACACATTCATCAAATAAAAAACAAGTGTTAGTTACCTTAGATGGATACCAACAAAGTAATGAAAGCTGTCAGCATGCGTGTTGGCCTCTTGTCTGCAGTAACTCCCTAGTCGGGTTCCAGGCTCACAGTAATCCCCCAGATTGTAATAATATGGTGATGTTATACATTTTCTGAAACTCCATAGGCAAGTCAGTATTTCAGTATCTGTTTTTTGTGTCTCTGGTATTCCTAGGTACCACAGGGCTAAAACAAAGAAAATAACTTAGGCGGAATTTGTGAAAAAAAAAATGTTCTTTGTGGTTTGAGGAGCTCTAGTGACCTCCATGTGTGTCAGGAAGGTTCATAATTGGATTTGAATGAAAGCTACAAATGTCCCCTTTAAAATGACACCAAACACAACATTATTGAACATTGGGAAGTGCCCTAACTATGAGCCTAAACCAGGATAGGCAACAGTGTCTAACATCCAAATTACCATGGAAGGGGGATAACTTGGAGGAGGAAATATAGAAAATCAGGGGCCTTATTTGAAGGGCAACCGGTGGATTCTTGTTTGGGACACCTTGAACTTTCAAAAAATGCTGGTTGCCCACTTTTCCTCAAAAATGCCTACAGGGTCACATGATTCTGAAGTTACAGCCCAGTCTAGTGGGAAATGGACTGCTAATAGCTGTGATTTTTTTAGCTTTCCAGCTTGGAAGCAAACAATAGATCAGAGGTCGCCAACTAAAGTGACATCACGTTCATGTGTTCATGTGTGTTTGAGTACCTAGAAAAGCGCTATATATGTTCTGTGTGTTAATACTATTATTAAAATTCATGGCATATTCACACAGTTTAAGTTAAAACAAATAAAGCTTCAATGTATTTGCATTTAGCTCTGCTACACCACAGTCACTGTTATCTTTGTTTGTTTGTTTCTAGTAACAAATAATGAAAATACCATCCATGTTTACAGGTAACTATAATCATTGTCACAAAATCTAGTAAAAGATGTTGTTTTCTTGAGTTTAAAGTGGCAACATGACCATATTCAGGATATGGTGTTTCCATAAGCACAGAGAAATCGGGCCAGTCACATTCCGTATATAAACCCCAGTTTCTTTCTTCGTTCTTCTTAGTTCTCCAGCTAGCATGTGCAGATGTCTCAAAAATGGAAAATGTTTTTTTACATGCTCAAAAACATAAATGGGATACACTAAAAACCAGATTGGGGTTCTGGGTTATTCATGTCCATGTGAACACATGGACTTAAATTATGGAATAACCCTAGGGATGATAATACTCTGTAGGCTGATGTGGAAGTTAGCGTCGCACTGGCCCCCTCGTCAAAACGCTTATTGGATTTTTCAGTTGGAATTTTGGATTATTGCAGGGAATAATCTTTATGGCAAACAAGTGTTTATGATACTTACAGGTTTTGTTCACACAATATTCTCCATAAAGTGAATACGGCTTCTAGGATTTTTGCAATTGCCAGAAATAGAAAACTAACGTCAGGCTAGAAACAAACTACACTGCGGCTGCGTCTCCACCGCTGTGAAGCTGCGTTCAATGCAGCTCGATGTGATGATGCTCTGTAGTCTTATTTAGCCACTTGTTAAAAACTGCCTTTTTAAAGACACATAAACGCTTCAAAATTCAGAGTAGGATTTTAGTGATGTATTTTATGTCGTAGAGCAAAGTGTGAAAGTCTTCAGGACTTATTACAGGGGCACTCTATGTGGTTTGTATATATTGTGGTCACTTTTCACAAGTCACTTACTAACAATCTCCAGAATTAGACTGAACATTAGTGTGCAGTTATTTTCCTTTTTCCAAGGGTGCATAAAATTCTGTTATTTGATATAAATACTGATGATTTCTGATAGTCCAAAGTTGAGTGCAATTACTCTGCATCACCCTAAATATGTTAAGGCATTTATGCTTCTCAACAGTAGGCCTCTATGCTCAGCTCGATGACAAACGAAGGATCATTTTTATGTACTGATTGTTTTAAAAGGTCTCTCTCCTCACTGTATTTTCATGACTATGACATAACTCAAACGTATCTGTCCACTGATTAACATAGAGCTTCTAAAGTCAGATTCTCAAAGTATCCTCTGCATCAGACTAGGGATCCTCCACTGCACACGCACCAGCATCTTCCATAGCAACACGTTTGTTACTATTCTGACCTTAAGACTCCATGGCAACATGGCTGCTATTAACATCTTATTCAAGCACGCCAAGGCTCGCAGATCTTACACCGCACCGCCGGGGGCTTCTCTGTCACTGTTCAAGCCTCACATGCTCTAAACGCACAGTTAAGTAGGCAATACTGCTGCACACACACACTCCTGTTCTCATACATGCTCAGCCATGCAGAGCCCATGTTGTAAATGGAATGTAAATTTAATGGCAGCTATACCTCATTACATTCCTGCTCCAGTTTAGGAGAGTATTTATGATATTCATTAAAAGCAGAAGTCTTAGTGTCTATAGACACCCCAGCCTGATGCACACCCACATCCTCAAAGTCCTTGTCCATAATGTGTAAAGCAGACTTTCTTTTAAAAATGGATAGTCTTTGGAAAACATTATCAGGGTTATTTTGTCAGCCTCTGGAGACTGCCTCCAGAGCCACAGAACACAGTATACAATTGTTTTTACACTAGTACTGTACTAGTGTGTAGTGTCCACCTCAGCCTGCTGGTATTGCAGCACTGCTCGCCTGTACAACAGCTGGGCTCCCAAATAGCAGCATTATGCTGCAGTGAAAATTAAAGTGTGTGTACAAACAGCAGAGGTGGATTATCACAATGCTGCCACTACTTAAAGGGATACTTTGCCAATTTTCAACCAGCTTTTTATGAGGGTGAAGTTTAATTCCACTTTTGGCAACTCTGTAAAATTTGCTTCAGAGCCTTGAGCACTTTCTGGGGGCTTGGCCACTACCTATGCTGCCGCTGGAGACACACAGAGTAGCCTATGTGGAACCAACAGACTGACCAACAGACTGACCTGTGCCTCTCTTTCTCAAACACGGCACGATATCTGGTTATTAAAAACAACAACCTGTAAAACTAGGCACTGCTGATTAAATATAAATCAAGATTATGTTTTCAGAAACATATTTTAATACCCTTTTTAGCTATCGTTTGTGAGAGTTTGTAAACAGAAAGTGGGCGCCATACTGTTTCCTGCACATTGAAAATGGAGGCTGAAAAAAACGATTAGGTATAACTGCAGATGGAGCAGCTACGTGATGTGCCCCCTTGCTAGAAGATTTGCCAACAATAACCTCCAGGGTCAGTCCCTTTGCTCCTTGTCTGGAACCTGGAAGTCCTAACGAAAATGCTAATTTAGTGATAAGCTAACTAAAAGGTATTACATTAAAATCATAGATTTTAAAAAGAGGGATGGTTAAGGTTAGAGTAAGGGTAACAGGAAGGCTACAACCCGTTATTAATGTTAATGCTAGCTAGCTATGAAGTATTAGCTTGAAAGAGAGACAGTTAAGGTAAGGGTAAGGGTAAGGGAATGGGAAATGGGAAAGCTTGTTACCTTTGCTAATGCTAAGCTAGCTATTAGATGGCTACCTTAAAAGAGAGGCGAAAAGGTTAGGGAAATGTTAATGAGAAGACTACATCTTGTTACTAAAAGTGAATTGTGTCCTCATGTATTATAAATTATGAAGTGGATTGTTGCTCCATTTGGTCTCATATTCTCTACAGTGTAGCATTGTAGCAGGGGTCAGCTAACCATCTCATTGGTGGATTTGTCTTGTCGTAGTGTCGTAGCGTGTTTTTTAAGTTACGTTACGTTGAAGAAACTGAGATCCAACAGAAAACCAAGCAGCACTGATTAAATATAAACCAAGATTCTGTTACTTATTTGCCTATTTCTTGCCCAAAATGTTTTTAGAAACATGTTTTAGCTTACTCTTTAACTGGAATGTGAGAGCATTATTTTGCTTTTACATGTACGAGTTCGCATTATGCCCCCCACCAATGGGAGTGTTCATTGGTGTGGTGCATTCTGGTAGTTGTAGATTTTCCACCTCTTGAGCCAAAGTGTCCTTTTTCTCTGGTCAGTTTCAAAAGTATTTGTCTTTTTACTGCATAGATATCCTAGATTTATTAAAAAGGAAATCTTTCCAGTACTGAAATGCTAAGCTTGTTGGTTGTTAGCAGTGTTGTAGTCAAGAGCACCTAAACCCAGACTAAGTCAAAAGCAAGACCAGAGTGTTGAGACTGAGAAAAGACCAGGGGCCTCATGTACAAAGACTTGCGTGGATTTCCTACTGAAACATGGCGTACGCTCAAATCCAGAAAACGTCGTACGCACAAAAAAATCCTGATGTATGAATCTGGGCGCACGCATGAATCCAAGCACATTCCCTTTGTACATCCCAATCAGCGTGGAATTGAGCGCACATGTTGGAGTACCCGACCACTCCCTGTCCACGCCCCCATTTAAATACGCAAATCATATTTAAATAAGCCCTGCACCTGAGATTCCCCTCTCTGCACGATCAGAAAATAAGAAACAAAAGATGAGTAAGACGGGATTTTAAGCTTCCATTCATTAAGTTTATACACTTACACGGATCACACACTATTGTTGCAAATTAGTGCAGAAGTGCGCCGGGGAGAAGGTGAGGCTGATAAGTCTTTATGCACACTTTACGCACGGGGTTATTAACATGAGTACGCTAAGACAGTGACAAATAGGGGCTTGTTAGAAAGATCTGAAACTGTAGTTTAACCAGTAAAACACAGCAAGTCACTAACTCTAACCGCTGTAATGATGCGGTGAAGACGGGATATGATTTGGGGGCGCACATGCTCAATGCGCATCACAGGGACTAATATTAGGACAATTACACGACAAATTTATTTACCAAGAAGCCACCCATCGCCAAGACAGTGCCAGCTTGTAGTCTGTTCCCAACCATGCTGTTACTCAGAATGCGTGAATCGTATGCTGACCCAGGCCACCTCGCCACAATGTTGGTTAACTGCATTTGCGCATCACATATGATCTGTACATTGATGGAATGAAAGTGTTTCCTGTTCACGTATACAAATTCATCATGTGACGGCGCTTTTATAGCAATGTGTGTGCAGTCGATGTCTCCGATTACATTAGGAAAACCGGCTCGCTGCAAATTGCGCTTTAATGTTGACCTGTTCAGCTGCATGGTATGGGAATTTGATATATCTGGCTGACATGCGGATAATTCCGTCCCATACGGCTGGCATGGCTCGGCTGAGGGTCGACTGGCATAGTCCCGATCGGTCGGCCAGCTCCCTCTGGAATGCCCCGGTTGCCAGGAACCCCAGTGTGGTCAGCACCTGTATGGGCACAGGCAGCGCATGGCTCCTGGCTGTGTTGCGCTCCAAGGCCGGCCGCAGTTTCTGCGCACAGTTCCACGAGGATTGCCCTCGGGAACCTAAAGCGGCTGATGAGCCAGTCGTCATCGTGTGCCAGTACATCGTCTCTGTCTCGAAACACACGCTCTCTTCTAATTGCACCATTTGCAATGTCCTCTAATGCTGCTAAAGCTGCCATTGTTTTCAGCGGTACTTTTTGCACCACTTTGCGCACGCTTTTATATCCACTCATGTAATTGGAGACACGTATGTTTGTGTGTGTGTGTGTTAATTGTTCACTGGTGTTAATTGTTCATGTGTCTCTGATGTGCACATCATTAAGTCATCATTCAGAGGACGGATTGGTTACACGTGTTTATTTTATGTTTCCCAGGATCACCTCTGAGTGTCGCCAAAGTATCAACGGCTGTAGAAACGCGTCACGCCAGCTATGAAGTTGGCGTGAGGCACCGCACATTTCCACTGTCATTTCACTCTTGATACATCTGAACTTTGCCGTGAGAAAGAGCGTACGCCACGTTTTTGTGCGTACGCACCCTTTGTACATGAGGCCCCAGGACTTTGAGAAAATGAGACCAGAACCCAATGAACAGTGCTGGGATTTGAAGCCAGTTTTCCCAGTATTTCCCTTATAGCCTATATGCATGTATGTATATATATAAAATGTCTTAATAAATAATTGGAGGTAATTTTTCTGTTTTCACTATAAGCAAAAAAATACAAATACTAAAAAGTTGATATCAACCTAACTATAAAGGCAATTTAAAGATAACACTGCAGCTGTGGTATGACAGTCTGAAAATAAAACCCTGAGTCCACTCTGTCAGAACAAAATCAGTCAAGTGATCTCAAGACGGGTGTCAAGACCTTGGACACGACAAGAATGACTGACAGAATAAACTGCTTCCAGCAGTCATGGAAGAAGATGTTCTGAATTTAGTATCTTCAGCTATCATGCCAATGTGTTATACACATAAATAATCTATATTTATGTAAATACAGGCACCAGATCTGACTCAGAATTGGCAGATACTCAAAGTTAATGGACTCTGATCAGGATTGGGCCAAAAAAAAAAAAAAAAAAAAAACTCAATCAGGACATCCCCATTGTGTCATTGCATACATTTTAGGAATTTGCTTTAATTACTCTAAAAGCCAAAGAGAGGCTTATTGATTTTCTGATAAACTGAAGAGACCCGTTTACAGCATCAACAAATTAGCTTCTGCACCATCAGGAGTTCAGTCAATCTAAAGAGAAGCTGTGCTTTTATAGAGAGTGCTTGTCAGCAAGGCAGGAGACACTGAATTCATTTTGCTGTCTGATACTATAAATAAACAAACAGAAACAGCACAGAGATAGATTAAGTTATTATTCTAGAATATGTGGCAGTTTAATGTAGACCAGTCATACTCAAATTGCTTTGGTTGGAAGCCACTTTTGCTAAATGACAGGAGGCCAGGGGCCAGTAATGTTTCTATGATTTTAGGACATTTCTTGGATTTATGGATATTTCTCAGATTTTAGGGCATTTTTAGGATTTTAGGAAGTTTATAGGAATTTAGGATGTTTCTTGGATTTTAGGATATTTCTCGGAGTTTTGGATATTTCTAGGATTTTAGGACATTTCTAAGATTTTAGGACATTTCTCGGACAAACAAACAGAAACAACATTTTAGGATGTTTCTTGGATTTGAGGAAGTTTTTTGGATTTTAGGACATTAGGTGTTTAGCTAGGACCTCTGTCAGGGAGTGATCAACAAGCTCTATTTTGATGCTGTTTTATGCACTCTGGCACCTTATGTACACTAAAAGTAAAAAAACACTTCCCAGTGTGACTCATTGGAAAATGGTTGGAGGGGCCAGCCAGCACCACATTGGGGGCCAGATTTGGCCTGTAGGATGTAGGTTGAGTATCACAGATGTAATATGTTGTGCTGACCACTGTTTCAGATGCTAGATCGATGGATAGGTGGATCAGGAGGAAGGAACCATCATTGCTGTGATTGTTTTTTTTAGTGAGCAAGATGCATTTTTGTATTGAAAGCATTTGGGGATACAGCATTATATAATTGTTAGAAAAAAGTATAAATCATAAGGAAAATGTCTGCTCTTCAGTGTAATGCTATTTTCAGATGTTTATCTGTAAATTTAATTAAACTGAACTTTTTTTTAATTTATAATTTGCTGAGACAAAATGTTGATTACACATATGTTTGTGATATCATTATTATTTGGAGGTCAAACACAGTTGGTCAAATATCAGAAGCCCCAGACTGAACTTGAACCTGCATTTTAAATGCTCCCTCTTAATAACAACATGCATTTACACTCTGTAATTTACCCCTGCATATGTTACTTGCTTTAATTGCTTTGGGCAGGGTTCTATTTGTAAAAGTGACATGCAGACTAATTGATTAATTGATGGCTGAGCGCTGAGGGGCGGGTTGTTTTGATTATGCTCTGTGTCAGGCAAGATTGTTTTTCCATTAGAAATGAAGTGAAACCTGAGAGTTAGTTCTCACAGTTTGTGGCTACTCTCACAGACAGACTTTCCTCACTGCAACACAAACAGTATCCAGTGCATCCTTTGCAATATGGCAATATATTGATCCAAGCCACTTGGTCTTTGACAGATCTGATAGCTATCCAGTATCAGAAAAGTCAAGAATAAATGCAACCACGAATCATATGAGAGAGATTTAAGTCAGATTTTCCCCTCAAGCCAATGTTTATCTGATCCCAGGTCAGTGCAACTGCAGAAAATGTGTGTGAGTGAGAAAGCGGGGATCTGTGTCAGTAAGAGAGAACACAGAAAAAAAAAATCGGATCTACCCTCAGAGCGTCTAATACGCACAGAGATCCATAGAGGGTGCAGAGCGCAGATGATGATTATTGTTCTCTGCTGCATGGTACGCACATCTCTCCCCAAGTCACACTACAGCCCTCCTTTCTCTTTCTCTTATTTTCTTTCCTTTTGCGTGCTTTCTCTCTCTCTCTCCACATCCTTGCTTGTTCCGTCACTTGCGCTCTCTCACCCTCTTTCTCTCTCTTTCCCTCTTGATTCAGTCCAATAAAACTCCTGACAAAGTGCCATTAAGCACGAGACAGTTCACAACAGTTTCATAAAAAAAGAAAGAAAGAAAGAGAGAAAGCAGGGCTGTCAGTGTTAACACGTTAATCATGATGGGATTAAGATCCCCACATAACACTGTTTTGTTTTGTTTTTTAAATCGCATGAATCGCTGGCCAACATTCCTGTATTTAAGAGGATGTACCGGGATATGTTATAAAGCCAGAGTGATAATACTGGTATCTAAAACTAAAAGACCTTAGAATACAGTGGTACCAACCATGTCATGCCTCCCTCTCAGTAAGCTGGCTAAATGACGCTCCAAAGTTAGGCTAAATTTTGGCAATGAATAAACGGCATGGCCATTTCACAGGGATCCCTTGACCTCCAACTTCAAGATATCTGAGTGAAAATGGGTTCTGTGGGTACCCATGAGTCTTCACTCTATGTCCACTCTATGCTCAAACCATGCAGTATTTTGCTCCCATTTGATTCCTAATCAAGACAATCTGGTAAGAATGGCTTCACTTTGTCAATATGGACTTCATATTTGTTTTGAAATGCAAAATATGGAAAGGAAAACATGTGATTAAAAAATACGATTAACTGGATCAACTATTGAAATTCTGTGATTTAAAGAATTAATAATTTGAAAGGCCTAAAATAAACAATAAATCAGTGAGAATCTGACCCGATTCAGTCCAGAACCTGGCGGTTGGTTTAGGCCCGATTTGGTTCAGGCAGAGGATCAGAGCTCTAACTGCATTCTGACTGAAGTGAATCTGATTATGCTCTTTTATGAACAAATATTTTTTAGACTCCTGTTATAGAAATACACAATGTCTCCAAATTGAGAATGAGTTCTGTTATTTTTGTTAGACTTCAGTTGTCATGAGGTCTCATCAGATGCTACTCTGCTTTAAAGCAGTTTTTCATTCTCATCTTTGCTTTAGGAATAGTTCCCTGTTGCCTTTCATGCAGTTCAGATAACAATGTTTGAATGAATTCTTTCAGGTGAAACGATCTATACATTTATATCACACCTGATCATTTTATTTTACACATCAAGAGCAGAACATATGCATTCCTCAGGTTCATAAGGCCTCATTTGACTGAGCCATGTGCCTCATTGAACACACCTTGCACTTCATTATACAAATGTTTCCTTGTAAAATCGTGAAATGGCTCATGAATAATGCAAGGTGGAGGTCAATGCATGAAATGAGCCAAGAAGTGAAAGTGTTTTCCTCCTGAACTGTGTCTGCTCAGCCGTTGGTGCTGCTTGTGATGTGAACATTAAATGAACCTTGGCAGCAGAGCCACACACTGAGTGAGTGTGTGTGAGTCACTGCGAACAGCGATGGGCATCAGAGGCAGGGCTGGACACTGTGCTGATAGTTACACCAGCAGTTTAACCAAACATTGGAGATGCACTTAGTTTGTCTGCCCTACTAACTCACACTGAGGCCATGGCTCTGATAATGAAGCTTTTTTTTCTCCTATGTCACTCAGGTTTTTTTCCCTTCAGCCTCTTCATCTTCTCACCTCCTCCTCTGTGTGTTCCAGGCTCAGGCCCCCCTGCAGACCAGACGGTGGTAATCGAGGAGTTTCGCTACCTGTCCCAGAAGATCTTTGTGTCTGTGTCTGTATTTGCTGGTTTGGGAATCCTTCTTGGAATCGTCTGCCTCACCTTCAACATCTACAACAGCAATGTCAGGTACAAAAATGCACCTTTAGACATCAATTGAGATTGAAGGTAATTTAAGTTAATTTAATTTAAAGTTGCACTAATTAATATGTTTGTCGATAACAGACTGTTTTGGGCAAATTTGACAGCAGGGAAAACACCCTAAATGCCATTCTTTTAGCCTAAAATTTGTTTAATTTTACCAAAGTGACCTAAAATGCACAAAATGAAAATATTTGAAAAATATTTTACTTTTGTACAGGTGCTTAAAACTTTTGTACACTGAGGCTTTCCTGGGAGAGATTTGGCTGGCATCTACTGAATGGATTAAATCAAAGAAAATGGTGGTTTTAGGCAATCTTGAAAGTGAACATGTCATGACTGTGTATGATTCTTTTCTGGACAATTGCTACCCAGTTCCAGGGGAATCTTGACATTGTCCCAGGTACAAGAATTACCGGTGTACTCACCACATTTGCCGAGTTTCCCACTGAGACAGACATCGGTTGGTCATCCACGTGTCACAAGAGAATCTCAAACAGTGAATGAGTAAAACAGCATAGGCCCTTGAGATTTTTTTCAGATTCTCTGAATCTTCTGATAATTTCCTATAATGTAGATGGGGAAATCCTAAGTTTCAACTGTAATTGTGTGTTGAGAGACATTGTTAAACTGCTGGACTATTTACCTATGCAGCTTTTCAAAAAGTGATGAACCTCACGCTGTCCATATTTGTCAACATGATGAATTAATGATGAATGATAATTTGCCTTATGAGGATGCCCCTATTTAACCTAGTCATGATACTTTAATCTGACACCAGTTAACCTGTTGCCCTGTGAAATGTTCCAAGTAGGTTTTTTTCTTAGCACTCCACAACTTTCCCAGTCTTTTGTTGCTCCTGTCCCAACATTTTTGGAATGTGTTGCAGACATCAAATTCAGACTGAGTGCATATTTACAAAAAAAAGTTAATCAATTTGAGTATTTAATATCTTGTCTTTCTATTGTATTCAATAGAATATAAGTCAAAACAGATTTGCAAGGAACCAAGAGTATACTGTCACAAGCAATGTTGAGGGTGTTGAAAGGCTTTATGTGTGTGTGTGTGTGTGTGTGTGTGTGTGTGTGTGAGCGTGAGCGTGTGGGAGAGTGTGTACATGTGCGTGCATGTGTCTGTGTGAATAGTAAGTGATTTGGAAGATAACTTGGTGGGATAAGGATCTAGGGAGAGCGTGTAGAGGGGAAATAAGCTTAGTAGGGAAAATAAGGAAAGGGATGAGAAAAGAAAGAAAGAAAGAAAAAAGTAGTTAGGTAAGTAAATTAATGGATATCAAAACACAGAGAGAGAAGAGGAAGAAAGAAAAGAGAAGAGAAAGGAAGAAGAGAGAACACTTTTTCTTCTTTTTTTCCCTTTCCCTCTTCTCTCTCTACGTCCCCAACCCCTTTCCCTCCCTCCATCTGTCTTTCCCAAGTTATTGAGATGTTTGTTCATTTTTGTTATTGTAGCAGTGAAACATTCCTCATGCACCCCCAGACTCAGGGGAGGGAGTCGGCCTAAGGGAGTCACCTGGTAATCCATCATCACACCTAGAAAAACTCGGATAACTGCTTTTCCAAGGAGTTCATTTTTTTCAAAATTGTTTTCTTCCTTTTCAGTCATTATCATCAACATTATAAACAAACATTATTTGTTTGTTTATTTTTTTCTCTTTTTCTTTTTGTTTGTTTATTTTTTTAATGTTTTTTGTGTGTTAGTTGTTGTTTTTTGTTTGTTCTTTTTTTCTTCCTGTCTTTGCTGCCCTAAGTGTATACACATAATATCATGTTTTCCACATAGAGTTGTGTTTGTCATGTCTTCACCTGTTCTGTAGTGTACCGCATCACTAAATAAAAAACAAAAAAAAACAAGGAAAAAAATAGATTTGCAAATCATTGCATTCTGTTTTTATTGAGGTTTTACACAGAGACCTAGTTTTTTTTGGAATTGGTGTTATACTTTAGACATGACAGGGCATTTCCAGACAGACACAAAACTCACACAGTATCTGGCATCTGGAGTGTGAGAGGGACCACAGAGAGAGCAGTGAGTTAAAAATATGATGACAGCAAGAGGAGCAGCATTTCCTGTTCTCTCTCAGGCTGTATCACTGATGGACTTAAAAACTTATTGGGCATTGAAGCCTTTATTTGTGCCAGTTGTGAGCATGAGAGACTCTCACCCCAACTTTTGTGATATATTTATGCATACAGTTTTATGTTTTCACGTAATGAGGGTGCTAATTCTGCTGTTTTCTTAATAAAGTGTTTCATGCACAAGCACTAAATGACAGCATGAGTTGCTACTCTCATTTCATTCTTATTAGCTCCCACGTAGAATGTTAAGTGTTGTGCTGGATGTTCATTTATTTAATAGTTGATAAGAATGAAAATTGAAACTATAGAGAGTAGTGGTCAGATTTTTCTTATGGTCTGTTATGGGAAGACCAATCTCAATTGGCCCATTCATACTGTTTCTTACTTTGTGAAACATATATTGTGCACATAAGAGGTGATGACTGAGACAATACATTTTTCACACTGTTGATAAAATGCAGAACAGGATGTGCATTTTCTCTCTCTCTATTTACTGCAACTTACAATTTAATCTGATGACATTCAATTCATACTTGTGCCATGTAGAGAAACAGACTTACACAAATGGACTTGCACTTCTGTAGAGCATTTCTAGTCATTTGACCACACAAAATGCTTTCACACTACACGTCACAATTACCCAGCCACCCACCCACACATTCACACGCTGGTGGCTGACGATACCATACAAGGTGCCACCTGCTACTCAATTTTTATACATTCATACGCAATCACACATTGATGGCAAGGGCCCAAAATTGCTAGCGATGAGACAGCCAACTTGCACACTAGTACAGTAGTGTGCCAAGAAGGATACTGGTAGAGACAAGAACTTGAGGTGACACCAGATTTTATTTAACCTTTATTTATCCAGAAAAACCTCTTGAGAGGCAGCGACAGAAGTTACAGACAGACAACATGGAAAATACAGAAAAGACCAGCTGCAATACACCCTGACATCGGCATGTAGAAGTTGACAAAAATCCTGCAGCAGAGCCTTGAAACAGCCTCGAGGAATCAAAGAGAGCAGCTATGAGTCGTACTGCAGGAGATTCCACATATATGGAGCTGCGAACATAAAGGCTCTCAAACTCTGCATGTTTGCTTTTGCATTTGCATTTGCTTAATGTACACACATAAATATGGTGGAGGTAGACGAAGAAAAGCTTTGTTAAAAAGAGAATGCCGATGAAAAAGTCTATGCAGTTTTACAGACAGCATTAGCAACAAATTGGAGTTAGATGGACTCAAGCAAATAGAGAATGTTGTAGACAAGACCTTCACAGTAAAAACGGTCTATTACTCTTAAGCCCTGGCTGCAAGAAAGGCTGCTTGGTGCACTGCAAATGCAAAACGAAAGCCTCCATAACATGCCTCCATGACACAGCTCTGTGTCAGTGTGCAGGAGACTGAGAAGAAGACTGAGAAGAATAGGTTTAGCAACAGCAACAAATCAATCAAATGTGTTTCTGAAATACATTTAGTAAGTACAGTCACTGCATTGTTAGGGTTAATAAATTTAAGCATTATATGTTTCTAAAATTCTACACAACATACATGCAACAGACATAATATTATAAGGTCACTCCTTGGTAATCAGATACTGAATTCTAGAATTTTACACTATCGTAGAATTCAGTAAAATATACTGTAAAATAAAATAATTATAACAGTACACAAAATTTACACAAAAGTGATATTGAATCATGTTGCACAAATCGACCAGTCATATTTTGAAACTTTTAGCTAACTTTTCATTGTACTTAGATGTAAAGAGAATGGCATAAAAAAAAGATAGATAGATATTTGTCCTCATAATGTACATTGAGTCGATATTTGACCAGATATTGCACATATCAACAAAACTCTGAATAGCATAAGAAATGGTCCGTATTCTTTAGAGAATAGATAGAGATATCCAAATGTAATATTTCTGGATTCTGGTCCTTTTCGCGCAGTAGTTTAAACTAGAGACTTTAATCTATAGACTACTTTATCTGTAAACTACCTCTTTTTTAGGTTTCACTTTGTGCCAGGTACCAGCCCTCGCCTTTCATATGAATGCAGTTTGGAGGTGATGTTATGTATGTTATATTTACAGGGCTCAGTCTGGATGTTGACAGTGACTCCTAAAAAGGCATGTATGAGGCAGACAGATGAATCCAGACTTACTGCAGTTTCTATTCCTGACAAACAGCTAATGTCTGGACTGGCTGACAGTCTGACTCTGACAGAGGGAGGGTGAGAGTGAGGAGGGGTGTGTGTGTGTGTGTGTGTGTGTGTGTGTGTGTGTGTGTGTGTGTGTGTGTGTGTGTGTGTGTGTGTGTGTGTGTGTGTGTGTGTGCGTGCGTGTGTGTGTGTGTGTGTGTGTGTGTGTGTGTGTTTTCTCTGGCATATAAAGACAAGGTAAATGCTCCAAAATGAGGAGTCAGCTACAATTTCAAGAGTAAGAGATGAAAGCAATTGAAATGTCACGTCTTGCATAACTACTGAAAGTAATGAAAGGATCAGCTGAGGTTGAAGTGGAGGTTGAAGTGGAAGTGATAGTTAAGTGTGTCCACTGTAAGTAGTTCAAATGTTGGTGTGTATGTCAGCACTGACCACAGTCAGGATGTCCGTTAAAGTGTTGGACCTGAAACTATGTTAATTTTTAGTTAAAGAATAAAATCAAGTGAAGTGTCAGTTGACTTGTAAAAGCAGTTGAAGTGTAACAGTGAATGCACATGAAATTTTGGTTGACAGGATGAGTTACATTTAACTAGTTACCGCCCAACAGTAACGGAATTACAAAATAAATGTAAAAAATAATGTAATTACATTACATTTACCAGTCCAAATGCTGGTAAAAAAAAGGTATTACACATGAAAAAAAATGTTTCATAGTTCATAGTTAAATAAAACATTCATTCTGTTGCTTTCCATCTTGTTGCCATGCAGGAATGCCTTCTTTGGCAGATTTTTGGACAACATGGGTTAGCAAAACCACTGAGACAAATCTGAGTGCACCATTTTTGTTTTTAGGTCTTCTCAGCTTTATAGCCCTTGTAGTGGCTAGGTCCTATACTTTTAGCCGCTACCGGCTGCTAATTGGGCTACTGTTGTTTCAACGTGTACTCGGAAAAGACGGTCCAGGCTCACAGGTTCCTCATCACACGCGTTTATTCGTCGTTCCGCCATCACATCAATAATCCGGCACTTATCACATCTATAATCCGGCACTTAATAAACAACTTAAAGTATAAAGAAAACACGGCGATCTTCCCTGAGCACAGTCAAAAACTGATTGCTTCCACCCAATTGCAACACCTGTTACTGATGCTCTTTGGATTAAATGTCTTCCGGCAATACCAAACCAATGCACCCCCCTAGCGTTTGGAGGAGGTAATTACATACAACAGAAAATAAAATAAAATAAAATGGCTCCTACAGCCCTTTTAAAACATCGGTTTGAAAAGTAATAAAAAAGTTATCAAATTTTGTAAGTTAAATTACTTTGATGAATTAATTCAAATAGTTACATTGCTTATCCCCTTTTCACAGGGTAACCAGTAATCTGTAACCTATTACATTTAAGAAGTAACCTTCCTAATTGACTTTAACTCTTTGTTTACTTTGCTCACTTCTGTTTCTTCTTTCCAGCAATGATTGTATTCATCACTTACTGTGCTGTTGCCAATGTTGATTCAGCATGTTGAATCAGCGGATAAAAGCGGATTGGCATATTCAACTAAAACACAAGAAACTTGATCAGGGTCACTGATCAGCAATTATGACTTAAGACTTTTGGCCAGAGAGCAGTAATAGAAATGAAAGAAAGAGGAAGCAGAGCCAGGGTGGCAGGTCTGAACGGACTAAAAACCACCCCCGCCGGATCAGGCTGAAAGCTCTGCCACCTCTCCCTCCTCCCTGTCAGACGGATGGGGATTTCAATTGAGCACAAGAAACTTGTGCTCCAGCAAAGAATAAGCACTCAGGGTCACCAACTAGGGTCACCAATCAGCTATTATGGCTTAATATAAAGATCAGAGAGCAGTGAAGACTAACACATCTTTTGGGTCATCAGGTGGGAACCTCCTTTCATCAGTGTTTCACCAAGTTGGTCCCACAACACCTCCAGGAGGCTAGGCAGTGAACTCTGGCGTCCCAAAGCCACTCCCCTAGTGCCAGCCCTCACTGCTCCTATACAGCCCAAACAGTCCTGCCACCTTCAACAGACCCAGGCTCTGTTTATGTGAGCTCCAGGTAGTGGCAGTACCACCTGGCTATCACAGATACAAGGCTAAGCTAAACTACTACAAAGCTCTCACAGATGCAAGCTAAACTACTATAAAGCTATCACAGTTACAAGGCTAAGGCGAAGCTATGCTAGCCACGCTAGGTAGGCTAGTTATGACCCAGCCCAAACAGCAATGGCACCTTCAACAAACCCAGGCTCTGTTTATGCAAGCTCCCGGTAGTGACGTCCCAATGCTACCTTCCCTAGCACATGCATCACACTTGCCTTACAGTTTGAGTTTGTGCAAGATAGTGACAGTGCCACATGGCTATCAAAAATGCAAGGCTATGCTAATACTTGGCTACCACAGACACAAAGCTAAGCTAAGCTAACACATGGCTATCCCCCAGGAAGCTAAGCTGAGCTAGCTAAGTTAGCTAGGCTGGCTATCACATGGCTATCACAGCCCAAACAGCAATGCCACCTTCAACAGACCCAGGTTCCATTTATGCAGACTCCAGGTAGTGACTGTGCCAATGCTACCTTCCCTAGCACATGCATCACACTTGCCTTAGAGTTTGTGCAAGCTTCAGGTAGTCACAATTGCCAATATACTACAACTAGTGATGTGTCCTTCCGTGTCGAGGCTTCCAAGTGTGTGTCGAGTAATCCATGAAGATTTTTGTGAAGCGTGTATCGAGACTTGTATCGATGACGTATGTGGTGACGTTGGAAGCCTCAGGAGCCGGCCGTACTATGTGACTGATTTGGGAAATGGTTTGCAGGTTTGGCGTGTGATTCGAAATATAAGGGGCAACGAAACGCAACAAACTCCCCTGTCTCCTCACATTTTGTGGACTTGGGACTTAATTGCGCGTTTGTTTGCAATCTATTCAAACTTATTGATGAGTAAATTATTGGTTTATTGGCATTATCATTTAAGCACAATTCAATTCAAGCTTCACACACCAAAGCCATGGTGTCATTATAATCACTCTGCCTGTTTTACATTTATTGTCCACTTAATGGCACAGTAGAGCAAATGAAGCACTGTGACGCTTCGGCCCATGAGTGAACCAATTAGATGGAAAGCTTCAATGCTTCATGAAACTTCATCTCGCCATCGCTAACTACAACTCAAATACAAGATTCAAGCTAAGGGAAATAAGGATGATTGAATCAGCAAACACATTTACTTGGATGGCAGCATGGTCTCACACAAACAGGCCACTCCCACTCCTAAATACCCTCAAACTTCCTGTATTTTCTTCTGAGAGGACTGATTGGTGGATCTCTCCACCTGATCTCAAGGATTTGTCCATTCAGTGGGTCCCCCTGCTGTTCCCCGACAACCATTGTTTCTCCTAATCCAAATCCACTGACTGGATTTAACTGCCTCATCTGACATTTCCCTCACTGTCTTCCTCAAACTTTGTCCCCTTACTCTTAGTTCCCCCAGGAGAGAGATAGCTGATCCAGCTACAAATCCCCTACATCCCACTTCAACTGGGCGAACCCTAGCTTTCCATCCTTTCTGCTCAGCTTCTGCCTGTGAGTCTGTGTACCTCAGTTTCTTCCTTTCATAGGTTTCTTCCACTGAGGTTTCCCAAGGGACTGTTAGCTCAACGAAATAAACAAACCATTGACTATTTCCTTAGGAATAACAAGCTTTCCTCCTAAATCTACCTGCATTCCCCAATCACAAGCTCCTTCCAGGCGACCACACCCCTACCTCCTCCCTAACATACTGCCACTATGTTTCTCTCCCTCACTTACAAACTGGATACCTAAACTCTCTTTTTTAAAACCTCCTGAATTCATCTGTCTTCTTCTCCCTTCAGTACCTGCTGCTAAGCTTCTCAACACCTGATTATGTCGCCATGTATACCAGCCCTGTGATGAACTAATTTTGCAGCTTGACAAAATATGTCTTACCGTTGCAGTACCTGAACACAATGGGCATGATGGGTCACCATTTACCCAGAGCTTCAAGTTCTGGGTGGTTGGCAACACATCATATGTAGCCCCTATCAGAAATCTAATGCGGCTCGCCTGCATACTCCACAGGTCCCTCCAGCTAAGCTTCCTCCTCTCTACACTTTCACAATTCAACCACTGACCCTGCTTAGCCTGAGCCACTGCCTTAGCCTCCCTTACAGTCTCCCCCGCCTATGTACCTGCTCCACTACCAGTTTTCTTCTATCATTGGGGCCTGCTGTATTCCACACCGGTTTGCCTGGCCCAAGCCCCAAGCCTTCTCGGCCAAATTGAACATTACCTACTATCTCTGCATGCCTAAGAGCAGCCTCTGCGTCCTGAACTGCCGCTCTTGGGCTCCATTTTCTCTCCTTGGACGGATTTGGAACCTAGACAAGAGCCAACAGCTAGGACGCACACGAACTGCCCAACATTTACCAACGGCCCACTGTCAGCTTGGTGTATCAGGGCCTTAAAAGATAAAAGTAATTACAGTGTTGATGTAGAATTGCTGAAAGTGTTGGAACTGCCAGTTACGGCATAACCAATGAAAGCAGCTGAAATTTCAGTGAATGTGTAAGTGCTGAAGAAGGTTGAGTTGTGTGCACTGTAAGCTGTTGAAGTGTCAGTTGGTATGAAAGTAATGACAGTGCTTGAAATTGACAGTTGAAGTGTAAGGCCTGAGAGTGGTTGAACTGTAAGTTGAAGAATAAAATTGGTGTCAGGTGACATTGATGAAACAGTAAACCTTCAGTTAAAGTGTTAAAGTGCAATGAAAGCACTTGAAATGTCGGTTGAAGTGTTAGATAATGATACTGCTGACCAATAACTAATTGTAACTATTGTTGCTTTGAGGACCATCACTCAGACTCAACAAATACTATCTACAGAATTCTATATCCTGCATCCATTATTTTATGGTCCTCTCACCACAGTATGAGTCTATTTTTTGTGTCTTTGTTTGTTTATGAACCCTTACATGTTTACAGAAGCAGAAATACATTTACGTATCTCTGTTTTTGGTCCAGGTACATACAGAACTCCCAGCCATATCTGAACAACATGACTGCAGTGGGCTGCATGATGGCTCTGGCTGCTGTCTTCCCTCTGGGCATCGATGGCCTTCATGTCCACAGGAGGCAGTTCCCCGTCGTCTGCCAGGTACACTTTGAAACTTGCTCCAAACATAATGATTTGATTTCAGACATACTGAATATCAGTTAACTGTAGGAAGCAGGCCTGCAAATAAAGATTATCATAATTGTCATTTAACAATTGACGTTGTTGTAGGGAACTGTAGGGGCCTGCAGTGACCTTTCAGGTAGGCCAACACCAAGATTTTGTGACCACAGATGTTAGGGTGACAGGCCTGTAGTCAGTTAAACCCATGATGGAGAATTTCCTGGGGACTGGGATGATAGTGGAGCATTTGAAGCAAGAGGGGACTTCACACAGCTCCAGAGATCAATTGAAGATCTGTGTGGGGGCCAGCTGGTCAGCACAGACACTATCACACATCCTCCCCGGGTCAGCGGGAAGGAGTGAGGGAGTATCAAGTGGAGTAGGCGGTTGTTTGATGTTGGAGCAGGTGAGAGGTATGAAAGTGGGCTGAACCTGCAGTAAAAAAACATTCAGGTTGTCGGCCAATTGATTAGTTTTCACAGAGCGAAGAGATCATTTTCTTTAATTAGAGATGTCCTGCAGGCTCCTCCACACTGATTCAGAGAATTTGGCTGAAAACCGTTTTTTTCAGCTTTTCAGAGTCGCTCCTGTTTCCTACTCTGATTTCCATTGTCTGCCAGTACATGTACATGCACAGATTAGTGGGGCTACAGGTAAAGCTTGATTAGGCCATTTAATTTGACTACTGTCCTTGTCCCAGTGTACAAGCAGCGGGGGAGAATTGATTTATTTGCGGAAGTATGTCTGAATCCTCCACAGCAGGTGGCGATATGCCCCCTTTCAGCTGGCTGCTATTGGACTTTCTTCCAGTTGACCTAGTGTGTCACATACCAAACAAGTTAGCAGCAAACGGGATGCCTGTCAAACGGTGAAAACATGGATAACTTTTTGGCGCTGTACATTTTGTATGCTTTACTTAGTACCTTTATCCTGTTTTGTTTTCTTCCCATGTTATTGTTCTTCTCTTGTTTTTTATGGCTTTCTTCTACAAATTTATGCTGATAGACAAAGTGATCAGGGTAGCAAACAGGAGCTACTTTGAAAAGTTGGACTTCTGGGTCAAAGCCCTGTGTGGGGACTATGGAGCATGCACAGAACACCTTGGCCAGTTCTGGTCCGGTGGATGCGTATACATTAAAGAATAAATCGACTTCCAACTGCATTTGGCGTGTTAGTCCGAGAAGTTTGATGAAGTAGGATTTAAGTGAAACTAACTTGTTTGCATGTACTGTATTTTAAAAGTCCAGTTTTAGTCTGACTTACAGTTTTAGTCTGAGTGTTTTTGTGGCCTAGTTGTATTAGAGTCTCTCCCTACTTCTGAAGGTCTCGTTATATCCTGCTCAAACCTTTTTTGCTATAAAGCACAGTTTGTTGTTGTTGTATGTGTAGATGGCTTTAGTTGACACACACTTCACAAAAGCTGAATTAAGAAGTCAAAAATTCTATGAGTTCATTTATGTCCGTAGCTGGAGCCTAAAAAACACCCCAAGCACTGTAATCAGAGCATGCCTGGAACGGATTTGCCTGTATGGTCCATCTGCACACAGTCTGTACCACAGGTTTAGCAGATTTTAGTTCCTGCCTGCAGGTCAGGAGAAGATGAATAGTTACTGACAGTCCCAAAGCTGCAAGAGGGACACAATAATGGCATATTTCTTGGATGGAAGCAAATAGGTGTATATCCTAAAATGGTGAACTGTTCCTTTAAAGCAAACAAGAGTAAATCTTTGCTAGAGGCCCGTAGTGATTATAGCATTATTATGCTCAATAATATAAAAGCCTTGGATGGAACAAACAACACCCTGCTGATTTTCATATTCATAGAGCTTTTATTGAGGCTAAAAAGTTTCTCCTGTGGGCAAAACTACTAGACAGCAAGTGTAAAAAAAAAAAAAATTCTCTGCGGAGCATGAATGTGCTCAGCAAATCTCAGATATTTCAGATATTTAAACATTATAATTGGCTTGTTACTTGTGTTTGCTATGCTGAATATATATATTCAAGGGAATATAAACTTTAGTGTCCAACAATGTGTCCTGATAATCAGACTGATTTGCCTTTCTGCTCACTTCATTCAATACTTCATTCTCCTTCCTATTACCCAGTTTCTGTTTTAGGAGGTTATACAGTATTTTACAATGTTTAGTAACAAAACTATTTTTACTAAACATGGGCACCAAGGTAGCAATTGCTAAGAGCAACTAACCTTATAGTTTTAATGGAAATCAAAACTATATGTTATTTTATAAGTTGTTATCTCTGTGAGTCAAAGTACAACAACCTGTACAACCATGCCCATCTCATCGACAGGTGTGACCTTTTTTCTGTTGGTACTTTTCATGAATATAGTTAGATAGATGGCTAGGAAGATGACGTCCCCATTCTTAATCTTGCATACAAAGCTCCGATTGCTCAATTGTTTCCTGCTTTGAGGCAAACAGTCATCAATGAGCACAATACCAGACCAATTTAAGTCATCAGTAAACAAATATGATATTTAAATCGATGCAGTTCTTCTCTAAATTTCTATTCTGTGTACATCAATCCATCCATCCATCCATCCACTCATCCATCCATCCATCCATCCATCCATTTTCATCTGCTGAACCAGGACCAGTTTGCAGGGCAGCAGATTAAGCAAAGTACTCCAGATATCCCTCTCCCCAGCAATGCTTACCAGCTCCCCCTGAGGGAGTCTGGGGCATTCCCAGGCCAGATCAGATATATCACTCCAGCATGTTCTGGGTATGCCTCAGGGCCTCCTGTTAGTCAGTCATGTCCGAAAAACCTCAAACGGGAGGCACCTGGGCAGCATCCTGATCAGCTGTCTGAACACCCTCAGCTGGCTCTTTTAAATGTGAAGGAGCAGTGGCTCTACTGCGAATTTTTATGGCAAGTAAAAATGATACTTTGACCACAAAATGCCTACAAGTCAGGAGAACCTGTAAAATGACTTCTGGGAAACCAATCTGGTTTAGCATGCCTGTATGTGTAGGTATTGTATTGGTGGTGTGTCATTTCTATTAGAAACATGTCATCATTATATGCGTGTGGATTGCTGGCTCCACTTACACATAACAATGTCATTGCCCCAGAGAGGAGATCAGAGCCAAAATGAATCCCTTCCAACAGAACTAAGAAAAGCCTTAAAGCCTCTAAGTATTCTGTAGTTCTAAGTCTTTTAGCTCTCACCATTCCTCGTGTTGTTAGTTGTCTGATTCTTGTCCACTTCAGCAAAGGCAGGGACACACCATCACTCCTTTATTACAGAGGACATGGTGAGAGATAGACAGCCTTAGAGACGGTTATTTTCATTTCAAGGTCATTTCTGAAAGGCTATTAAACTCAAACAGGGCTTAATGAAGTAGAATGACTGAGGAGCTGATTTGATGAATCTGTTTGATATATTCATCAGTTTAATTATGAATTCTTTCATGTATTTTCTCCTCTGCTAGTTCCGCCTGTGGCTGCTTGGTCTGGGTTTCAGCCTGGCTTACGGCAGCATGTTCACCAAGATCTGGTGGGTCCACACCGTCTTCACCAAGAAGGATGAGAAGAAGGACAGGAGGAAGGTAAATGTGGCAGGGATTTGACACAATTTACAATCCAGGAGTAAACAATGAAGTTCACCGAGAGCTTTTCTGCCAAGCAAAGCGGGGTTAGACTTTGCTTCATCATTATCCCCTTCAAGGACAAGCTCCACTGCTGGAGATGATGTATTCAGCAATAATGTGTCTTTAAACATTTTCTCTGTGCCCTGCTGCTATAGCTGGCCCACAGTTGAATAGCTGGCCCACGGCTGGCCCTTGAGCATCATGTAGCATCTATTTCTCATACTGCCTGGCCGGTGAACTCTTCCCATTGGTCCCAAGGCTTTCCCTAGGTCTCTGTCCTACAGGCCCCTCCCTCCTCCCTTGTCTCCTGTTTGTAAAAGGACATGTCGATAGGATGTCATAGAGCTGCTAAGAGGCATGAACAGGAGTCTTCCTAGCAGAGAGAAACAGCCCATCACTGAATATTTATGAATATCTTTGCTGAGGAAAGCCAATCAGGTTATTTTATCGAGGGCTGCATCAGAACTGATTGACTTCACTTTAACTCACTTCATGCCCATGCTGCAGTACAAGGACAATATCTATGGTATAGAGTAATCTGCAGCTGATGTGCACCTTGGAAAAGATGTAACTACATGATGTTGCCACAGTGGATGCGGTGCTCACACGTGGGGACCGCACTGGTCAGCTGTGTCTGCTTGTGTGTTCTTCAGTTTTCCGAATGCTAGTTAAGACTAGTGCAAGTGAAGAAATCATTCCGGAAGTTGAAGAAAGGTTCAATGATTTGCTGCTTTTTTGTTAAAACACATCTAACAAAGACATCTCCACTGTAAACTATCACAATGACTGACAGAATGTGAACAGAGCAGCTGGATGCCAGTGGGCTGACAATGAAGTCACATTTTGTCAGCCTTGACAACATGTACTGCTCATCTTAAAAATGCTCTCTGAATTATCACTAATTGTCAGGGTCTGATCAATAACTATGCCCACTTACCCACCTCAGATAGAGAGCAACTTACAGCTGCTTCCCTAAACCTTTCACTTGGAGACTCTCTCATCCACTGCAGGAGAGACCCAGAGCCCCACACTGGGCTAAGGTGAGGATTGCACAACTTAAACATTTGCTTAAGGTTAGGGGAAAATTTTTATCATGGTTTAAAAAAACCCAAACATCTGTTGGATTATGGTGGGACATGACCTCTGGCGCATAAAAGTCAGCTGCAGAACTCATCCATTCACCAGCCCAGCCTCCTCCTCCCTAAGTGGGGTACCCACTACAAGATAATCAGGCCAATTTGGGCCGACCAAATTCAGCAAAGGCCCGATTACCTGATGGTTTGAAAGATTATCTGGCCAGATTTTCCTGTGGTGTGGGAGGTGTTAAGAGTGATTTCACCCTCCCTGATATGATATATATATATATATATATATATCGGGGCAGCCCCAATTTGAAATTGTAAATATTAAACATGTTCAGTATTCAGTATTTATGATCAGAAATCCTGTTGTGTGGGTGGGGGGGCCCAAGGACAGCCAGGCACGCACTCTGTAGATTGTAACCTGGAACAGAAGCACAACAACGAAGAGACATGGCGATGTAAATCATTTATTGCAAATTTGTCCAATATGAACTCAATTTCCACGAGATACTCAACAGGTCAAGAATCTCTCTCCCCAACTCTGCGCCCGCTGGCCATTGCAATTCTTCCTAATGAGGACTACCATGTTTTGAGATTGGATCAGAAATAAAAAAATTCACCCCAGCTAAATAAACTCTGATCTTGTTTAATAATGCAACAAAATCAATTACCACTTTATAGTTTTGGACCTGTTCCCACAAAATCTTTCTCCCTTTCGAGCTGAATACATAAAGGAACACCTTTATTTATTGACTGAGCCAGGGAGCTGTGTGTTCTCATCAGTACGCTCTCTTTGTCTCTTATCCTGTCATGGCCCAGTGCTTTGAGGGCAGATTGAATTGGCTCCAGTTAGTGATGGATCATTGTTTTCTCGGCCAGCTTAAGCTAGTCTATTTATGGCTTCATAAATCCCTCCCTCACAAAATCAGAAAGAGCGGATTTGTGCCTCTTCCTGATCCCTTCCATGCTGCCACAGTGACCACCACCACCCTGTTTCCCAGCAGCATCTGGAACCATGGAAACTCTACGCTACTGTTGGTGTTCTGCTCGGCATCGACATCCTGTCCCTCATGATCTGGCAAATTGTGGATCCCTTGCATATCACAGTGGAGGTATGAACATCCATTCATTTGGTTATTTATTTACAGCTGGCCAGCAAACAAACAAACCCACTGATATCCTTAAAATCTAATGCATTCATTAGGGGAGATTTACAGTATATCTACTACTTAACAAATATTTGGTGTTTCCCAATTATAATAATTAGGTTGACTAGGCAGAAGCAAGTAATAAAGTACCGTAAATTATGAAAATCATGGAAGCTTATGACTCTCAATATTAAAATAATAATAATTAAATCAAAGTGATATTTCTATTTCTAATTTATGTGCATGATGCACGAAAAAAAAAGTCAAAATCAATGTTCTTCTCACTCATGATAATGGATCACTGTGCGCCTTAACATAACACTTCCATAATGATAATACTTTTTGGGCGTCTGGTGGCTCAGTGGATAGAGCAGGCGCACCATGTATGAAGGCAATGTCCTTTCCGCAGTGGCTAGGGGTTTGACTCCAGCTCATGGCCCTTTGCTGCCTATCGCCCCCTCTCTTTCTCCCCCTTTCGTGCTGTGACTATGTCCTATCCAATAAAAGCAAAAATGCTCAAAAATATATTTAACAAAAAAAAAATTGACTTTATTATTTTCTAATTAGTAGACAGTGTGCCACCATTTTTGCCACCAAGTCTGGTACCCACTGCACAAAACCCCCACTAACAACTGTGTACATTTTGCTTTTATATGTAATTGCAAATGTTCTACACAACATTCACTACAGGGTCAAATGACTCTTCAGAAGTCATTGGTATTTATTGGCTCTGGCTCTGATCTGCTGTGATGAAACTTCAACACCTGGGTAAATGGATTCATTTTAGCCCCTTTGCCAGCAAGACGCGGTGGCTCACTAAGTCTAAATACCGTCAGTCTCTGTCCATTAGCATTCAGAGATCATTCCAAATTTGAAAGAGAGACTGAATAAGTTAGAGATGTAAAAAAGAAGTGATCACTGTAATATTTTCACTGGCCTCCGTGCTGTTTTCTACTGTTTACTAACCTCTAAGAAGTGCCTGTACATGACATCGAACATTACACACAAGGAAAAAACATAAGGAGCACACTGCTACACAGCTGTGTAAACAGCTCTGCTCTTAGTGGTTTTTCCTATGGAAAAGGAGAGTATAAGTTGCATATTTTCTGTCAATTAAATGGTGATACAGAAAGAAAACTCCATTATCATTATGGCAGAGCTTTCATTTTAATTTTAATTTTTAATAGGTCAGTCAGTCAGTCAATAAAAATAAGGAATTTTTAAAATATGAGAATCTGGGATCCAGGAAATATTTTGTATTTTATACATACTAAATGACTAAATCTGATATCAGTTTGCTGATAATGAATTTTCTGTCAATTGACAAACTGATTTATCAAATAATTTCAACACAATTCATTTTGGCAGTAATTATGCATTTTCAAGCATGCAACTGAAAATGAAAACTAGATTTAAACATCTTTATTCTCAGAATGTTTTACATGTGCACTCAAGTAGAGAATACAATTTCACTTTGATTGAATGATTTTATTTCAACATCAGCAGACACTTCATAAAAACAGACTGGCATGAGAAAATGTATTTTGCCTCATTTGAAACTGATTGTATCTTATATGTTTTTTGTTGAAGTTACTGTATGTTGTTATTCTTCTTCTGTGTGTTCCTGCTGTATGCATGTGAGCAGAAATTCACCAGAGAAGCTCCCAAAGGAGACCTGGATGTTTTGATCCAGCCTTTACTGGAACACTGCAGCTCAGAAAAAATGAACACCTGGCTGGGTGAGTAGAATACCAACCAACTCCTACATCATTGTTTCTGTCAGTTCTCTGTTTCGCTGCATCTATATAAAACCATACCAGTGCTCTTTCATGTTTTTGCCACATGAATATATTTAAGAAATAGTCACATCAGCTGCCGCATTCATAAAGATTCCTAGCACAAAGATTTGCTCCTATTGATGAAATTCTAAGAAAATTCTTAGAATAATGATATTTTCTAAGAATGTACCTTAAAAGTTAAGAACAGGTCCTGGTAAAGATAAAGGTTATTCACAAAGCTTAGCTCCTGGGGTGAAAAACTTTTTAAGAGGTTTAGGAGTTTCTTAGGCAGAGGAGAAAATGGCAGAATGACAAGGAAGAGGGAGAAATATTCTCAAAACACTGCGTGACAGTGAGAAAATGAAACACTACAGATTTGATGGTGCGGGGAAAATGTCTGTGGTTGATCTCATAAGAGGTGCTCACATCTCCCACCCAACGTAATAATGGTAGAACGCCAGAAATAAAGTGATGACAACACTAAGATATTTGCAACTTCAGAAGTTTTCCAGGGCAGCAGTGTGATCACACAAACAGCACGTTCACTGTCTCATATTGTGACGCAGTTCATTTTATTTCCTCTAGGTGTCCACACCTTGCAGGCTCACAAAAAGGGTTTGTCTGTGACAACCAATCACACCTGTGACTGTGGGTTGCACCTAGCGAAAGTGTCAACTCCACTCTTTACTAAGATAAACGTTTGTCCCTTTTTTGCTCAGTGTTTCACCTTTTCTAAATCTTATGCTAGGACTCCTAGCTAGGAATCTTAAGGCTGAATTAAGAGCTTGCTGAGAGACTGTTTACAGGGCAGTGGGTTTTGCATGAAATGTTAACCTTTTGCTGCATTCACAGAACAATGACATTTTGGGGGTCTGAATAGGCAGCCTTTTAAAGTTCCATCTTATCTTTTGTAAAACACAAACCACTGACCTGTACACGAGGGTGGTTTTCACAATGTTGTCATATGAACACATATATATAGATTTTTTAATACAAATGAAAGGGAGTCCTGTGACTCAGACTGAGGAATGGCTGCTGGAAGTTTTGGCTGTTCACATTGCTCTGGGTTTTTGCAAAATAACTTACTTTACAGAGGCCACAGACTGGGTCTGATTGTGTTTCTACAACATACCCTAGTCCAGCAGGAGGAGTGACAAAAGGAGAAAGCATCCGCTAAATCCATCCCAACAAATAGAGCTAGCCTTGATGTTAATGATGCAAAGCTAACTCCCAAAACAGCAAGTTTGGACAGTAGTACATCTGAAAGTATGGCTGCAGACATAACAAAGATCTACAATCTGCCCCATAAAATGTTGGATGAGCAGGACAAGACACTTGATGAAACAAAGAGTGACAACAGCTTCTACTGAGGAGAAAATCAGTGAGCTAACTGGGCGCCCGGACAGTGCTAAGAGTCAGCTGGACTTTCTTTCTGGAAAAATACAAAGGAAAGACTTTGTTTTTAAATGTGGCCTGAGAATGCTCTTAGAATGTTTGTGAATACGGCTGCAGTAGTCTGTCCAACAAAACTGAATCACAGAAGCTGAGGAGTTATTCAAAAACTGCAACTAAATGGACTGCTGTTCTAACAGTTCTGCCTCTCTGCCCATTTTACAAACCAACTACCTTTCTTTCCAGAGCTAAAAATCCAGGGGTTGAGAAGATTACCAAATAATGAAAAGAGCTAATGTGAAAGAAGTGTGATATACTAGATCTCAAAATGTCTCAAGTAATGCTAAGTCTTTTCATAGCATAATAACAGGAACTGGCATAAATGTCTCCGTGGAAGTTAGAGAATCAGTGTAACATCGAATATGATTTGAAAAATCACTGGTCACTGTTCTCTGAAAAAGAACAACTTTGCAGCAAGTACTGTGAGAACTTTAGAGCCTGTGAGCGCTGTGTGAAACGAGCGGCAGGACAAGCAGTTCCATCATTCCTCACCTCTGCCATCTTGTGTGTCCCTGCAGGTGTGGTGTACGGTTATAAAGGTTTAATGCTGCTGCTCGGCATCTTCCTGGCCTATGAGACCAAGTCCATCTCCACCGAGAAGATTAATGACCACCGAGCTGTGGGCATGGCCATCTATAATGTTGCTGTGAGTTCCCTTCATTGTACACGTGTGTGTTTGCCAAAGTCTGTAGGAACAGTGTGCAGAATTTAGGGGGAAACTATTTGTAGCAGCAGTGGTATATAATATTCAGAATTATGTTTTTTTAGTGTATCATTATCTGAAACTGAGAAATTATGTGTTTCCATTAGCTAGAATGAGCCCTATAGAAAGCAGGAAGTGCCAAAATCTTTTTGTTTCATTCAGATGGGATTGTTTTGCAGGATGCTGTGGTGCACGCTTCAGCTAACAACATGTCCATCTCAGCAGTGCTTTGAGTGCACATACATAGCCCTAGTAAGAATGCAAAATAAACATCCTGAATTCTTCTGGTTTGATGAAAATGATAAGTTGGACTGAGGCACACAACACTCTGTGTGATGAACACAGTGTGGTGCTGTAATCTTCGAGTCTGCCAGATGCCAATAAATCCCACAAACTGGTCCTTTAAGCCAAGTCCTCGCAAATGCATAACATTGGGACAACACCACACTGTTTTTGCTTTTTCGCAGTTGACATTTTGGAAAACACTGGTCTTGCTTTGAAGATGATGTTTTGGAAAACCTTAAACAAATATGGCTACAGGTATTTTGTTTTACTTCCTAAAATCAATCCTAAAACCAACAGGTAACCACCCAACTAGCATTTTGGTGCTAAAAATGTTCTGAGAATGGCACAATGCAATGTTTTAGTAACATTTTTAGCAGCAAGTTTTCTTTTAGTTCCCAGAACATTCCTCTGAAAGTTAGGTATTCTCTATAAACATCAAAATGTGTTAAAACATGTGGGGTTTTTTTTATTGTTAACATATCACATTGAATTACAAAAAAAAAGAAAAAATCTGGAATCTCCATCCTCAATAACATGTTCTGAATGTTGCTTTGAAAATGTTCTTCCTTTGTTCTTACGTAATATTGTGGGAATGTTTTATAAAATGATCTGTCACCTCTTAACATCACCAAAATATCTTCAGAAAGTTGCAGTTATAACATTACATCTCAGTCAGTATTAAACCTTAAAGGAACATTATTTGAAATAATAAACATCCTTAAAATGTCCTTTGAACAATAGATTACAATGTTTTTATTAAAATGTTATTTCAACTTGTAGGTAACATTGGCCAATGTTGTGGGAACATATCCTGTCAGTTGGGCAGGATAACCTCTTTATTTAGTTTTAGAAGTCTAGCAACAACATTTCTTATACGCTCGAGGCTATTTAGAATTTTTGAATTATTAAAGAAGTGCTGCAGTGATTTTGTATTATGTTGTCATAAAGTTGGTGGACTCATAAGAGATTTTAAAAAGAGTGATCAAAATTAATAGTCCTTTTAACAAAGAGTGCCACACTGTTGCAAAATCAGAAGAAGCTGACCTGTAACACAACAGCTTCTGCCTCTTGTCTAACATATAACATATGCATTGGCAGCGCTTTGTAAACAATAACAATGGCACAAGGTCAATAACAATCATTTGCTGTCTCTGTTATTTGACAGCTGATCTCGCCCTCTGCTCAGAGGGTAAGGAGCTCCTGAATCTCACTGTTTTCCCAATTTGCGGACATTTACAGCTGCCGTTGCTGTTTGTTGAGTTAGCTGTCACTTGAGTTTGAGAACTGTTTTCTACATGTGATCTGTGTCTGGATACATTATTTGGATAATGACACGTGATCCACAGGCCTTTGCATTTACACCTGGTATCAAATAGCTTTGTTCTCTTTATTCTGCCTTGGGATAACCAAGATGACATTATAGGAATTCTTGATTGGACCCTTAATTCTAAAACGAAAAAGAAAGTAAAGGTGAAAAGGAAATGATCTGAAAATTGGCTTAGGGGCATTATTAAACATGACTAGAAAAAAACAAGGGAAATGTCCATAGAACTATACTTACATTCTCTTGATTATGATTATTGATTACTGATTATTTTTTTTTACTTTTCTTTTTTTTACTCTGCAAAAACTGATGGTTAAAATTGTTATCTTTACTTAAAAGAAATCTAGAAAACTAAAATAAAATCAGGTATTTATTTGATTTTGTAAACTTGTTGCAACTTAAAAATAACAAATGTGATCAAATCAATCTCTCTAAGTTTTAGCAACTTCAGTAAACCAAGTTTACTCTGCTATATATCTATATATATATAATCATATTTGTATTTTCTCAATTATTTTAATAAAGCAGAACTCACAAATCTCCTAATTTCATCACTGGCATAATCCTCTTTGTGATGGTCAAGTTAAGGCAGATTAGCTTGGTTTACTGAAGCTGCTAACACTTAAAAAGAAAAAGGTCATTCACTACAAGTTGTAAGTTGCAGCATCTTTACTTAATTTGGTAATTACAGTTACATTTCAAGTAAATGTAATACTTAGATGTCAAGTAGACGTAAGTTAAGATTTATATATACATTTTCTTTGCTTTTCAAGGTAAGTTTTGGGCCAATTTTTAAGCTGCTTGTCACCCTCTTTGCATATTTTTTAAAGAAATTGATTTGCTCAAGTTTCAAAGGGTTAAAAGACCAGTGCTATTCACTCATGATCATTGTGGAATCACCAAACTACAGAATTACTTTATTTAAGCAGGGCTACATCCAGTGAGAAAACAATGAATGTAAGCTTGAAATAATTTTGCAGTTGAGTGGTTGACTTTCCTCCAAACACTGATTTGGGAGCTGATAGAGAGCTCAGAGTGAACAAAACACCCACTGACAAATCATGGAGAGCATTTCAGCTCCATACAAAATGTATTTTTATACCTTGACATTCAGTGTTCTCTGAGATGACTGGAAGACGACTAACAGAGCAGCATTCAAAGTACTACCACAGGATAATCAGTGCACCACTGTGAGTAATCTTTGACAGAAACCTGGAAATGAAATGTTCCTGAGCTGCCTGAGGACCTGCCTCTCTCTCTCTCTCTATCTCGCTCATATCTATATATCTATATTGTAGGGATTTGGCTTTAACACGGGCCATCCCTTTTTGTGATTAGGCCTCATGCAAGGCCTTAGCTGACCATGTGGTTGGTCAGACAAAGGAACAAAGAAAAGGCGGGAACTTTAAGTCCCTTCTCTATGTGCTGAAGTACAGTACAGCCAATTTCTGACTGCATGTATGTGATCTAATATGTATGTGAGGTACCTTGGCTAGTAAAAGGGTGTTCAGTTACATGCAAGACCCTCTGTGTGTGAGGCATTAACAAACTAAATCCAAACCAACCCAGTAACCCAATAACAAAGAAATCACAACAACGACTCATTCGATAGCATGAACATCAAAACATGTTACACATGATATAACAAAAGACAAAGTAAACAGTCTTGCTCAGCCTGTACTTATGTCCTAATGCTATGCCCAGATGTTAGTTGCCAATCCAGGTGTGGTAGAAGAGTTATTTGGGTTGCTGGCTGAAGAAAAGAGGCGTCTCTTCTTGGCTTTGTAACATTCTTGGTGACAGTGGTGGACAAATCATGTCTAAAGATGGACCTGTTGGAAAATCTATCACTTAGGTGTCAGAACATGAGGCACTCTGAGATGTTGAGTTCAAATAGCTCTTCTTTGTTTGAGGAACAAAGAAGACAACAGTAGCCATTTTGAAGAAGGAACTCAGGACATGTGACACATGTCCAGTGTCAAGTGTCCAAATGAATGAATCATATGTGGAGTTCCCAGGTTCCTACAATATCGAGATAGATAGATAGAATTGTCAACATGTGATAAATTCGATTCTCATTTTACATAAACTATAAATAAGCTGTAATAAACTATCCAATTGAATGAAAAGCTTGTTTTTTTCCATTAGTATTTGTGTCATGTAGCCTACATGTATAGCGATGATGATTTCTGTGTACCATGTTTGTTGGTGTTATCCAGTGTCAGGTCTCTGTTTGATCATGTGTTGAGACATGAGATTATAGGGTAGCTAGTTTAGGCGCATAACTAGTAACAAGCACGCACAAGGGCCCATCATATCTATGTATCTATCTATCAATCTATCTATCTATCTATCTATACATAGATATATATGTATATAATATATGTTCAGCATGTGAAAAGGCAGATTCATGTATGTGTTTGTGGCTAGAGCTGATTGCAGCCAGACTAATGTATTTGTCAGTAGCGTGCCTCTGTGCAAGGCTCTGTGTTAATCTGCAGACTTGGTCTTTCACTTCCAATCCTTCACCAGCGCAGATTCTCTCTCCCAGCATGTTTACTTTTTACTCCGACCTCTTCTCTCTCGTTTCAAGCTCTGCTGAGGAAGCTCTGCCATCCTTGATGGCGAGGCTCACCTCCAGCCCAATTTGTGGGCATAAATGAGGGAAAAATCGGCCGGTGGGCCCTGCAGCACGGGATGTGTGTGTGTACTGAGTGATGACACCACCACCAGAGACCTGAACTGACAAGGCTGTGATGTGTCCTCATCATCAGAAATAAAGTCACATGAAAGAAATTGATAGAAAATTAATCTGCAGGTATTTTTACAATCAGTTAATCATTTCAGTAACTTTTCAGGCAAATTATATTAAATTCCATATATATTTCCAGCTTCCCATTGGTGGAGATTTGCTGCTTTTCTTATACAGCAATGGAATACTAAATATCTCTGTGCGTTGGACTATTATTTAGATAAAACAAGAAAACTGAATATGCAACCTCAGGCTGTGGGAAACATTTGACAGACAAAACAATAATGTGAGTTGCCAAACTGTTTCTCAGGTCTGTTTCTTGCAAAGCCTGGAGGAAGTTTACCCAGCCTTTAAATGCAATGGAAACCACATGCAGAGGGTTTCAAAATGACCCACATTTCCCCTCGCAATTTCTGCTGAAAAGCAGAAAACACCTTTATAGGTCAAGCTGAAATCCCCACACAAGTAAATGGCTTAACTCTATCCTGGCTGGTTCCTTAGGTCGTAAGTCTTATTTATGCTCTTGTGACACAACATACATACAAGTTTTGTTTTTTTGTTTTTTTTTTATTTAATAAAATATAATGCACATGTAGCATCACCAAAATGGGTTATCAAAAAGGGTTGCAGGGGGCTGAAGCCTATGTGGTGTGGACAGGTGTGCTGTCATGAAAATTTGAGCACTTTCTAAATGTCATGTGGACCAATCAGATTGCTTAGTTGGAACTACTTGTTGTATTATACAGCATTTTTTCCACAAACGTTGCCCAGTTCATAAAATTGCAAATATATTAGTAATGCAATACTTTGATTAGTGGGCCAGAAACTCAATCACTTTTGTTTCCACTAGTTTGTGGACAGACAGTGACTTAACACACATTTATTGAAATGAAAATGTTTTACATTATTACTTGTACTTGTACCAAGATGTGTTGTGAGCAACAAATTTTACAGTGTATAAAAACAACTTGTCAGCCCTCTCAGGTATACGATTATGTATTGGAGACATGGTCTATCTTTGGCATTTCTCTACTAATATAACTTATATTTATTGGCCACCATGTTTTTAATATCTGTGATAAGCTAAAGACAGCAAATAATGTGGCTGTTTGACTTTTCAGTGGGCTTCAATATGCAGTAACACTGCTCTTAAAATTCCTTTGCATTCTGTCTGTCTGACATTGTCGGCAGCAAAGGTATGACTGTGACCAGGTTTCTGAAGGATTTTCAGCTGCTCACTGTGAATATGTCTGACATTCTTCCCTCAAGTGATCTTCAAAGACATACTGCTCTGTGTGTCTATAATTGGCTGGGCCTGTTCGCTCTGTCACACCGCCAGATAAAGTAGTCGATTGTTCAGCTTTTTAATGTGAATCCAAGAACAAGAAGTTCTTTCACTGCAACCAAATTTCACTAGACAAATCGCAAAGTATTCTTCTCTGCATGACAATTTAAGAGACAAGTGAGGCATCTGCTGCTGGTTTGAAATGCCATTCTTTTTCGAGCCAGTCAAACACACACACACACACACACACACATACACACACACTCATGCTCAAAGTGGCTTTTTAATCAGAAACATCTCCAGCTGATTCTGTGATTTTCATTTCCGTCGTCGTACTTTAATTCATCTCTGAGGATTATCCATTATGCACCGAACCCAATTTAAGCCTAAACTGAGTGGGTGAAATGCAAATTGGTCCAGGGAGAGAAGTGTTTATTGCTGTCTTTCCTCTCCTCTCTTTCCTTCTGCTTTGCTCTGCTATTCATGAGCGAGTGGCCTGTCAGCCCCTCTCTCTTGAAAACAAATTAGTTTGATCCTGGTGCTGTGATCTGCAAACATTGGTTGGCTCTAGGATCTATTTATGGGATCTTCAATGTGTTTTGGATATAAAAAATAGTTGTCTGGTATTGTCGGAGCAGAAAATGGTCCATAATTCATAGGGACTTAATCTGTGGGAGAAAGTAGAGAAGTAGTTCTAATGAAAACTCTTCACAATGTGCTGTTTTGATAATCCGGAGAAACAGAGACACCGTGTCTGTGTTTGAGAGACATTGCTGAGGAAAGTTTGAGTTTTGTGAACACCACAAACTCAATATCATCCTCCTCTATTGTATTGACATGGACGCCTCCACTATCAATATATGCAACACCCACAATATTATCAAAGAGTGAAATTAATAATTTTACACTTATCATTATTGTAATATGACATGCATCATCATTCCATTATTGCTGTGCATCTCTCCCCCTCTCATTCTCTTTCCTTTTTGTAATTCAATTGTTATTTACGACATCTATTGCACGTCTGTCCGTCCTGGAAGAGGGATCCCTTATTATCCTCTGCCACTCTTCCTAAGGTTTCTTCCTTTTTTCCCCCCATTACAGGAGTTCTTTTTAGGGAGTTTTTCCTTCGGTGATGTGAGGGTCTAAGGGCAGAGGATTGTCATATGCTGTAAAGCCCTCTGAGGCAAACCATGTTTTGTGATAATGGGCTTTATAAATAAAATTGAATTGACTTGACGTGACATCAGAAAACTCAGAGGCATAAATCTCCCATCCTTCACCTGCAACACCAAAATATCTGCATGTTGTTTTTAGACTTTTTTGTTTATGTGTAAATGAATCATCCGTGTGCCTTAAATTGCCCTTTGTAGGACAGAGAGCCGATCACACTGAGACGCGTCACTAGAGAAACGCAACTAGCAAACCCTTGTTTCCCTATGGTACAATGCGCTTTTTGGGCGTTCCTCTTTTGCTGCTGCGCGTCACATTTTTCTGCCGGTTTTTGGATGTGAAGTTAAAATATTTACAACTTTTCAGCTCAAGGTGCAGAGTCGCGCAACTTGTCGATGTCACTTTTTGCCACGCACACGAAGCTCTGCTCCACAGGTGCTTTCAGCTGTATTTCAGATGCACTTCAAAGGTGTTTTTTTAACGGTTGGTTACAGTTTGTCACCATAGCAGCCATATCTTTGTGTCTTAATAAAATGTAAAAAGGTACAGTCATCATGAATGTTGACATTAACTGTTTTTGTATCCGGCTGTAAGCATATTTATTTATGCTATAAAGCTGGCATTTTAATATTGACGTTTATGGGGATTTACTCTGTTCTAGAGCCAGCCTCAAGTGGTTGTCAATGGAACTGTAGTTTTGGCTCTTTTCATGATGACTTCATTTTTCATCCTCACAGGGTCATGCTTGGCTTAGTTCTCAAATAAGTGAGTGTGACAGACTTCATGGCCCCAATGACGTGTGTTGTAACCATAATGACAAACAACAATCAACAATCAACATTATCTTTCAAATTCTTCAAAGGACCACGACAAAAATGATGGATGCATGGATGGATGCATGGTGCATGGTAGGATGCATGGAAAGAAGATGGATGAACGGACGGACGAACAGGCTAACAGTTTGGTTGATGGATGGATGGGTGGATGGATGGATGGATGGATGGATGGACGGGCAGATAGGTTGACTGATTGATGGATGGATGGATGCATGGACAGATGGATTGATGGATGCATGGTTGGATGTATTGAAAGATGATGAATGGATGGATGGACAGACGGACGGGCGGACAGTTTGATGGATGGATAGATGGACAGATGATGATGGATGGATGGATGGATGGACGAATGGATGGATGGTTGGAAGGATGCATGGACGGATGATGGATGCATGGATGGATGGATGGATTGAAGGACAAATGGATGGATGGATGGATGGACTGAATGACAAATGGATGGATGGATGGATGGACTGAATGACAAATGGATGGATGGATGAATGGATGGATGGATGGATGGATGGAAGGATGGATGGAACGACAAATGGATGCATGGATGGATGGATGGATGGATGGATGGATGCAGACTGTGTGGAAACAGTCCTTTTCCAGATGAATGACAGTGGTTAGTTCTCCCCCCATGAACCCCCAAAGTGCACAAAAATGCTGTTTGTTCCAGTAAAGGGCTGAAATGAATTGGATGAGTAGTGTGTAAGCGGAGGGCAGGATTGTATTTGTGCATTGCTGTGTGTGAGTAATGACACAGCAGAGAAAACATGGCTGCTGCTGGTCTCAGCCTACTGCATCCATTTGCCAGTCTGGATGGGATTTTTCAGCTTTGGCTCAGAGGTGACTGACTGTTGATCAATATGTATTGATTTCCAGCCTCACCTCCACCTCTCTTGTGTTTCATTTGATGTCGTGCTCAGTCTCTGTCCGTTTCTCTTCTCCTCCTGCCACCTCTCTCTCACTCCTTCTGATTCTTTCCTTTTTACATTCTTTCACTCTTACACTTTCTTATTCAGATTAAAGTTTGTAGGCATGACAGAAATAAAACCTGAGTTTCCAGGTTGACCATTTATATCACAATCATATGATGAGCAGTCTTAGGGCCCTGGATGTTGTGGGGCTGTCATGGTTGACACAACTCTGCAGCATTGCGTGGACATCGGGGGCAGTGCCTCTGGACTGGCAGACTGGGCTGGTGGTCCCTCTTTTTAAGAAGAGGGACCGGAGGGTATGTTCCAATTATAGGGGGATCACACTCCTCAGCCTCCCTGGTAAGGTCTGTTCAGGGGTACTGGAGAGGAGGGTCTGCTGGACAGTCGAACCTTGGATTCAGGAGGAACAGTGCGGTTTTCGTCCTGGTCATGGAACTGTGGACCAGCTCTGGACCCTTGGCAGGATCCTTAAGGAGTTTGCCCAACCAGTCCACGTGTGCTTTGTGGATTTGGAGAAGGCATTCGACTATGTCCCTCGGGGAGTCTTGTGGGGGATACTCCGGGAATATGGGGTATCGGACCCCCTGATACGGGCCGTCCGTTCCCTGTATGACCGGTGCCAGAGCTTGGTGCGCATTGCCAGCAGTAAGTCAGACTCGTTCCCGGTGAGGGTTGGACTCCGCCAGGGCTGCCCTTTGTCACCGATTCTGTTCATAACTTTTATGGACAGAATGCCAGTAGGAGACCCCGTGGAAGACCCAGGACATGCTGGAGAGACTATGTCTCTCAGCTGGCCTGGGAATGCCTTGGGACCACCCGGTAAGAGCTGGACGAAGTGGCCGGGAAAAAGGAAGTCTGGGCTTCCCTGCTTAGGCTGCTGCCCCCACAACCCGACCCCGGATGAGCAGAAGAAAATAGATGGATGGATAGATGATTAGTAACAATGAAACGAGACATGAGTCAAATTCAGCAAATTATAATATTATTCTTAAAGGTCCAGTGTGTAGGATTTAGGGGGTTATACTGACAGAAATGGAATATAATATAACAAGTCTGTATTCTTTAGTTTATAATCAGCTGAAAATAAGATTGGTTGTGATTTTGTTACCTTAGGAAGAGCTGTTTATATCTGCATAGGGAGCAGGTCCTCGTCTACGGAGATTGCCATGTTGCACTAAAATGTTTCTACAGTAGCTATCACACTGGTGAATGATTCTTGATTTCACATCAGCCACTACAGTTAGCATCTTTTCCACGACAAGCAGCTTCCGATCGATTCAGATTTGTTTGTTGTGTGTAAAGAGACTTTTACATATAATACGGCTCCTTTGATTATCAGAGAAAATAGAAGCGCACACATTATGCTAGCAGTCCACGTCTAACATGCCAAACAGCATCAGTGAAACATTGATTTGTAACATGAATTTCTTTTATTCAGTTTTTTAAACCCTGAAGCAACATCACAATTATATGCTGCTTTCAGACCCCTTTCACAAGCATTTGATAACTTTGATCTGATTTAGTGTGATTTCTTTCAAAAACACAAGAAAAAGGTAATAGGCAACTTGATAAAAACTATTTCACAAATTGCAAGAAATTATATATATATATATATATATATATATATATATATATATATATATATATATAGGAAAATGTCTAAGGAAAAAAGAAAAAACCTAGGGAAAAGCTATATTTATAATTATCAGAATATCAGAATCAGAATAGAATTTTTAAGCACTTTTTACAGGTCATTTACATGATGTTGTTGGTTTTTTTTTTTTTTGGTTTTTTTTTAACTTTCTTTTCCTTTTTTAATGTATTTTATTATATTCTTACAAAGTTTTTTTTGTAAATTCAGCCTTCTTCTCCTGCTGTCCAAAGCCATCAAACCAATTTGCTTAGGTTTCCAAGGGTTAAATCACCTGGTCTGTTTAATCTGGAGAGGAAGAGATCTCTGTTGATAATCCAGCTCTTGGTAAAGACCTCCTGAAAAAAATGATCACTGGTGGCACTCTAACCAGAAGTATCAACTAGCTGCAATCTGCAGCCCTTACCATGAGATGTCACTAAATCCCCTTTATTGATAATCTTAATGCAGATATAATTTCTCTCATATTTGGAGTCTTGCTGATAATATTCAGGTTTTTTTTCTGTCAGTACCTGTTATATTTGAGGAGCAACACTATAGTAAAATATTTTTGATTTTCTCAACTTTGATAAAAAGTTTTTACTTAAATACGTATATAAACCTGAAATGAAAATGTTGTATGTCAGTGATGCTAGTATAATATGAATGCATACACAAGGAGAAACACTAGAGGGCGACATTATTCAGTTTAGCCTTTATAAGAATGTGGAGGTCATTTGTTTATTTGGTTTTCATATTGGATTCTGTTTAAAGCTTCAACTTTTAGTAAAGATTCAACAAAGATTATCCTCCAAAGAGTTTAAACCTTTGAAATCTGGAACAACATTAGTTTTCCACTGTTCACAGAGTAGCTGAGCCTTTCGGACTGGAAGTTTGAATATTCCTGTGGCTAAACACACCATGAAAGCATGGTATGATGGGATTTATTTAAACTGACTAACTTTTCAATGCTTAATATACAGTAATGTTTTTCTTTTTTTGTTTTTTTTTTCTTGTTGTTTGATTGCATTGCTGATATTGTTTTATGATTGTCCTGAATGCAGCATTTTAAAGGTGGTGTCTTTGTAAGATTGTCACAGTCTATGAAAGGGGCTTTTTTTGTATTCTTAGTAATAATCTGTCATATTTATTGCGTGCTATTCTAGAGGCCAGAAAAAGATGTTGTATGCTTTCATCAGTGCACACCTCTGGTGAATGCAGCTTTAATCACTTTTTGTCTTAATGTGTCATTACACCCTAAGCGCAATCTGACATGTGTTGGTGTATTTTTAATGTTTCTTGTCCCATGAATTTAAGGCCTTTTGTGTTTTTCAAACCACCCTGAGTGCCCGGACTTTGATCTTATATACCACTTTCCTTTCCTCTTAGTTTTTGGAAATAAATCTCTCTTTTTTTGCTGTTCACAGGCTGTTTGATCCTTAATCAACTTAGTTTGATTCTTTTGAAAACATAGTAAAAACAAAATAAAAAAAAGTGACCACCTTGACAAAAGAAGTCCCGAAAAATTGCAAGAAATTAGTAACAATAGCCTAAAAATTTGTTTTAAAGAAATTACATAATTAGTAGATTATTTTTAAAAATAGGGAAAATGTCCTCAAAAGTACATTTCTAATTCTAATATTTTTATATTTCAAAAGCTCTTCTTTGTTTCTGTTTCTTCTTTTATTTTACTTTTTTGCTTTTGTTCAGGTAATTTTCTTTAAACATTTTTACTTATTTCTTGCCAATTTTTGGGCCATGTTTTGCTTGTTACCCATTCCCATGTTTTTGATAAAAATAAGACCTAATTGCTCAAATGTTTAAAGGATAATTATGTATTTTTTGGTTATATGTTTAAATGACATGGCTATTTTTGTTGTTTTGTCTGTCTTCTTTATCATGTATGACAATGTTTTATCCGTAAAAGTATTTTTCATTTATTTCAAGGATAAGGTCCTCTTGTTGTGGCTAACATTGACCTGATCTTATCTTTTTCTGTAATGAGAGACTTACTAACTAAATATGTTGTTTCACTCCTCTGTTGTCCTCAGGTGCTGTGCATGATAACAGCTCCAGTCACCATGATCCTGTCCTCTCAGCAGGACGCCTCCTTCGCGTTCGCCTCCTTGGCCATTGTCTTCTCAGTCTACATCACCCTGGTGGTTCTGTTCATCCCCAAGGTAATAGTTGAGCGCTGCCTCCTCTCATCAGCCCCTCCCTGCAGATCACAGCAGCAGTTTAAGTGTCAGCAGAAATGGATTGCTTTTCATCAGGGATCTAAGTCATCTGAGCTGCTGTAATATATCACATAATGACCTGTGGATTAGACCTGTGCTGCTGTGTCAGCATCACTACATACTCCAGTCTTCACCAGTCCACTCAGCTGTCACCAGTGTATTCATTTACTCTCACAGAAAACACTTTGATTATTGAAGATTTTACAGAGGAGAGGTCACGGTCATACACTATACAGCCAAAAATATATGGACAGGTTAACATTTGATGGTTAAATTAACTGATTCCCTGTGCATTAGTGTGATGCTGTACCAGCTTCCACTCCTCTGGTTTTGGTCTTTCCACCACATCTATCACACACACACACACACACACACACACACACACACACACACACACACACACACACACAAATTGAAAACAATCTTCTAATCTCACTCTGACAGCAAAACACATATACAGTATGTGCATTTAAGGAACACAAACCATGAAATACAGCTGCAGCAGCAAAGTACAACCTCAGTTCCAAAAAAGTTGGTGTAGTGTAAAATGTGAATAAAAACTAGAAGAATGAAATGATTTGCAAATCCATTTTGACTTATATTCTGTTAATTATAGTACAAAGAAGAGATATTTAGTGTTCAAACTACACGTGGAATTCCCCCATTCTTCCTGTAACTATACTGCATACTGTTCTTTGTATTTTGTTGACCAATGTGTAGTTCTGTAAGTGAACAAAATTATTTTTGTTATCATGTTTTCCAATGTAACTCAACAACAGCTTTTCATGGTTCTCTCCAAATTGATCTAATGTTGTCCAACTGATTCAAACAAAGCTGATCTGGAGAATTAGGTGTCAACTTGCTAAGAATGAATGGTTTTAAAATTTGTTGAAAGGAAATGAATTAATTTGTGGCTCACTTTTTAAATACCATACTTTGAGTCAGAGTTCGGGGAAAGGTATCAAGTATTTTCAAGTCCAAGTGAAATCAAAAGTCAGTGGTGTTGAAGTCCAAGTCGAGTTGCAAGTTTTTTTGTTTTTAGTCAAGTCTGGGGTCTTAACATTTGTGACTTGAGTCTCTTAGTCATGTGACGTAAAGCCAGACCTCTAGTATTTACAGTAGATGTTATTAGATGATGTAGATGTTATTATTATGTGAAAAATCACAGCATACAGTGGAATCAATTTTAACTTCAACATAAGAAGCTCAGCATTAACGGGCTGACCAAGGAGTCAAAAAATATAAATACATTCAAACGTAGGTAGATGCATACTTATTAAAGTTACAGTTAGACAATAAGAAAATCCGGAAAATTATATAATATGATTAGATAATTACAAAATCAAATTAAGTTCTTTACAGTCAAGCAAGCACAGTTAATACGAGGTTGTGCAATGCTAGACTCAGTGTTGAAAGTAACCCCTTATATCCCTATAGTCATAATTCTAAAATACTAAGCACCAAATAATCATAATAATTACCTATATTTAGGTTTAGACAAATATGTTATACTAAATTAAGCCCCATCAGAAAACTGAGCCCTGATGTGCTCCTTCAGTAAGTATATTCCTGACTAGTTTTCATGTTCAGTAAGGGAAGCATTTGCATGATTTGTAGATGCGGCGTCTGATCACACGGGGTGAGTGGCAGTCGGATGCTCAGGAGACCATGAAGACGGGCTCGTCCACCAATAATAATGACGAGGAGAAGTCCAGACAGCTGGAGAGAGAGAACAAGGAGCTACAGAAGATCATCCAGGAGGTCAGCCCGGCCTTTTCACTTTCCACACCAGTCTCTTTTTTTTCTTTTTCTACATATGTGGAAAATTAAAATCTTATTGGGATTAAAGGGGAAGTTCAGATCTTTAGTGTTAAGGTTATATGGGGTTTTATCTATTGTCAGTGTGTGACCATTTATTTTTTTACCATCAATTTTTTCACTTTTTTTTTTTTTTTACCATTTTTTCTCTATCGACTTTATTACCTTTTTTCTTATCATCTATTTGTTTTACTATCTGTTATTTTCACCATCTATTTTTCACCTTCTCTGTACTTCTCACCATCTATTTTCTTCGCACCTTCTGTTTTTTCAGTTTTTGTTTTCTTTTCACTGTATTCTATTCACCATCAATTTCTGTTTTACCATCTATTTTCTTTTTCCATCTACTTTTACCATCTATTTTTTTCAATATCTTTTTGTCTTTTCTCCATATAATGGTTTTGAGTATCTTTTTTCCCCCCCCTTGTTTCTTCAGAGGCTCTGTAGATATCACTAGATAGATATGAACATTTTTTTTTTGGTAATTTTGGTAAACTGACCCCCAAAGCCATATTTAGAGAATCATTCAGAAGCAAGCCCGGTATGTGCTCATCCCCATTCTCTAGTCTTGACAACTTCTTGACAACTCCTGTCAACTATGAAAGCATAAGCCTTCCATAAAACTGTCTTAGAGGATTAGAGGATTTGTCCCTGGTGAAAATTGTTGAGTGGCTGTGGTTTGTCCCCTCAGAAAGAAGAGCGTGTGTCTGAGCTCAGGAACCAGCTGTCTGAGCGGCAGGCTCTGCGCTCCAGGAGAAGAGCGTCCACTCTCACCAATCAGAACCACAGCTCTCCATCCCGCGCCATTCCCCAGAGCGATCCCCGGTCCCTGGCCCCTCCTCCGGGCTACCCCGCCCCCATCTCCGACCTCCACCCCGTTGCTCCATCCTTCGGCAACTCGTCCAGCCTCTACCAGCAGCCAGACAGCAAGATCAGCCGAAATAACTGCCACACCAGCCGGCTGCAGCTGCTCTACAAGTGAGGTGGTGATGAATGCTGGAGGGACAGTAATGACATTCACATACAGATGGAGAAAATGAAGTTTGAAAAAGCAATGTGAAACTGTTGGAGGGGCTGACTCCAAAACTCATTCCACCAATCAGCAGAGGCCCGAGGATAACCAGTTCTCAAGCCGATCAACTTGTTATTTTTGTTTCTCTTAGAGAAAAAGATGTACATACATCTTGTTAATCATACAGTTTTGCATCTAACCTGCCAGCGATTTATTATGTGCCATCTAGAGTAAAGTTGCAGTGAGAATGCACTGTTGGTTAGGCCCTGGCCCCTCTAGCTATAGCTGCTAAGTTGCCCATCCATCCATCCACTGTAGCACTGCACATGATGCAGGTTACAGTGGTGGCAGACATGGGAATTCATGCTCATTTCTGAAACAAACAGCGCTCCCCTTTAGGTTAAAGAGGACAAAAGCAGCTTCTCATCGTTGATGCTGTCAGCTGAAATGACATCAGATTTAATTCATGAAGACGATTTGCTGTGTTGTTGATACCTGGCCTGCAGATATGTCAGACCACATGGTGGACCACAAACAGTTACTGCTGCTTGGCTTTCACGATGTGCAGGATGTCATCCGATTGTTCCTGTTTTAATTATTATTATTCAAGTCACTGTAGGTGTTCATGTAACAGGCGAACTGTTTTTGTAGTATCACAAACAGTGCCACCAGATGGCAATATGAATACATTTGATTGCAGATTGAAAACTGCACGCACACATGCTAGTCACTGAATTCTCCCCAACAATTTCTTGCAAATGTTTCACAATAAAAGCCTTTTCAGAAATTGAAGGGATTCTCTCCACCAATACAGTAGGCATTAGGTTTCCATTTACCCTTTGGATTGCACAAATTCAAATTCCGAATATAAAATATGCCTAATGGGAACATGTCAGTTTCCAAAAAACTCCCATTTATTGCAAAAAAGTTTGCAATAAACTTTAACTACAGTTAATCAAACCTGCCAGCGACAGTTGTCATTTCAGCAGACAATAGATGGTCTTTGACTAGATGGAGCAACAGTAGCTATCAGCTGGTGGAGCTCATGACAGAGCATTTTCTGTACCTTACAATATAGCCTCCTAATGTGTTTAGATAGTGCTATATACTGTATTAAGAGGCTGGACAGACTTCATGATGATGTCAGTTTTGTAACAAATAACTGGTTGTATCCAAAACATAATATGTTTTTTTGTTTTAGCTCCTCTTGTTCAATGGTTGATGGTGGGTGTTTTTTACATTGTTATGAGTCTCTGTTCAAAGAGACTGCTGAGTCATTGTACATAGTTGTGTGTATCCATGCTAAACCCCTCACTGTGGATTAACCCCATCCTGTTGAATCAGGGCTGAGAGGAAAAGTAAGCTGAGGACATTGCTGTCATCTGTCAGGTATTTACCCTATCAAGTGTTGTTAGCGCCACACTCCCAAGCTGAACATGAGGTTAAAAGCATCAATTCAAACACCTCTGTGTGTTTAATGTTAGGCTGCAGCTGTGTCTGTTTTTCTGTGGACAAGACAGATAAATACCAGAACTTAAATACAAGGGACCTGCTGTCAGCCAACAAGGCTTACATGTCAAACTTAAAGCTAAAGCAGTGAGATTTTCTCTGTCATATTTAAGCTTTTTGAAGTTGTTCTCTGGGAACTGAATTATTTTCATGTCTTAGAAATAAATTTACCTTGGTGCATGTTGCTGCATGTTTGGGAGATCGGTTTCTGGTTAAGGGAACAAAGGAGACATGTCAGTACAGACCACTATTAGCTGATATCTGTGGCAGCAGCTGTAGAATAACAAATTGCTAAATCTGAATTTTAAAGTCATAACTTAAAACTATATATATATTTTTTATTTACTGTGTATCTTATATTTGTATGCAAGATTTTAAAACATGAATCATTTTCTCAGTCTGATTTTTACAGGTATACAAAAGTTTCTAAACCATAACCATAACCTTTCTGACTTTTATCAACAGACGAATCAGTTTTTCTCTAGCAAGAGATCCTCCTGGCATGGCTGGTCATGAATTTGTTTAAGCACTGGCAACATGAGTCAACAGGACCACAGTGAAAACAAGATGTAATTTTGAGCTCACACATTTCCTCCACAGCGATGAACAGAGTTTCTGGTTAGGCTTGAAAATGAAACCAACAGGCTGGCATCAGATTTCCCCTGCATAAACCGCTGCAGCATTTCACATCTTGTTGTTTTCACTCTTCTGCTTTTTTGGTTTTATTCCCAAATATAGCTCTTTGTGGGGATTTTGTAGACAAACAGGCAGATTTCCTTTCTTCTAGTTTCAATGAAAAGGTATTTATGCCAGAAACTGAAATTACAACACGTGCTTGACTTCTGAATTCCTAATAATAACTTAAGAGAATAACAGGGATAAGAGCATGGGGCTTTTGTTTTCTTTTGCCACTTTTTCCACCTAAATTGGCATTTATATGCTTTTTTTTTTTAACACGGGAAAACCCACTAAAAATATATGACAGACTCTGTTCCCACTGCCACTAGACACTTTGGTATACTTTTTGTTTTTTGTAATGGTGTGTAACATTAGCCGTCATGAATGTGCTGGAAAAGGTTGGTAAAACAGTAGAAAGCAGCATGGAGGCCAGTGAAAATGTTCTGGTGGTTACTGCTTTTTTACATTTATTAATTAATCAGCTTCTCTGACAGACTCAGTGTGGGCTCATTTTGAATGATTTTCAAGCACTGCTTGGTTGGAGATGATCAGTGTTTTGTGGTGGTACATCACTGTATTGTGATGGAAAAGTTGGTAAAGCCAAAATTATCATGTCCACCGGGTTGCCTGTTTTCCATCATTGCTGATCGGAGCTGGAGCTGATGAATACCTGTTGCAGAATCCATTGTCCCGGGAATAAATGCTGATGATTGTATTATTGTAATTTTTCCCTTTAGGTACAGAAAGCATAGTGGATGTTAGTGGGTTTTTTTTTGTCCAGTTGGAAAGGGGTTTTAGTTTGTCTCTGAGCTTTAGGTTGCTATGGTGAAACATGGGATCTTTTAGTGTATGACCAAAGTCTTTAAAACAGCAGAGATTGTTGGCTGCACTGTATCAGGCACACCTGCTGTGTTGTATTTTTGACAGTAGCTGCTCAACAACCACGATAACCACAGCAAAGCAATCAGGATGAAAATCTCATGCCCGAGCCACACTGCCTACCTCTACCTGTGCATGACGGCAATCTCGCTGAACTGCTGCAGCTCATACACATGTTGTGTCCACACAGTAGACAGCTCATTGTACATTAAGTCTGCGTTTGATACTTGCCATCAGTGTTTTACATTAACAGCCTTATGTTAACTAATGAAGGGATTTTGTTTACAGAAAGGCTAAAGGACCGAGACAAAAACAGTTGAGTTGAAGATAAATATAAATAGTTTTATCATGTCTGTGAGATATTCTATAGATATAGACAGTAAAGTTGTTGTGAGAAGTGCACCAAAACAACATTGTTAAACCCTTTGAAACCTCAGCAAATTGGTTCTTAAAACACACACACACACACACACACACACACACACACACACACACACACACACACACATAGAGAAGGCAATAAGCAGCTTAACAAGACATGGCCAAAAAAAATTGCAAGAAATTAGTTAAAAATTACAAGAAAATTACCTGAAAAAAGTAAGAAAAAGAGCAAACAATACAAACCCTAAAAAGTGCTGAAAATGAAAACCAAATGTAAGTAAAAATAATTCTAAATTTCAATTATTTCAATTTAAAGATTTAATTATAACAATTCATTTTCTGGAAAATATTAACATGTTTTTTTATTTATTTATTTCTGATCATTTTCTAATTATCTCCTCCCCCTTTTTAAAACTAATTCTCAGGTCATTTTCTTGTCACCGTTTGCCAATTTCTTGTGGAATATTTCCTTTCTAGTCGTTAATTGCCTTTTCTTCCTCCATGTTTTCAAGAACTCAAACCAATTTGCTCAGGTTTTGAAGGGTTAATAGCTTGTAAAAGGCATCTGAATGCAGCATCAGAAAACTGAACCTGTTAACATTGGTGTTTAAATAAAAAGTAAAACACTCCTTGATGCACAAACCACGCAGGCAGCGTGATCCATGCATTACAGGGACACTTTGCTGATTTTCATCCAGTTGTGTGTCACTGCAGTGTGTGCAGATTGATGAACAGTGTCTCAACCACATGTCAATATTGTCTTCAGCAAATGGAGTTTGCTTCAGTTGTCATGGAGACCTTGACTTATGATTTTGGTCAAACTTCTGTTTCACAGGCGAAGAATACATTTTCATAGTAAATTTTGTGAGACAGCAGCCCACTGTGCTGTTGAATATTGGTGCCTCTGCACTCATGCAACTGCCTCTCCCTTTGACAGCTCTTTGTTTTAATTCACGTTTTAGCTTTTGATTTTTTACTGTCTTTTCTTTGTGTGCTTGTGAGCACATTCTTCGACAAATATATAGTGTGATCTCTACCTGAGCTGTAGTTTGTCTTGATGTCCCCTTTAGTCTCATGTTCTCTCTGTGTGGTAGCACAGCTTGTGTCATTAGCATGGGTTGTCGTGAACACTTGTGAGTAGATTAATACCTCCTATATGAGGCGCAGATGTATAGACCATGAGAACATTGTGCAGAACTCCTGCAACATTCTGGCAAAGTGATGTGTAAATATCAACTGAGTGTTTGTCTGTAATGATGTATTTGAACTGTCAAGTCTGTAAAGCAGTGAAGACGTGAGTGATGTTGATACACATGACAATATGCACACTGGTTGTAAATAATGATGATGTAAATAACGACATTTGACTTTGCATATACAAGCTGTATTTCATGTGGTACAGTATTCAAAATATATTTCTATATGCTGTAATATCTGATATCAGAGATTATTTGAAATGCAAAAATGGAAATAAAACTAGTTGGTTTTCCCAAACTATAGTGCTTTATGCAGATAAAGTTTTAGACACGTCAGTATTGCGCTCAGTCAAAACATTGATCCAGACTGACATAGTTTAACATCTATTAGAGACATTTCCACGAAGAACAAACATTCATGTCTCCAGAGGAATACTCCTACCAACTTAGGTGATTCTCTGATTTTTCATCTACAGCCATCAGCAGGTAAGATTTTTCACTTATAATATGCTATAATATGCTATTTCCACTAAGTGCATTGTCACAATCAATGTTATTGTAGTATTGAAAATAATGCATTATTTGTGGGTTTTTTAATCATTAAAAATAGTGGCATCATGACAAAATCCTGGCATTTAAAGGGTTAAAACTTTGGAGAAAAAAAAAAAAAGAAAAGAAAAAAAAAAAGATATTTATGATTAGGATTGATGTTGGTACCGGGAGGAAATCAACAATCTTGCAGAGTGGTGCACAGAGAACAACCTACTGCTCAAGGAGCTGATTGTTGATTTTAGAAAGAAGGAGGCAAAGACACACTCCTGTCTACATCAGTGGAGCTGAGGTGGAGCAGGTAAACATCTATAGGTTCTGTGGAATTACTGAGAACCTATCTTCACACATCACCACCCAGGTTAGAAAAGCACAGAAAAGGCTCTTCTTCCTTCGTAAACTTAGGAGGGCTTAATTCCAGAGCAAGATCCTGGTTAACTTCTACAGAGGAACAATAGAAAGCATACTGACTGGAAACATCACAAACTGGCATGGTTTAAGCACGGCCCAGGACAGGAAGGCTCTACAGCGGGTGATAAGAACTGCCCAGAACATCACTGGTTCCCTTCTACAGAGCATCAGTGAACTCGGTGAAGTGAGGTGTCTGCACAGAGCCCAAAGGATACTGAAAGATAGCCGCCACCACAGTCTGTTCACCCTGCTGCCATCTGGAAAAAGATTCAGAAGTATCTGCTGCAGAACCACCAGACTAAAGAGCAGCCTCTTTCCCCAAACTGTGAGACTCCTCAACTCACCTTAAATGTAATTTCTTCTTAAACTATGTTGAAAAAACATGACAATAAAATTACTTTGTACCTTGTATCTTGTACCTTGTAAATACCTGTTGGGATCACTTGGAAACCTAGGAAAGGCTGTCTGTTCCAAGCAGTTGAGCAGTTAAAGAAGCGGCCCTGCTGCCATCTGGAAAAAGATATAGAAGTATCTGCTGCAGAACCACCAGACTACAGAGCAGCTTCTTTCCCCAGACTGTGGGACACTATAATATTACAAGAAATGTAATATTATAGTGTGTAGTTTGGTGATAATATATTATGTCGAAAAAACACTCTAAATAAAAACCATTATTATAGCATGTCTTCCGAAAATCATAAAAAAAACCTTATAGTATACTATAATAATATATAAAACATATTATTTTACGTGGTCCAGAAATTATGAAAAACTTTATAGCATGCTTTGTTGACCAAAAATTATGAAATAGGATATAGTATAGTAGGAAGAAAAAAAATCATGAAAAATATCATATTATATTATGTTTTCCAAGCATTATAAAAAAGTATATTATGTTGTAGTATAGTATGTTGTCCAAAAATCATAAAAAAAATAGCATAGTATAGTATGTTGTCCAAAATCATAAAAAAGATCATGGTATATTGTCCAAAAATCATAAAAAATGGTATACTATAGAATGTCATACAGAAATCATGAAAAACACCATAGTATAGTATGTCGTCCAAAAATCATACAAAACAACATAGTACAGTATGTCTTCCAAAAATCATGAAAAATGACATAGGAAAGTATGATATCCAAAACTCATTAAACACAACATGGTATAGTTTGACTTTCAAAAATCATAAAAAACAACGTAGTACAGTAAGTCGTCTACAAATCATAAAAAATAATATAGTATGGTATGTCGTCCAAAAATCATAAAAAATGACTTAGTATAGTATGACTTCCAGAGACAATAAAAAAACAGCAAAGTATAGTATGACATCCAAAACTGGAAAAAAAAAAAAACAACATAGTACAGTATGTCTTCAAAAAAATCATAAAAAACTACAAAGTATGATGTCCAAAATTCATAGAACACAACATAGTATAGTATGTCACCGGAAAATAATTAAAAAAACAACATAGTATACTATGACATCCAAAAAAAATGAAAAAAAAAATATAGTATGACATCCTAGTATGACATCCAAAAATCAATAAAAAACAACATAGTATAGTGTTGTGGTCTGATACTTGGCTGTGTTTTGTTCTGCGGGTGTCTGACGTTCCTCTCCCTGTCTTGCAGAGTGAGCACCGAGGGGCGGAGCGATCTCCTGGAGCACGGGGCGGCACACCTGCAGGTTGTTCTGCCCAAATTGGCTGGCTTTATAAGCCACGCTCCCTTTGTCTCCAGTGCCGGATGATTCCCCTGTGTTTCAGCGTCTCACTCGTGCTTCCTGTGATCTCCTGCCTCTTGCCTCTTGCCTCGTGTTTCGCTCCTGCCTGTTTATTAGTGTTCGTAAGTTTTGGGTGCCTCGTCACCGTTTTCTTGATTTGAGGGTGGGTTTGACCGTTTCTAGATCTACTGTTTTGTCCCATTTTGATGGTGATTTTTGGTTTACCTTTTTGTTGTTACTTTTCCCTTCGGATGATTTTCTGTTGCTACTTTTCTCATTTTTTCTGTGTACCGCTTCCTGATTGGTAATAAAGACTGTTTTTGGTTGAAACTCTGCAACTGGGTCCTGGCGTTCGTGACTGGCACGTAACAGTATAGTATGTCATCCAAATATCATAAAAATGACATAGCATAGTAAGTCATTCAAAATCATAAGAAAATGACATAGTATAGTATGTCGTCCAAAAATCGAGAGGGAGAGGGAAGTCTGGGCTTTCCTGCTTAGGCTGCTGCCCCCGCAACCCGACCCAAGATAAGCGGAAGAAAATGGATGGATAGATGAGAGGCAGTTACAACAACGTAGTATAGTATGACGTCAAAAATCATAAAAATGATATAATACAGTATGTCATGCAAAACTTTAAAATAACAAAACAACATAGTATAGTATAGTATGTCATCCAAAAATCATAAAAATACAACAAAGTATAGTATGACATACACAAATCATAAAAAACGACAATGTATAATATAATGTCTACACATCAGAAGAAACAACAAAGTATAGTATGACATCCGAAAATCATTTTAAAAAAACATAGTACAATGAAAAATCATCAAAAACAACATAGTATGGTATGCTGTCCAAAAATCACTGCAAAAAAAAACGTGTGATGACCAAATTTTTTTAAAAAAGACAAAGTATAGTATGTTGTTAAAAAAATTAAAAAACCACATACTGTTGTATGTCGTACAAAACTCTTCGAAACATGACAGCATTTTATGTCATCCAAAACTCATAAAAAATCTTGTATTATAGTATGTCTTCAAAAAAATATAAGGAAAGACATAGTGTGGTTTTTTAAGCAAAAATTCTTTTAGAAAGTCATAGTACAGTATATCCTCCAAAAAGCATGAACATAATATTACAGGATGTCATCCAAAAATCATAAAAATGTCATAATATAGTAAGTTGTAAAAATGTTTTAAAATATCAGAGTATAGTATGTCAATCATAAAAAAATGACATAGTATAATATGATGTCCACACATCATAAAAAAACAACATAGTATAGTATGATGTCCAAAAATCCCAAAAAATAGTATAGTATGACATACACACATCAGAAAAAACAACAAAATGTAGTATGACGTCCAAAATGACATAGTATGTTGTCCAAAAATCATAAAAAAAAACAACATAGTACAGTATGTAGTCAAAAATCATTAAAAAAAAAAAGGTCATATTAAACTTTGCCATCCAAAACCCCTGCTTTATTCTTATAAAGAAGAAGGAAAGAAAAAAAGAAAAGCACACTTGTCCCATGCTCGCCCAGCATCTTGCCATCTGTCACTGGGGGCAAGTGTCAAATCCCAGCATCCTCCTCTGCCAGGAGCTCAACCCCTATCCCTTCAAACATTGATTCAACTGCGCTATTTACCAAACCTCTGCCAAATGCCTAAAATCATTACACAGGACACATCCTCTCGGAGGGTCAGTTTATTTATTTTATTTCTGTATTAATTTTGGCATCCAGCACCTTTTAGAAGTGTTTAATAAACCTACATGAAGCATGTTGAAAAACCGAGGTGATAGACATAAATTAAATTTGAAAAAAGAAAATGAAATGATTGATTGATTGATGAAGGTATAAGCCCACTGAGATACATACTTTCCACTGCTGGTGTGAGGCGCCTGTAAACTGCAGGGGAAGGAGGCAGGGGGTTTACCAGATTACCAGGGAGTTCCCCTCCTCCCTTCCACTTAGTGTGGCTGTTGAGGAACTGTAACTCCATTGGAAACTTTCTTACTGCATTGTAAGAACTGCATTATAAATGAATACAGAGCCAGAAACGCCAAGTCATGGTATCTTGTGTAATGGCACGGCTATTATTGTCCGCTGTCACTGCTGATAGATGACTTGCTCAAAATTGTAATGGTAGAGCTGACGTGGAATGAGTAAGAGGTATGAGTGAATACTCCGGGGATCAAGTTCCTGTTGCCTTTTCCTCAATCAGTCATCCTTCATATTCAAAGTGCAGCCCTCTTCACCCTGAGGATACTCTCATGTGACTAACATTTTTTTAGCTTACATTTTTAACACACATTGGGCCATCCTGAATGGGAGAGGCATCCCACTGCCTGACCTTCACTGATGATCAGTTCCACTGAGTTCAACAAAGTTTTAGATTGCAATACCCCAGGGCACAAGAAGCTCAGAGCTTGTTACATCTTCACCAGGCAGGGAAGTGGAGGGCAGCCCAGTGCCATTTGGCCATCCACCAGCGTATAATAACAACGCCACTGGTTCTGCCCAAGTGCGTTCTCATCCGACACCGTCCAGCCACAATGTCCAAAGGCACTGACAGAACATCAGTATATATAAATATATATATATTTATATATACATATATATACATATATATACATATATATATATATATATATATATATATATATATATATATATATATATATATATATATATATATATATATATATATATATATGAGTTCAGTATGAGAACAGGGCACAAAGCAGCAAACTACATTTAGAGACTGGAAATACTCACATTACTCTGACATTGTTGCTGCAGGTAGTGGTACTAATACTCCATTTTCTACTGTGAAAAATATTGTCTTAGACCTCCTGAAACGCTTATTACAATCAAAAGTACAACAGCGTAAAGCTTGTGGAAATACTGTACCTTTGACTAAAAGTGAGCCCTCTGCAGCTACGGAGGATGGCTGCAGCCCAACACCAGCTAAACAACCCAAACTGGATTTTAATCGTGGACAGCTGCAGGCTACAAGCAGCAAAGAACTAAAGAAGTTTGTGGCTGGATGCATGGTGGATGAAATGTTGACTTCCCATCTGTCAAACAGATTCTTAGGAAGTACATGTTCTCATCCCACCAAGTTAAGAATTTTACACTTCCTTCATATAGCATTGGCTCTAAACCTCCTGTGGACATAAAAGATTACACTAAAGTTTTGCTCCACTGCAAAGACAGCAGCTGTAATCAGCAAGGCTTCCTGAATTTGGACATATAGAATAATTAGTACATGGGTTTATGTGGTACTTTTTTATTGGCTGTAACTGTAAATGTTAAATGAGCTTCAATGACAATGAATGAGAGACTCATTTTTGTTTGTTTCTTTTTACCAAATGAGCTTTATTTGATTGTAGTGTTCTCAGCTGTAAAACAGAAAGTGTTTCCATATAAGTCAGAACATTCCTCTGGCTGCTCTCTGTGTCATCTTCAACAAATTTATCATTCATCATCTATAGAAGAGGTCCAGGCACTCTACTTAAATGCATCACAAATTTGAGTTTTAGCATTTTATATTTGTTATACTAATATTTTTGGACTGTTTTTGATCATAGGAAAAGCACGTATTCATTTTGAAAATGGGTTTAGTTCCTCTTTCAGACATGAGAATGGCTAAATTTGCCCCAAGTGAATTTCTAGACTATCACTTTAAACTTTTTCTCTACACCAGTGAGCCAAAGCTCCTTCCAGAGAGTCCACCAATGTTATTTATCATCCCTTTGGTATCGTTAGGTGTACAGCATCACAAGTCACAAGTTAACTTGAGTGTGTTGTATCATGTTCTCATCATAATCACCTCACAAGATGTAGTGCTGTCTAACCATGCAGATGGTTTTGGTTTCTAATGAAGTTCGCATAAATGAAATTCCATTCACTTCCATTGTATTAGAACTTTCAGATAAAACTTTCTGCTTGCTGTGGTACACCTAGGGCTCTAATACAACGAACACAGCCCTCACAAACAAAGCTTTCTTTTTAAATTTATTTTTTTTCAAACATATTTCAGCACCACAGGCACCATGGCATTATTTGCAAATGTCAATAAAAATGACATTGACAAATAGCTGATCAAACTGATTAACTGTTTCAATAAATATTCTTCAAAGATACTCAGTGAACACACAAACACAAATATACACACATAAATAAATAAATAAATAAATCCATAAATAAAATAAATATAAAAATATTAAGTTGAATAAATATATCATTTAAAATCCACTTCTGTCAGCCTGTAGTGACACAATAAATATAGCACATTTGTACAAATGCACTGGCTTGAGTACTGCATTACAGCAAAAGGTACTGACACTAAGGCGAGTACATAGTACATAACATTATAGAGCCATAGAGATATCTATGGTGATACATTCCTTTACAGTGAGCTCTTTTGGTCAGTGCTACAGTTGACATAGCTTGGTCTACTTGCAAAGGTAAAATTACTTGCAAAAACTTTGGATGTAAAGTCTGCAGTGAAAGTTGCATTGACTGTTTAGTGCAGTGTATACCATCGAACATTCAACAGTGCAGGTGAGTTCAGGCAACCCAGCAGGCAACAAGCCTCTCGGTGGAGCCACCATGGGGCCTAATGGTTCTTCTAGATGTACATTCATATCTTCACCTGCTACGTTCAGTCACTTGTCCTCACAAGGAAAACACACCAAAGAAAGTCTTCCCTGGATCATCCTCCAGGCTCTGCAGCATCTTCTCTTTCATCACTGTCTTGAGTTTATCCCCTCTCCTCAGGTTGAACACAGCTCCCATGTACACAGCAGAGAACCAGTTCTCCTCATCCGGATTGCTGCTGGCTTTCTTTTGACAGACAGTGCGGATGGAGTGCAGGATGGTCTGGTAGTACTTCGTGCCATGGTCATTCCCGTACGAGTCGGACCAGCGCTTCACGGTTTGGCTCAGGTGGACCATGGGATTAGGGGTGCTGTCATCGGTGTCGCTGCTGCTGCAGTTCACCCGGAATGACGCTTGGCTGTAAACAAAGTAGAGGCCATTTCTTGGGATCACAATTTCATTGTCGCTGAGTTCCAGCCCTCCTTGAGAATGGAAATGGTCCACCTGAGTCTTCCATTCCACTGAGGTCTTCCGCTCAGGGTTGTACTTTCCTGTTGAGGAGTAGAAAGAGATGGTGAGTAAGAAAATAAGAACTGATTATTAGGGCAGAAGTTATATTATTTAGTACAAGGATATGAAGGATTTCAAGGAATGTTAATATCCAGCACATTACACATTATTCCAGGACTCCCTGGAGGAAGATATGTTATCTCAGTGAGATCTACCTGGCTAAATAAAGGGGGAAGTGTCTTTATTGGGATATATATGTAAAAGCAATATCTGTTTCATTTGAAATTTCTCATTTTGCTGCTGACCCCTACCAAATCCATGTCACCCATCTAAAGGACTAGTGGACCCTCAAACAATCCCTTGAATTTCTTAAAGAACCCCATGAACATGCTCAAGGAGCTGTTGGGTAACTTCTTCAAGATGCATATGAGCTTTCACAGTAAACCCAAAAACTTCTTGAAGAAGGCAAAGAGCCTAATCAAGAAGCCCTAGAATTTCTTCACAAAACCCCAAAACTTTGTCAAGATGCCGAGAAACCTCCCCATGAACCCCAAAAACTTGCTGTTGAAGCCCTAAAACCTTCTTAAGGGACAACTAGGTCTAATCCTAATGCCTCAAAGACCAGTGGTTACAGAACTACTGAACTAATGCAACCAAGAGTGAAGATTCTACAGTAGCTCAACTGGGCAAAATTATGTCCTTGCCACAGCAGCTATGTGTTCAATTCCAACCCACAGCCCTTTGCTGCATGTCTTCACCTCACTCCCCATTTCACTCTAAATCTGTCCTATCCAATAAGGGCAAAAAAAGCCCCAAAATAGCCCTTAAAAGAAAAAAAAAAAGATTGCACACAGAGAATGCCAGTCCAAAATAGGTTGCGGTATCTTGTCTTACATTAATCTTATTATATATATATCAAACAGTTCCATGTAGTCTTTATGACTATATTCATTGCTTTTTATTACCTTCTAAATGAATGGCCGCTCTCACATTTGAAATTTGCCTCAATGTGTGGCGAAGATCTGAAAAGAAGAGAAGACGGAGGTTTAGAAAATTATGTATATCAAGACAGCTGTGCTTGTAACTTTTAGAATTTAAAAGCATCTTAGTAAGGGTTGAACTGATCTACTGATCTGAAAAGAGTAGACTATCTGGACAGTCTGACGATGTCCACTTATTAACAGTTATTAGACACAACAAAACTGTTAAAGTACGAGTTTTAAACATAAAATATTAAATTTAAGGAAAAGTTCTCACCAACATTTTCTTCATCTTGTCCTGGGCCCTGTTGCAAGAAGAGAAGGATAAAGGGACAGTTATAGAATGGCTGAGTTGGGCCCCTCGCTGCTGGAGGCATCCGGCCCTTCAATAATTCAGAGACTAATTTAAGATTTGTGTTCTCACCTTGGTATGCCTGTTGATGACAAGGACAGCAGCAGCAGTGGCAGCGAGGCAGAGTGTGAACACCAGCAGGGCTGTGGTTAGCTTTGAGCTGGGTTTGACTCGCGCTGTTTGTTTCCTGGCTTCTGTATCGACGGTGGCGTCCAGCATTACCTTGCATTCACCTTCCATTGTTTTCAACAAGGTTCCCTCTATCACTTCTAGTCAAGCTGAGTTCTTAGAAGCCTTGTTGAGAGCTTTCTTTCTTCTTCTTCTTCTACTGTCGCTCTGGTTTTTTGACAGACACTCAGAGTGTGGCTCTTAAAAACAGTTACCTCTGGGGAAACTCCAGTGATGTCACTCATAGTGATTTGTTGAGGAAGAGAGAGCCAGAGCTGGGAAGGATCTTACACACCAGACACTCCTACACACATGGCATCTATATGACTGTGTTATCCCATTACCACATACACCTGTAGAAACCCCTTGTACGTCTCAGTGCAAACACACACACGCACACACACACACGCACACACAGTCAAGAGATACTCACGCACAGACAAGGATAAACACATAATTATATATGCTCTCAAATACACATACACTCCCATTCTGCCAAACACCTGAATACCAAAATGCAGCTACAAAAACTACAGAAAAAAACCCTCACAAAACTCACCTAGCCTACGAACCTAAAATGCACATTTTAGCCAATCATACCACATCAAGTGTTGAGTGTTGACGCATGTTGTGGTGCACTGGATATCTCTATGTGGGTCAAATATATGGAAACTGTGTAAAAGTGCAGGGTAACAAGCCACAGACACATCACTCAGTTATTCAGCGAGGCGTCTGCCTTGTTTGATGGCATTGCCAAAAATTTGTGACGCTATATGAACAGGATATTGCACTATGTGCTATAGCCTAAATATAAAATGAACTGCAACTGACGTGTCATTGTTAATATCGGCATTACACGATGTCACTTCCTGTTTTTTTAAAAACAGGCAGGGCTCTTATAGTTCTGCTTGAGGAGTGTCAAAATAGTCAACACTGAAATACAGTACAATGTAAAACAAAACAAAAAAAAATCTATATATGGCATTATCTGGTAATGGGATTAGTGAGATTCATTCAAAGTCGTTGTTTGGAAATAGGGAAGGCAAAGCAATTTTATTTATGGAGCAAGTACCAAAAGTGCCTTACATTTAGTCAGATCAAGTTCATTGTAGGCCAGTCACAAGGCATGACCCCAAAGCGCTGTACAAATAGTGATTTCAATTACATTTCAGTGTGACCTATAAAGTCGAATATCACAAATCACATTTAGTCTCAAAGGGCTGTAGTTGTTTCTCTTTAAGTAGCAATGATGTGTGGAAGATGAAGAAACCTCCGCGGACACCGACTCGGTTGCATAATAATCAATTTATTGCAGCAAAGTTCAGCATTTACCAGGCCCCATGGTCTGCCTGGGAGAGGATTCAGGACCAATGCGAATCTCTCCCTTTCAGCTCATGCAAGTCTCTTATATACGTACAGGCATCAATACATTTGTCCGTAAAGCAACTCTTCCCCTGCTATGATCAATCACAAAACCCCACAAGTATCTCCTTATTTGGAAGGAGCCTTATTCCATATTACTTCTAGCCTGGCGCCAGTATTCTACACATTTGTCTTCCAGGCCTAAACATCCCTAGACCACTAACTTCGAGGCCTCTTTGCCTGACCAAATTAGGAACTTTAAGAAACTGAGCATAATACACTACAGGGCTTTACAGCGTTTGACATGCATCTGTCCTTTGACCCTCACTGCGGATAAGGAAAAACTCTTTACATCAAAAATAGAATGATAGTAAAATGTATAAGGGAAAAATGATAAAATATGATTTCATGATAAGCACATTCATTAAATAATACCTTCAGGCACACTGAATTGGAATTCAAGTTTCACATGTAATGTATGACTAAAAACTGTCTGTTTACCTGAGACTAAATAGTTTTCATAGTCATCCAGGTTAAGGTGGTGTCCATGACAATGTCACAGAGCAATAATAACCATCAATAACAACTCACAATGAGTAAGAATAAATGTGGATGATTCATTTCTATTAGGAGATGGGAATATGAGTGGGAGAGTTAGTCAGAGGTCAACTCAGATCAATGAACATCAATATGGTTATATATGGAGTCTCAGCTTGAGGGGAGATGAGCTGAAAAGTTGAACTAAGATGACCGAAAAGCAGGCTGAAAAATGTGCGTCTTCATCGTCACAGACAACCCACAGCCTTGAAAGAGGAACATCCACCTACGTTTGCTGCCAGCTACAAGCATGCCACAATTCACATCAGCCAATTATCTTCCATATACCGTGAGACGAACATATACAGCAGTGATACAGTGATACTCATCGTACGTGTCTGGCCCCCTGTTAGGAGCTGGGGTAACAGCCATTTTCAAATTCGCAAGTGATTCACACTGTGAATTGTTTTTGTACTTTTAGTATACATGAGGTGTCGGAGTGCATAAGACAGCATAAAAATAGAGCTTGTTTATAAAAATAAAACTAAAAAAAAAAGTGTCAGAGCCCCCAAACCCCCCAAGGGAGGTCCTGGTTAAGCCCCTAAGTCCAGGTCCTTAAGTCCTGGAAATGTCCTTAAGTCCTAGAAACGTCTTAAAATCTTAGAAATGTCCTAGAATCCGGGAAAAGACCTAAAATCCTAGAAACATCTTAAAATCCTAGAAATGTCCTGAAATCCGAAACACTTCAAAAAATCATAGAAACATCCTAAAGTGTTAGAAATGCGAGAAAGGTTCTAAAATTTTAGACCATCCTAAAATCCTAAAAACCTCCTAAAATCCTAGAAATGTCTTACAATCCTAAAATGTTCCTAAAATCCTAGAAACACTGTAAAATCCTAGAAACGTTCTAAAATCCTAGAAATGTCCTCAAATCGTAGGAGCGTTGTAAAATCCTAGAAATGTCCTAAAATCCAAAAAACATTCTAAAATTCTAGAAATGTCCTGAAATCCTAAGAACATATATGGGGGCTGCTGTGATGGGCCCCTGCTGTCCTGTCATTTTGTAAAAGTGGCCCCCATGTAAAGCAAGTTGAGTATCCCTGGTTTACAGTATATAAACATTTAAACCACAGCACTTCAAGATGTCACTTTGTAAGGAAAGCAAAACCAGCATCCTTCCTACACTGTCACCTCAGAGTGAAGATGGATTGACTTGTTGACCCTGTTAATACAAAGATATGAAATCAAGCCTGTATCTCTTTTGGGCTTCTTATGGATAACAAATGATTATCGCTTGGCAGGAATCCCAGATTTGGATCAGCACCAAAGTCTAATCAGCAACACCATATTTCATAGAAGCCACTAATATGTTTTTCTATCCCACAATAAGCCTGAAAACCAAACCTCGTCTGGAGAAAGAGGGCTGGTGATTTATTCAAGCATATTTTACAGTTTTAATTTCATTTTTATGTCACAACAATAATGGAGTTAAAGTTGTACAAAACAGCAGCAGTTGTCAAATTAAGGAGGCCTTGTGGTTGCCAGTGACATCATGGAAGATCAGATTTTTCATTCTTTACAGTAATTATAAGCCATATTTCATGTCTAAAGATTGCATACTCCAAAAATTTTGGGTGGAGTAACACCTTGAGGTGCTGAATGAGATCACTGATGACATACCTGATTAGATAAGACTGCAATGTTCACAAAATATCTTAAGCTGATAATTAGACAGGTTGTAAACTGTTAATAACAGTTTAGATATATTAAATAAAACCACTTTAATTGGAGATTAAAACTCCAAATTAATGTTCCTAAACTGTAATGCCAGAGGAAAACTAGAAAACTGTGTTTATTTTTTGTCTTACATTGTTTCATTGTTTGTTCAAAATTGTGAAAATATGAACACACTGACACATACACACACACACACACACACACACACACACACACATACACATATTGGTAGGAACCACAACACCGTTGATTATCATGAGGAAATAGTGTCATCATGATAGCAATAAAAACAAATAGAAGGTAGAAGAAGGTAGAAGGTAGATTTATTTGATAATTTTTAAACAAAGTTTAAAAAATGAAATAAAATTTGGAAAAAGAAAAGAATAGAATAGAATATATACTGCAAATGTAATGCATTACAATACTTTTATTGAGTGGATGCTTTTATCCAAAATTATTTATAATCATTGCATTCAATTGTGTGGGTAAAAAAGTGCAAGAATCAGGTTCAGGTTCAGGTTCAGGTTACTTTATTTGTACCTGTAGGTAAATTTGGTTTGCAGTATTAAGTGCAAGGCATCCATCAACACAGGTTTCAGACACCACTGACAACATGCAGAATAAAACATGACAATAAGATAAAAAGATAAAACAAATAAAAAGATAAAACAATTAAAGTGCGCCAGTGCTAATCATATTGTTAAATCATCATCATCATCATCATCATCATCATCATCATCATATCAATTAAAACATACAAGCACATCGACTCTTTAGATCATTAGATAATTTTCCCATATCATTCCCATAACATCATGGAGATGTTGGCAGCGAAGGACAGCTGTTCATCAAGTGTGTAATGGCTCAGGGACTGGGACAACACAAAGCTGAGGTGGAGGAGTGGGAGGAGAAGGAGGGTGGAGAACCGAGATTACAGTTTAAACAGGACGAATAAACAGAAGGAGATTTTCTTCACATTTACTCAATGTGTTAAAAGAAATGAATAAAATACATGATGGGGAAATTACAGTTTGACCACAAACATTCTGATCCTACTCCTAAGTATCACTTGACATCTCATTCAGTGAGAATGACTAAACTTGCCTTTCCAGCGAGGGAGACTTTAGTAGGAGGGTGTCTGACAACAAGACAAGAAGGATGTGAATATTTTCCCCCTTTTTATGTGGTATTCAGCCCACCTTCACATACATTTACTACATTTTTGCATCTCATTTTGTATAAGGATTTAAAAAGAACTGTTTAGAAATAAAAACTCCCTTCATGTGACAGTACATCACCCTGCTCTTGATGTTCTATTTTTCTGTTTCTAAATCTGACACAAGAAGCAAATTCCCTTCATCTAAAAAAAAACTTGACTCTCTCCCCAGTGCCGCAGAGGAGTACACAGTGGTTTTTGTGCATTGGCCCACTGCTAAGCTTCCTCATTACATTATGATAACATAATATAGACATCCACATCGCTGACAAAACAGCCGCTCACCTCAAATATTTGGTGCACAATCTCTCTGCTGTTAAGAAAAATATGTGAAGGCATTGCGTTCATGATGGGTGATGTGGTTTTGCACACATAATTACAACTTGATCATATTTATATTGTTGTTGTTTATTTTTAGTCATAAATAGAGCTATGTGGTCCATTTTATTTGATATAGTTAGATAACTATGGATAACTGTGTTTGATCAATAGATATACCTATGGAAGTTCACAATGACTGTTACCCTCTACACACTGCCATCACACAGCAGAGGAGCTTGTTCAGTAGCAGGCTGCGGTCACAGAGCTGCTCCACAGACTCCTAAGACATGCTTGTCTAGATAGTTGTGGTTTGATCAACAGATATAGCTGCGTATTATGTTCATAGCAAGGAAAGTTAACAGAGTGATTGCTAATAATGCCATCACGGGGAAGAATTTATGAAATAAATAGTATTGGTTCAAGCACAGAACCTTGCAGAACTCAGTAACAGGCTTTAGAATGCACAAAGGGTTGATGATTTTTATGAACAAAGTGAGATCCATCCGATAAACACATTTTAAACCAGCTTAGTTTCACTCCTTTAAAGCAAATTAAATGTTCCAGTCTATGAAAAAGTATGTGAAGGTCAGTTGTGTCAAATGCGGCACTGAGATCTAATCAAACAAGTACATAGACAAGTCCTTACGCCAAAGTGGTCGGTGACAGTAGGTTGGACATCAGTCAACATCACCTAACACATTTTTTAATTTGATTTTGTGAAAGTATTTTTTAGTCCTGGGTAAAACAATACAAATATGATGGGAAATAGTGGGACTTGCCATACCTGCCCGATTAACTTCATTAGAGGTGGCACCAAAGTCCGACTGCTGCTAAATTCCAGTGCTGTTACTAATGTAATGACTGTTCCTTTTGTTATAGTTTCATTTACATAATGAGAAAGCATATAGTTGTTCCTTATGTACAGTTCCATTATTTAATCCCCTTTTTTTCCTGAGCTGAAGCCAGAGCTCACAGGTGCCTTGCGACCTAAATATATGGGGTCCAATCAGACCTTAAAAACCACCATGGGTTTGCCACTATGTGAGCTCATGCCTCTAAAAAAGAAGCGTAATCATTTGAGGTAAAGCCAGCCACTATAGATTTGCAAAGGTCTTGACCTCCAGCTGCAGAATCTTGCATGGTAAAGAAAAGAAATGACATAAAGGTCACCTCTATGTGACAGCGTGGCAGGGTCGAAGGCTCTGACTGCTGCCTGTGCCTTCGCACCAAACAGCAGTTCAAAATTTTATTCTTGTAGTCTCTTAAGGTCACTTGGGTAAGTAAGTAAGAAAAGCTTTATTTATATAGCACTTTATAAAACATACTGTTACAAAGCGCTTCACAAAACACATATACACACACACTTAAAAATATATCAGTGAATGAACGAATTAATTTCATTTCACGAGTTTCATATATAATATAATTATAAACAGTATATAACAGTATAATATAGACCAAAACAAACAAATATCACACAGGGAGTCACTATAGGAAGGCTTTCCTATAAAAGTGAGTTTTTAGTAGCAGTCCAAGGACTCAGCAAACCTAATGGAGTGGAGAAGATTATTCCAGAAGGTAAGGGCTAGAACAGCGAATGAACGATCACCTTTTGTTTTAAAGTACGAGTGAGGGACTGATACAAGACAAAGATTTGTGGACTGGAGTGGTTGAGAGGTAGCATAAGGAACAAGGACAGAAATGTAACTGGGGGCAAGGTTGTGCAGGGCTTTGAATGTTATCAACAGGATCTCATAGAACTAGTAGTTACTGAGGAGCTAATGAAGAACAAATGAGCAATGAATGAGGAACTAATCATTAGTTAATGGTCAGTTTTTGGGTAACTCCAAATCAAATGTCATACAGAAGCTAATCATTACTTAATAGGGAACTAATGAGGAGGGAATGAGGAACTAGCCATACTAAGGTATACAAAAAATTAGTAGTTACTGAGAAACTAACGAGGAACTAATCATTAGTTAATGGTCAGTTCTTAGTAACTCCCAATCAAATGTCATACAGTAACTAATCATTAGTTAATAATTTGTTAACTAATAATAACAGAGGGAACTGATGAGAAACAAATGAGGAACTAATCATTAGTTAATGGTCAGTTCTTGAGTAACTTCCATTCAGATACCAGACAGTGGCTAATCATTAGTTAATGATGAGTTAATTTAGAAATGAGTTATGTAACTAATAAGGGATGAATGAGGAACTAACTATTAGTTAATGATCAGTTCTCTGGTGACTCCTAAAATTAGCTGATTAGTAAAATGAGTGAGGGAACAAATGAGGAACAACCTAATAACCAATCAATCAATCTTTATTGACAAGATGCAATCACAGTGAAATGTAATCCTGCCAGCTCCTGCATATTGTGCAACAAAGAAGTCCAATAAGTAACACTTGTAAATAATGAACACATTAGCCACAATATATGCATGGTTGGAGGGGGCAGTGATCCTATTCGGGATCCCAGTGGCCTGAGAGTAGAAGCTACTCCTCAGCTCCTCAGCACCAGCCTGAAACATTACTGAATTATTTCCTGGCCATTAGTTGTTGTTTTTTGTGTAGGACTGCAATACATGAATAGTTAATGAGTACTGAATCATAACTTAATTATTACTTAACCATTATTTACCCTTTTTGTGTCCCCTGAAGTAAAGTGTCTCATCACACTGAGTAGTTAATGAGTACTGAATTATTACTAAATTATTACTTGACCAGTATTTACCCTTTTTGTGTCCCCTGAAGTAAAGTGAAGCATCATACTAAGTAGTTAATGGGTAGTGAATCATTACTTAATTAATTCTTGACCATTAGTTACCCATTTTGCATCCCCTGAAGTAAAGTGAAGCATCATACTGAGTAATTAGTGAGTAATGAATCATTAATTAACCATTAACCTTCATTATGCTTTTTGTCAGTCTTAAAAGGGGCTACACCCTTATTCACTGATAAATATTATCCTACTGCCTTAACACATGGTGGGTCCTTCCAGTCACTTACATATGAAGAGGTCGAGAGGAATTTATCAATTTACATTTTAGTTCTGCTGTGCAACATTCTCAAATAAAAATATTGTACTGATCTCATCTGAAACAGCAAGCTGAACCCATTTGCCCAAGATCCCAATGAATGACCTGCCTGTCTGTTGTACATGGCAGGATTTACTGAAGAGAAGGTGAAACTGAAATTAACACAAATAGTACAAATATAGATTTACTCAAAAACTGACCATTAACTAATGATTAGTTGACCATTAACTAATGATTAGTTCCTCATTCGTTTCTCAGTAACTACTCATTTTTTGTAAAGTGTTACTGGGTCTTGTAGAATATTCTGAATTTTACTGGAAGCCAATGGAATGATGCAAGAATAGGTGTTATGTGGATGTGATGGCTCGTCCTAGTCAGTAGTCTTGCAGCTGTCTTTTGAACCAGTTGTAAACGATTTAGAACAGCTTGACTAAGGCATGTGCAAAGGGAATTGCAATAATCTAAATGGGAGAGAATGAAAGTGTGTATTAGAAACTCAAGATCCTTGGTAGACAACATACATCTGATTTTTGCAAAATTTATAAGCTCAAGAAAACAGGAGCAAGCTTAGTGACATGATAGTCAAAAGTCTTTTGCTGATCAAAGACAATACCCAGATTCTTAGCAACAGGTTTGATGTTTGAAGAGGACCAATAAACTGATTAATTGCAGAGGAAAAGCTATCAGGGCCAATTAAGAGAATTTCTGTTTTTTTTCTGGGTTTAAATTGAGAAAATTAAGAGACATCCAGACATTCATGGCAGCTAAGCAATTGTGGAGGGAGGACAGTTGATTGGAAGGTGCTGAACAAATGCCAGAGAGGTAGCATATATAGTGAAGAGAGGATTGGTCCAAGAACTGATCCCTGAGGAACTCCACACAGCAGGGGAGCTGAGGAGGATACATGATTGTTAATTAAGACTTGAAATTGTCTGTTAGTCAAATATGACTGAAACCATTTTAAAGTGGTACATTGTTATTGGACAGGTGGACCTGTCATTGACTTTCCCAGTGTCCACTGTTTTAAAAACCGTAGGCCAAATTTTGATGATCGACTTTATCGTTTTTTCATGAGATCTGTGGCTATGTGTCTTTAACACTAGTGTGATGAGAGGACCAGAGCAGTCACCTGATCATCACCTGATGAAGAGTTGGATCAGATGTCCAGCAAAACTGTAAGGGTAAACAGAGGGCTCTGTTTGCAACAATCCACCATGCACAAACACATTTCCAATGTCAGAATCTTCTCTTTACTTCTCATGTTCATATCAAGTGACATAAAAAAAATCTTATCAAAGTTCTTATTGATTTACATTCAAATATGCTTCCATTCTCTGCCCTTACATTATAAATAAAATGTTTGTCCTTCACCTCACACATGAACTAGGTCTTACTCTTGGCATTTGATTTTCCTGTGTGTATGAAACTGTGTATGGTACATGTTGCTGTAGCTTGGCCCATCTGCTCCTTTCCTTCCATTTTAGAGGGAAATGAACAGTGCATCACTCACAATGTCAACCACATGAAACAGTGAAACTGTGGAGGATGGTTTCAGGCTGCTGATTCTGTGAAGATAAGGGAGGTTGTTTGAGGACAGCAGGGGGAAAACCCCATGTCTTTAAGGTCTGATTCCATTTTAACCTCTAAAAAGTGAGAATCAGTCCAACAGAGTGTATGCAATAAAATACCTGTTGTCAACAATAGTTTTGGCCATCTGGTCAATTTCTTTATAATTATGAATTGTACTTCACTTGATAAATTTCAAAAATGATGTTATTTCTGTCAATTTGTGTTTCTATGGGCATTTCTATGGGCATTGCAGCATATTCAATAAGCTTTACATTCTACAGGTACTAACATTATAAGTAAGTCAGAGCATTCAGTGGGTTGTTTTAGAATCTTTGGGGTCTGTAAATATGTTGTGACAATATACAACCTTGATTTTAAAAAGTATTCTGGATCCTTTTCTTTTTAAAGCAAGTACTCGAGTACTTGAACTCAGGTACACTCTGCAACTTTAACTTGCACTCGAGTAATATCTGACCAGGAGTATCTATACTTTGACTAAAGTTATAGTGTTGTGTACCTTTTCCACCACCGCATGGCCAATGTGTGAGTATTGATTCACTTTGACATTACAGCCTTATGTGATAGCTGCAGCACCATGGGCGCTGACATTTTTTAGACTTCACTTGAGAAAGATAAGAAAAAAAAAAAACCTCCACTTGTACTCATAAACTTAAGAATAAGAGATGTTTTCCATAACTTAAAAATGCTCTGAATCTACACCTTCTGAGACATGTTTTGGAGTGATTATACAAAATCTTATTGGTCAAGATAAATAATTTGTAAGCTGAAGCTATATGGATCAGATCAGCCTTTTTTTCTTTTTAAAGCACTGATTTATTTAGACATTACTTTTAATGTTTTTGGGATTGTTTGCAATTGCAAATGGTATGAAATACTCCTTATAATATTTTTTCTCTGATGAATTCAAAAAATTTCCCCATGGGTTTGGTTATCATTTCAGCCAGTTCAGTTTCTTGTTATATCATGATTATGTGAATGGGCGAATGTGACTCAGTCTGAAAGCATTTTGTTTTGGTAGAAAAAACATCAGTGAGTAAAATGTAAGTAGTGGGGCAGCTGCAGGGTAAATCCTGATCTCCATGGGCACTCCCTGCTCTGAGCCTGCATGTGATGAATCAAATGATCACTTAGAATTGCTTTTAACAGTTACTCCTACACTTTGCTGGATGTAGGAGTAAGTTTCTTACTAAGTGTGTCTTTTTGTTCACACGCAACCTTAAGTGTGATTCTTAGAAGGATGATAAACGTGGGCACATGTCTCTGAGAAGACTAGTGCAGTTCCTCCACATCAAACTGGGAACATGTCAGAGCAGCAAAGAGACAAACACAAATTGTTGCCACAAAGTTGAAAGAATACCGTTGTTTAGAATATTATCTATATGTTAGCTTTAAAGTCTTTGTAAAGCAAAAATAAATGCATAAGGAGTGTGTTACTATGTACAAGATGGACGACGCGCCCCCACTTATTCGCGCTGTTAATGTTTATGTGAGGTTAAAATACCTGAGATACTGGTGTTGCCATCTTGCGAGGGTGATGTCATTGAGAGCTGGAGTCTGCGCAGTAGCGATATCCTGGAGAAGTTCCAGCCAAAATACCCATCTGACCAAGCGAGCAGCTCCATTGCAAGCATATTGATTGGCTGCAACAGCTGTCAATCATGGTGGAAATCCCCTTTTTGTATAATTTAGTAACTCATTAAAACCGAATTTATCATGGAAACAAACACTTGAACAAACATCAGAGTGATGTGAAATACCTTCAGTGAAAGAAAACCATTTTGGAAAACATTTATTTGGTGTATACTTTGACTTTTTAGTTTGGCCAACTCACTAACCATTGTCCCATTCACTAACATGGAGGGGCGGGTTTTATGACCTATACTGCAGACAGACACAAGGGGGCAATCCAGATTGAAATGTTAAACTTTGGGGGACCCAAGAAAAATGTGTGTAATACATAAATCTGAGTAATCTGAGTAATAAAAAAAATTGTCAGCGTTAGCTGCTGTTAGCTTTCAATGGCTCTCTTGTTCTTTGGGTCAGGGTGTATATGTTATTGAGCTACTACTTAAGCTGCGAAGGAGATTCTTGAGCTGCCTCAGCTACTAGCTCTTTAGGGGGTTAGTTGCTAATGAGAGTCTGCTCATTCTGCATTTATATGTAGCCTAGTGGGGGAGATGTTATGCAAAGGATGGATCCAATTGAGCAGGCTTTTAGGCACGCCCAAAAAATCCTGGACTCAGAAATCGTGAAAACCAGTTTACTGGTCTAACTCCACAGTGCAGTACTCAACAATTCAGTCTTTTCACATTTTCAAAAAGTATTTTCCAACGTGTGAAATGTGTGTAGAATACGGCTGTCCTATGATCAGTTTTTTCAAATTGAGATGAATCGCAGAATTTCAATAGTTATTCATGTTTAATCGCATTTTTAATCACATGTTTTTAATTCTAGTATTTTAAATTACAAAACAGCTATGAAGTCCATGTTACCAAGGTGAAGCAGCTCTTACCAGATTAGCTTGAGTAGGAATCAAATAGCAGCAAAAAACTGCATAGGACTAGAATAAAGTGTGTATGTCTGTAAAAGGGGGAGAATCATGGGTAAACATAAAACCGATTTTCATTCAGATATCTGGAGGTAAAAGGTCGAAGGCCCTTTTTAAAATGGCCATGCCATTTTTCCACCACCAAAATTTAGCCTAACATTGGAGTGTAATTCTGCCACCTTACTGAGAAGCTAACATGACATGGTTGGAACCACTGCTTTAGCTTAAGATAATATCAGTATGATCGGTTTAGCTTTATAACTCAACCGAGTACAGCATCTTAAAGACCAGAATGTCAGCCAGTGATTAACACAGTTTTTAAAACATGAACACGTACAGACCTTATTGCATTGCGATTAACATGTTACTGCTGACAGCCCTAGTTTAGAAAGAAAACACTGATTTTGCTTTACTCAGACTTAAAGATTTCCTTTCATTTAATCCTTTAAAACCTGAGCAGATTGATTTAATTTGTTTTTAAAATTATTTTTTTCAATAATTTGCAATGTGCAAATTAGTGAAATGATAAAAGAAAATTACTTGAAAATAAGCAAAAACAAAAGAAAAAAACAAAACAAGCAAGAAAATGACCCCAAAAAGTGCAGAAAACTAAAAAAAAAAGAATATTTTCTTCTGCAACATGATTTTAAATATACAATGATTTCAAGTATGTTTAAATATAATATAGATGTAATATGGTTTAGACCAAAAGTGTGTGTCTACATGCATTTGGCCATGATGCTGTATCCATCTTTATTTATCTATCATTCATTTTTGCTGTAATGAAGAAGTCATCTGAGCCAAACAGAAGCAGTGAACCTCCTAACCTCTAACTCAGGAGGAAATGAAAATAGAGACCAAACCAGAGGATTAGAAATGACTTCAGTCACATGAGGAGCAGCGAGTGCAGGCCTTTTAGATAGTGTGATGTGAGGATTTTGGAAAAAAAGGAAACACCAGACTTATGCAACAGTGGAACAGTGGTTAGATAATGAGCCAATGCAGGATTGCTATTGAACTTTCTACCTGTCTAGGCACAGCTGGGTAAGGCTCTGGGATGATCAGGGGTGGGGGGTTGAAAGAGACTCTCGGTGAAACCTGTGGTTTTCTGTTTCCGCTTCTAAGGTATACTACTGAGCTGTTGCGCAAGCATAAAGTTTGTTCCTGTTTGAGGCTTGTTGCAACACAAAAGCATTTTCCATTTTCATACCAGTTTGACCCATACTAATAACGTCACTGCTGCTGCAACAATTTTGGACTGATGCTGTAATAAAAAAAGTACTAATACATGAGTAAATAAGTCATTGCGTATAAGCTTGGCAGTTTTTCAAACTAAAGAAGAGAAGAGAAGAAAATCCGGAGTTAAAGTAGAAAATCCAGGGGAAAATTAAAACTGTCACGGGCCAATACTTTCCCCTCACACCCAGGACTATTCCATTATTACTGCTTTTACTAAAACCACTGCTGCTCAGACAGCATGATGTCATTTGAAGAAATTAGATGCAAGTGCAACATAGATTAAAATATATATATATATGTATATATATATATATATATATATATATATATATATATATATATATATATGTGTGTGTGTGTGTGTGTGTGTGTGTATGTATTTATATATATATGTGTGTGTGTATGTATGTTTGTGTGTATATATATATATATATGTGTGTGTGTGTGTGTGTGTGTGTGTGTGTGTGTGTGTGTATATATGTATATATATATAAGTGTATGTATATATATATATATATATATATATATATATATATATATATATATATATATATATATATATATATGTATATATATATATATATATATATATATATATATATATATATATATATACAATTCCTTCTGCTAATACATTTTAGTAGAATGAACTAAAACAATCTCCTAACCAAACCTTTGAAATGTATGTCTACAGACAGTTTAAGTAAAGGTGCTGTGTTAGAGCTATAAAATCTGTTACTACCCACTCAACAGATAACTCAGATTACAAACAAAATGGACAGAGGGAACACTTAGAAACAGATATATCAACAGAGGACTGGGAATCAATGTGCACTAAAGCCCACACCCAGTCAATTAATACCACATTTAAACTGTTACAGTATGAAATGAGAACATATATATAACGCCAGTTAAATTAAATAAATAGAACAGGAGAATCCCAGATGTATGCACAAAACGCACTGCAGGGAAGGCTAATGGTTAATGGTTAATATGAGCTCATATAAGAATGATGAAATATCCTTCAATATGCATTTAAGATTTATGCACAAAGTGACTTGTGTCTGAGAAGTTGCTCTTGTTTGTTCTGTTTTGTTTTGTTTGATCTTGTAGTTGCTGTTGATTTTGCTTTGTTTAGTAAACTTATGCAACAGTGTGTGGTTGTCAAGGCACATATCCTATATATATATATATATATATATATATATGCTGCATTGAGATGCCTTTTATAAGCATTTAAACCTTTGAAATGTGAGCAAATTGGTTGGATTTCTTTAAAAAATGGTAATCAGCATTGTCATGAAATGTCCTGCAAGCTGCAAAATAATAATGATAATAATAATAAATAGTAGAGAGAGACAAAAAAATGACCTGAAAATTATCTTTTAAAAAAAAAAAACAGTCAGAGTTTATCAAATAATTATCAAAATAATATCATTAAAACTAAATACTTAATATAAATATATATTTAAAATGAGGTTACAGTAAAAAACCAAAAAAAAACCCAACTATTCATTATTTTTTTTAAAACGATTTTAGCACCCTTTTCAGGTCATTTCCTGTTTTTGTTCTTTTATCTTCTTTTGATCCTTTGAGGTTATTTTCTTGTAACTTCTTTCTCATTGCACTTTGCTGATTTTTAGGTAACTTCGTGTTAACTTGCTCACTACCTTCTGTCTATGTTTTTGAAAGAAATCAAGTCAATTTGCATAGGTGTCTTCAGGGTTAATCTGATCAAAACCTCTCTTTATCCCCTCTTTTTTTCTCTTTTTTCTACTTTCTCTCATGGAAGTGTTAATGTGTTCCTGAGGGTATGTGGGAGGATGATTTGGGGTAATGGGTGCATTTTGTGTTATCTGTTTCTCTGTTTGTAAGTCGAAAATCATCGACTTCCGGACTAACTGAAGTACTGCTGCAGTAATATTACTGCTTCTAATCTAGCCAGTGCTTCCTCTGCTACTATTTAAACCACAGATAGACAGATAAACAGGAGACGTGTGTTAGTAAAGCCTCCAGAACAGCTTCAGTGTCATAGTTCTTAAATTGTGTGTAGTATTCGGATCCTTTACTTGAGCAAGTAAGTAAAAGTCCTGCATTGAAAATATTACTTAAGTACATGTAAGTAAGTATTATTATTAAGAGTAAATGTATCCAGTCAAATCTCAAGAGAAAAGAAAAAAAAAAACCTCAAAATAATTCCAAATAAATAAGAAAAAGACATAAATGTTTATCAGAAATAGTTGCCAATTCATTTTATGTCAATTGGCTAATTAATTTATCGACTAATCGTTCCAGCTGCCCTTATATAAACTGTGTGATTGTTTAATTTGTAGCAAAATATCATATTTTAAAAAATTTGTAAAGTAACTAGTGACTACAGCTTTCAGATAAATGTATTTAAGTAAAAGTACTATATTTCCCTCTGAAATGTGGTGAAGTAAATGTACAAAGTGGCATTAAAAAATAGACTTAAGTAAAGTACAAGTACCTCAAATTTGTACATAAGGACAGTATTTGAGTAAATGTACTCTACTGGAGGGACAAACAGCATTTTTCCAACATGTAATCCCTGATTCTGTGTTTTTGATGATGGTGGTGGAGAGTGCTGTTGAGTGGGGTTGAGATCTGGTGGTTGTATATGTTAGTTCCCTTTACAGAACAGTATAGAAGCCATAGATCCACATTAACCACGAACACAGCCATGTGCCCTGTACTCACTGTGTTTGTCCACTCAGCTTTTTAATTTGTCACCCATCTCTACCGTTAGCTTCTTCCTGTTATACCACAGCCACTTGATGTATTGTTTAAGATTTATGAATAAAACACAGCTGAATAATAAACCAGTTATCAAAAATTAGACTCCTCTGTCAGGCCTCAGAATATGTTAGCATGCAGCACCACCATGTGGTAACTGGCTGCTGTGGACAAAGCCTGTGGAGTTGCTGATCAAATTGCACATGAAATTAGTCGAAGATAAAGTGTTAATTCAGGTTCAAATAGGGTCATTGGTAGGACAGTGGAAAATAGCTGTTTTCAGATGACAAGAGTCTGTGAGAAAGGGAGAAATGTGGAACATAAAGTTAAGAAAATACAAGATGGGATTTGTCAAACTGAAATGTGGGGAGCAAAGTGGGGATTTAAATTTTTGCCAGAGAAATCAAAAGCTCAGATCTTCATGGGAAAGAGACTTGGGGCAAGGTAATAATCAGATTTTACATGGAAATAAAATTTCATTTTCGTAAGTATATTTTTCAGTCAGCTTTCACGGAGAGAGCATAGCCTGTTGAAAATGTTCAGAATAAGGGTAAAAAGTGAAAACATTTCTGAGATGTCTTACAGGAATGCAGTAGGGGGGTTGGTATGGATTGCAGCTCTAATTAGATCACAGCTGGAATATGGCAGTGTTCTGTCAGGGTCCAGGGAGATCCTTCCCTGGGATTTTTTTCTTTTTTTTTCTTTTCTTTTCTTTCTTTCTTTCTTTCTTTTCTTTCTTTCTTTCTTTCTTTCTTTCTTTCTTTCTTAAAGTTCTTTTGTGATGCTTTTTAAATGCACACTGGTACCTTAAAGTTCTTTTGTGATGCTTTTTAAATGCACACTGGTACCTTACTTACCCTTTAAGCACTTTTTAAATTTTTTTTCCAAAGTCATTTAAAATTGTGATGAGAAAAATATTAGAAGCTGTGGGTGATCAGTACCGAGTTCAGAATACTTTACAAACACTTTCATTTAAAATCTATTGGCTAAAGATGGAAAAAAAAATAGTTAAATGGATGTATTTATGTTAAGATTGGTGGAATGTAACTAAGTACATTTCATCAAGTACAAGTATGAACAGAATGACAGATTATGAGATTATTATGAGATTAGGGCTGTTGTAAGCATTCAGGGCTCAAATCTCGGACACACAGGCCCAATGATGCCACTGTTATCAATTACTAGATAAACATGAGGGGCATGGAGAAAGTCAAAATGAAAAGACTATTACCAGCCTGCTGGGAGAGAACACAAACATGTAGTTCTGGTTGGACAGGAGATGCAGCAGTTAAGAGATGTGGGAGTGCATGAAAAGGAGTTTTGTTGAGCTGTGATTTGGTCTGTAATCCCAGTGTGGCTTCTAGAAATGTTGGTGATGGAATTTAAATGACTTCAAATTAAAGCATCTGTTTTCTGTATTCTTGTCTTTGCCATGTACCCATTTATTGGCAAAGGAGGGAGGGGCAATTTTTCAATGCTGGTGTTTATTTTTCGCTGCCATTGTACTTGCAAAGCACCTCATGACAATTTAAAAGGTCTTTATAGTTTTATGTTTGTTTTTATCCTATAAATAGAGTCAAATATACATTGCAATTCAGTACAAAACAAATGGATATTGGGGGTAATTTGAAGCACTTTAGCTTTGTGAATGTGAAATTTGCCAATAAGACAGATAGGTTTGAGAACATCATCAGTGGAATGAGAGCCTAAATTACAATTTAGAAACAAGACCACGCCTTCCAAAATTGGTGTCAATCTGCCTTGGTTTAAAACTCCCTTGTACAATTTAATGTTATCTGTATTATTGTTTTTGTTTTATGTTGTATGTGTTTTGTTTTTTCTTTTTATGTATATGAAATTGTTAATAAAGTGATTATTTTTCTATGTTGTAAACTGAATTATATACTTGTACAATGTACTGTTTATTTTGAATCTTTTTAAAAAGATTTTAACCCCCCATGATTTTCGAGTTGTGTTTTTTCCTAGGATGGCGACGGCATGACCCGCCCCTACCCTGATTCGAACCAATCCCAATCTCGCTTTTCTCTAAACCTAACTAGTACACTACAGAGCAGAGACCTAACCAATCTTATTAACAAATGCAACGAGTACTGACCAATCAGCGGGAAGATAGGGCGGGTCTTTCCTTCGCCCTCCTAAGAAATTATGGGTTTAATGTTTCCCGCGATTTCACTATAATACACCATAATACATCCACGTAATACACCCATGTTCCCGCAGTGGTGGCGCTATTGCACCAAAAGGCTTTTTGCCAGCCGCCACAGAGCGTCAGAGAAGAAGAAGAAGAACAAGAAGAAGAAGAAGAAGAAGAAGAAGAAGAAGAAGAAGAAGAAGAAGAAGAAGGGAGTGACTCACACAGACACAATGGAGTTACAGTGACAGTATGAATAGCAGGTGTCTTTCTTTACTCCTCACACAGAGCGTTATTTAGTGTCTCAGACTCGGGCAGTGCTATGTTCACATGCTGCTGTCTTCGGGCTGCTAGCAGCTAGCTACATTACGCTAACGTATCAGCTCTGAGAGATAGCCGACAGCCCCGGTAGGTTAGCGTTAGCTGAGCACCTGCTTCAGTTCTGCTTTATACTAACGTTATAGCTGACCAGCTACTCTGTCCCGAGAGACATGATGGAGTTTCCTTTCGATATTAATCAGTTATTCCCCGAGAGGGTCTCCATCTTGGACCAGACCCTTATTGCAGGTCGTAAATCAGCAGGGAGGTGAGTCAGGATGTGAATTTCCTTTTGTCTTTGTTGTGTTATTGTCAGAGTTACAGTGTTGGTAAAAGACAGTGCTGTCTCAGGAGACCCTTCCGAAGAGAGACAATGTTAATCTGCCAATTTAAGCATACATGCATAAATTCAGTGTTATCCAAATGTTGTCTTGATGAAACTTCGTGTTCACATTTGTTGTTGCCATTTCCATGACAGAAGGCGGGGAAAGATGCTGGCCATTAATTAGCTTAAAACAGGATTAACCCTTTAAAACCTGGGCAAATTCTCTTGATTTCTCTAAAACATGGGAACAGGCAATGAGCAACTTTAGAAGAATTGACCAAGATATTTGTAGAAGAAATAGTAAAAGAAAACAAGACAAAAAAAAAGAAGATAAAAATAAAACCCCCAGACAAATAAACAAACAAAAACAAGGAAATGAATTGAAAAAAACATATTAATGATAATAATTGTATGAAAAATAATTTAAATTAAAGCTGCGAGCAGCAATGAATGGGCCCTCGCACCTGTGCGAACTGGCAGGACACTGGCTTAAGTGTTCACTTCACTTCAGTGAAAGTTGGACAATGCACACAGAGTGTGGACCCTGGAGTGAGCAATTTTACGTTTTACCACTTCCTGCAGCCACTATGTAGCGCTGGAGAACAAACCAATTGTAAGTCATCTTGCTCTGTGCTAGGGGTCGACACATTATCGGCCTGGCTGATTATTGGGGCCAATATTTGGCATTTTACTTATTATCTGTGTCAGTGTTTTATTTTATTGATTGCTGATAAAACTGAGTAATTAAATAATGCAAAGAAAGTGTCAGCATAGGAAGAACTTTTACTTTGTCAAATTGCAGGGAGCTATCTTTATTTTGTTTAAGCATTTGCTAAAGGCATTTAAACAAAGTTTTGTATTGGAGTTTGTTATATTCCAAATTCTAAAGATTATCATTTTTATTGTAAATGCATATCGGTTCCAAATACTGGTTATCTGTCTCATTAACCACTAGTAATTGGTATCGGTACTGGCCCTGAAAAACCAACACTGGTCGACCCAAACGCTGTACCATTTGTAGACCAGACCATGGCTGCGGTCGAATACCTCTTTTTGCTTAGGAAGGTTCCTAACTGAGTGTGATGAACCAGAAGTACCTGAGCGGCTGCCATGATAAGAGCTGTTCGAAATCTTCTGATATTAAGGAAAGGTACGCCAAAGCTTCCTTTATAATCTCCTTTAGCATAGGATACACTTGAGCATCCTTTACCAAAGAAAAGGAGAGAATCCGCCCCACAATTTTTTGCAGCGGGATCTTTTCAAGTGATGCGCAACATCAGCCGCTATTTGGGGAATCAGCTTCATGACATTATGCATCCGCAGTCTGTATGAGCCGAAACAACTTCAGAACACAATCACCTGAACATGGAGCTGTTTACTGAGCTGTGTGCTCCTCCTGATGTGTATTTAATATTTACTATTGACTGTTCTCTCTAATAGAGCTTCTAGCGAAAATATAGTGACAATAAACATCTGTAGCCTATAAGATCAGAATCAGTGCATTAACCAGAGCACGAGGGGATGTTTTAAGACAACTGATGTTTCCAATTCATCATGTTTGAAACGTAAGAATGATCATATGTACAGTACTGAATAAAACAAGTCATACGTATCTTCATATTATTTTCATGAAATCATATAAGGATTCATGACGATAAATATGAGGTAAAGGAGGGTGAGTGTGAGCAACCATCTTGTATGACAACGTTACATATCACTTGTGTGACTGGCAGCCTTTATTCCTCTTTATTTTAATTTCTCACTTTGGTAATGATGTAATATTTTTCAACAGGTTGTCCTCATTTAGCCTTTATAATGTGCATTTAACAACGTGGCAAGTACGCATGGAGCAAAGTAGGCCTGAAAAGATAATGATAATAATGATATTAATAATAATAATAATAATAATAATAATAATAATAATAATAATAATAGTCATGATCATAATATTAATGCTCAGAGTTTATAGTGCACTTTTTAAGATCCACATTACAAAGGGCTTGAAGAAGGCAGCAAATACATTTTTTTAAAGACACAAATAAAACAATTACGAAAAACTTTTTGCTGCATTAAAATCAGTCCAGTGAGGATGTGCTTTTTGTAGTCCATCATGTGAGCATTGTAGTTTCATTGCAACAGACCCACATCAATAACATCCGCCATCTCATCATCACAGAGCCGAGGAGAAGTGCATATGGATTCTATGAAAACTGCGATCGATGAATCGATGAATTCTCCTTCACATCTTTTCTTGACCTTGTGACGTTTTCTCTGGAGGTTAAGGAAAAGTGGTTAGGAAAGGAGATTATTTAAACTTTTTGACCACATCACATGTAAATTTCATGTAAATCATATGATAAATGTCTTACAAGGCTTACTTCCTGTTGCCAGTAGGTGGCGCGGTGAGTATAAAAGGTAATAGACAAGTTGATGTCCTCAAATGTGAAATTTTGGGCCAATTGCTTGATGCAAAGTGAAGTTATGTATGACATTCAAAGAAAACCTAATATCTCTGCCGGCAGGCATCATCAAGGTCTTCAGGCTTTTCTTTTTAACTTGGAGGTGAAAGAGTCAACCTGTAGGGAGGAGCACACTTAAGTAAAAAACATGTCATTTCCTGTCACCAGTAGGTGGCGCTCTGACAGTAAGTCAGTTTAGCTATGCAGATGTCATGAAGTGGGGGCTCTTAAGCATTAGAAGTTTGGGGCAGATTGAGCAATGTTTGCTCAAGTTTCAAACACTCTCTGGGTCCTGAATTTATAATTGTGCTCATTTTATGTGTGGTTCTCTGGAGAAAAAAGTTCCTAGCTTTTTAAAAAATAATTTTCTGAAACTACCCATTTCTAGAAATTTGCAAGACATCACTTACCACGTTGCTCATTGCCTTTTTTTATTTGTTTTTGAAAGAGATCAAACCCATTTGCTCAGAATTCAAAGGTTTAAATACTTGTGAAAGGTGTTTAAAGGCAGCACAAGAAAAGAGATGTCGATCCAGGTGTCAAAGTGTTACCAGACAAACAAAAACTTGACACTTGGACAATGCATGCATGGAGTTGCAGTATGAGGAAGAGGTGGAGCATCGAGAGGTGTCATTTGAATTAGTGCCGCATGCAGCCACTCCTTTTTAATCCTATTCTGTTCGCTGATGCTTACCTCTCTAGGCCAGATCTCCAAGCCCACATAGCCACAGTTATTGATGAACTTGGGAAAGCCTCAGCAAAGGTGAGTCACTGCAGGTATGGGAGTTATGATTTGATGTTATTTGTGTAACCATGGGGGTTTAAATTATAGATTTACACTCAGTGACCACAGACACCTTTATTCCATATAATTTAGGACAAGCTTTGGCTTTGATTTGAAACTGTGATAGTGACTTGACACCACTAGCAATCCAGTCATTAAAACTTCAGTGCTTTGAGTATCTGCCGAGGTTGCTTGATGGGTGTTTTTTTTTAAGAGTGTGATGTAATAGAGTTCACCCCAAAGATGTTTTGTGGGACTGATATCAGAGATTTCAGTTGTCATAGCTTCGGCATAATTTAATCTGAATGTTTTACCATTCTAGTGCCAATTTTACATAATATTGTAAGAGAGCAAGCATTATTTGGGGCTTTGTGATGGCCATGAATTCCTGAACTGTGAATATGCTCTGTCATCAAAGTGCATGAGATTAAAATGTGCGCAAAACCATTATTGCCCCCAGTTCAGCCTGTATGGCTGGGACCGTGCATGTTGAGCCTTAAGTGGTTTATGGCAGATCACACAGTGAGTTTACTCTGGTGGTGGTGCAGCTGGAACCAGGACTGTGTCTTTGGACACTGATTGTTATTGGATTGATTTCACAAATTACACTTGCAATACGTCTGTTAAAACATACCAATCACAGTAAGGGTGTATTGCACCTGTAACCACTCCCAGCATCCACCTGACATACCCTGGAGTTCACTTCTACATCACTGCACCAAGGAATGCTGATCTAGCTGACAATGTAAGATGAAGCGACAACAACTGAGGCAGGAGTGATGATTGACAAAATAGTTAAAATTCAACTTAGAGATTTTTTTATTTTATTTTTTAATAATATTTTTGGGGGCATTTTCTCTTTATTGGTAGGACAGTCTGAGATTGACAGGAAAGGTGGGAAAGAGAGGGGGGAATAACATGCAGCAAAGGGCCACAGGCTGGACTTGAACCAGGGCCGCTGCAGAAACCTCAGCCATATGGGGCGCACACTCTACCACTTAAGCTAGCGGACGCCCCAGAGATGTTTTGAATGTAATTAACAACTGTTTAGTTTCAAATCTCAGAAAAAGAAAAAGTCCAAAAGAACTTCTTCAGGTCAAGGTGCATTCACTGTCATTGCACAGCACAGGGCTGAACTACAAATTCAGTCGCAGTCCCATTATGCTATGCAAGAAGGAGAAAGAACAAATCAAAAGCAATTTAATTTTTGAAAAGTTTTGAAGGTAGGTATCACTTCTAGCAATAACAAATTAACATAATGTGTTATTAAGAGGATTTTGTAAAGTTATCAAGATGTCAAATATCAAGTCCCAGTCTGAAATGAAGTGTTTATGGTTTTCATTTTGTCATGCATCCATACTCCACCACTTTCACCCCTGTGCCACCAGAAAAAAAAAAATCCCCCAAAGAATCCTGTTGCCAGAATTCGAGTTTAACTTTTAAAGTATGTATGCTCTCATTATTACTACCATTGATCTGCACTCCAGATCAATGGTAGTAATGTGCAGCCTAGTGAAGGAGAGCCTTCACTAGGCTGCACATTATCGCCCTCCACTGGATTTGGCATGAGCTGGAAAATTATTTAAAGCACTATTCAAAAACAAGTTACGAAGTGCTTTACAAAGACATTAAAACAAGAATAATCAGCCAGTCCGATTAAATGTCCTAATGGAGCTATTGATCGTAGCTTCATTTATCTGTGCATAGAAACACAGAGTGTGATAAAAGTTGGTAAGAATGTCGACGTAGTTTTGCCAAACGTTTAAACATTTAGGAAATTTGTCAGTTTTGCACATCACTAATGTCAACAGATGTCAACACCAAACACATTCCATCTACTGATCGAGACCATATGATATGTTTGAAATCCTCAGAAAAACGTCAGTGAGTGGACCTTGTGTCAGGGTTGATTTAACTTTGAGTTTGATATTTTGCAAAGTAAGATACTGTAAAAAGTATTGTTTTGGTGCCAAAAGTCAATAGTCATATAAGCATTGGTATTTAAAAAACTGTAGAAAGCACTTTGTGATAATGTTTGTACATGTATGACAGAGTTGATGCTTGCTCTCCACAGGCCCAGCAGCTCACAGCATCTATAACAAGTGCTTCCAAGCTGCAGTCCCAGAAGCACCAGCTGTACCTGCTGAAGGATGGAGAGAGCAACGGGTACGTCTCACATCCTGCCCTCAGCTCTCACTCATCATACACACACACATCTTTCACTGTTTGTCTGTGGACTGATAGAGCTGGATGTGTTCAGCACCAGTTGCTGAGTCATACTGAGGTCACCATGCATGGACTGTACCATTGAGACATACAACACACTGTGTTAATGCACATGGCTGCAGCTCAGCCAAAATGGAAAACTAGTCTTGCTCATTGCAACACTCTCCTCCCTCCTCCATCCTAAACAAACCCAATGCTTCTCCACACCCTTACATACAGAGGACGCGGTGTGATCGTGGGATTCCTCAAGGTTGGCTACAAGAAGTTATTTCTGCTCGTGAGTCACCTGTTTTATTAAATCTCTCCATTCTGTCTTTGTAGCCAGCTGTAGTTGCACAGGCTTGAGTTTCTGTCTCTGTGAAGGTGCTGTTATGAGCTGTCTCAGCTATGATGCTTGTGTTTCCTCCACAGGACCAGCAGGGTGTGCACATAGAGGCAGAGCCACTGTGTGTTCTGGATTTCTACATAGCAGAGAACCTGCAGCGACATGGCTATGGGCTGGAGCTGTTTAATTTCATGTTGCAGGTGAAACATTTCTCTCCCTTTTATTTATATCCTCAAATATAACTCAAACAATTATTTTTGACACCATTACCGATATTAATTTTTAAGAGTTTGTAAACTATGTATATTCATTCATTTGATTATTTATCTATACAGCTCTGTCTCCTGGATGAAGAATGAATCATTTAACTGTACTATAAACTGATATTATGGTCATCGTTTTCAGTTGTTTTATTGTCATATCTGACATATCTATATTTTAACGTTGTAGTGGATGACACAAAGAAATATGATACCTAAACGTCCCAGTATGCCTCAAATGAATGAGTTGGTATGACATGCTCATGTGACATATCTAAACACACATCTTTGGTGAATGATTACTAAGTAGCAGGTGGCACCTTGTACGGTAGCCTCGGGCACCAGTGTGTGACTGTGTGTTATAATGAGTGAATGTGACAGTGTAGTGTAAAAGCGCGGTGTGGTCAACAAGAGTGGTCAACAAGACTAGAAAAGCGCTATGCAAGTACAGTCCATTTACCATTTACCATAAAGGCAAAAGTGGCCATGCTCAAAGGGTGAGTGAAAATGGTGTAACATTTTGGGAAATGAGCAAAATATTCGTTCTTACCTGCATCGACATGTAAGCTTTGCTCTTTTCTTACACAGATTAATGAAATCAGATTGTAAGCCATCGCCTTGCTGCTCAGCCTTCTTGTATCCACATGTGCACACATAATGCAATGTTGCGACAGTAAGTACATTAAGTAAGTCGTAGTTTTACAAGAAAAAAGTCATAAATTTATGAGAAAAAGTCAGAATTTTACAAGAAAGTCACAGTTTTAGGACAGAAAGTTGTAATTTTATGAGTATAAAGTCGTAATATGAAAATAAAGTTGTAATTTTAAGGAAAAATAAGTGTTTTATAAGAGATTTATGAGAATACAGTCGGAATTTTAGAAGAAAGGGGATGTTATATTACGAAAATAAACTATAAATAGTAGTAAATAAATATTGCCAGCAAACTATAAAACAGGCGAGAGCACAGGCACCCTTCTTGACAGCTACTGAGAAGTTTAATGACAGACTCTAAGCCTAAAGATAGCCAGTGTAAAATGCTACTTGCCAGTCTAAAAGAAATGTGAGTTCAGCATCAAATTGCATCTTTTTACCCTCCAAGAGCTGTCTCCAGTTTTAGACAGCCACATCAATATTGACTCTAGTTTTGTGTCTTTTCTTTGCTGCGGGATGTTGGCTGTTTCCAGGAGCTGCTTGTGATGGGGAGATCGGTCGTTTTCTTCTTCTGCCATCGCTGTGTTTCTAAAACACTAACTAATTCACTGAGATTGTAACTTTTATGCTGTATCCATTGACTCAGTGCTCCAGCCGACTCAGCTTCTTCCTCCTCTCCTGCAGCTCACTAGAGGCTGCAGTGACTCACTTTCACCTCTCAGGCCAGGATGTATCATTACAGAACAGCAATACAATACATAGACTTCTTGGATGGAACATCAAAGGTGTTACTTCTTCACACTCTGATAGGATTAGTTAGTTTTTTTTAAATGTTTTAAACTAAAATATGTCCATATCTTACATATTGCACCTTTAAGGCACCTTTTAAGTATGCTTCACATTGGTTCCAAATTAGAAACAAATACAAAATGCCCAGTAAAAAAAAAAAAAAAGAAAGCATTTTGGCTTATCGGCTCCCAGTGGTCTTTCTGGACTGGACAACGCAGTGTTAAGCAATACGATTTGTTTTTGTTTTGTTGAAGCCGTATGGGAAGATTAATAAGAGTTGTAAGCACATGAGTGTGAGTAAGGGTGTGCGCCACAGACCACAGGTTTTCTTCTCTGATGGGATCACCAACACCTGTCTGGTGTCAGGACAACACCGCCGTCTTTTCTTTCTTTCTCTACACTGCTGTATGTCTTCCTCTGTGATGCAATGAAAGTTATTTTGTGTTTCAACTAAGATTCACTAAAACTTCAACAAAAACAAGCCTGCCTGCTTCTGTCTTCATGTGGTTTGCTCTGCACACATTCCACAAACTGTGAGACTGACACAGTGGTGATTCTGTACTCTGAGGGGCCAGGGAAAGAAGCCCATCAGTACAGGGAATGAAAAAAGAATGAAAATTGTTTTTGAATTGTATGACATAATAAGGGCAATAAAATGAAACTGCATAGAATAAATAAATGAAGTGAGATTTGAATATGAATCAGAACTAATATGAATTGTGCAAAAGTTTTTCAGATTACTTTTTTTATGTCTGTAAATAATGATAATGGGACCTGTTTTGATCCCATTCCTTAAAGAATCAGGATCAATAGTCGTTAAATACTGGAAGCGATAAGCAGAGTCATTAAAATCCAAACAATATTCAGTATGCTTGTGTGGCAACTGGTGACATCCAAAAACTCCTCAATGACAGTGGAACATTCCAAAACAATAAAACCCACTATATGCTTTGATTTGCACACAGTGCGAGGTGTGAAAGTAATAATCTGCTGTACTCATAATTAAGTCCTATTCTCATGTCCACCCAAGCCTTGAAAGTCCCCCAGCCATTGCCTACATTGTTGAACACTGCATGCCTGAAATAATTTCTCACATTTCACAACTTTGAGAGAAAAGGAAAAAAGTCTTTAATTCCAGGATTATTCCACCTGTATCACACATTATGAGAGCTCATTGCTGTGTCTCACCGCATGTTTTCTCCTTCTCGGCTGTAGCACAAGAATCTAGAGCCGGTTCAGATGGCATACGACAGGCCCTCGCCCAAATTCCTGTCCTTCCTGGCAAAGCATTACTGCCTGACGCCAAGTGTTCCTCAGGTACAGTCTGAACTTTACTGTAACCTTGTGTGTGTGTATAAGCCATCAAAGGAAATGATTGCTTCACATTTCTGTAAATCTGTCAGGTGCCACAGTCAGCTGCTCTAATTCTTCCTGAGAATTTCTTACTTATTCAGTCTCACTTTCAAACTCGGTGCAGACTAACTTGGAATAATGTTTTGGTGCTGCTTAGAGGAGGTGGAGGGTAATTAGCAACGGTATGTCATTGGATCTCGGGTCAGTCATTTGACTCAGGTGTAAAAGCTGATTGTACGCATTCTAGGGCTGCAACAACGAATCGATAAAATCTATTATAATCGATTATTAAATGTGTTGGCAATATATAAAAGTATCGATTTGTTGTCTTGTGCGATTACTACGTCAGTCGCTGTGTCGTGGGGCTGTTTACGTCACATGCAGACGGGAGAAACTGGTGTTTTGAAGAGACATGCAGAGGCAGAGAGGATGTTTTGTATGAAAACTTCAAAGGTTTGGGAGCACTTCACGTTATGCAAAACAAGTGTGTTAGCTGCAAATACGCAGAAGTGACATGGCATAGCACGCGAGCATGACAGTTATGACGCAGCATCTAAAACGAAAGTCTCAACAACTGTTGAGTAAGGAAGGTTAAGGTTAACTAAGGAAACATTAGTATGTTGTAAAAGCTGTTAACATTTAGTTTTTGAATTGTTTCATGTTTGATATTGTAGTTATTTTTTTAGAATTTATTTTTAACAGCTCAGGGATGTTCAAGCAACCGCCTGTTTATGCACTGCACTTTCTGCGGAGAGATCAAACCCTACTCTCTAATGGTCTTTTTCTCCCATCTGTTGGGTGATGGGAGAAAAAAATGCTTATTTTATTATCATTTGTATTTTTATTTTTTTTAACCCAAATAATCGATTAATTGAGAAAATAATCAACTGGTTAATTGATTATCAAAATAATCGTTAGTTGCAGCCCTAATGCATTCCCATTGTATTAAAAAGACAGATGTTAGTGCGTGTTTGCGTGCTTTTTGTGCAGTGAGACTGTTTAGACTGTTGAATCCTCCTGTCAGCTTCACAGAAAGTTTGCATTTTATTGTTGCACAGCCTGAGGATTTTCAATTTGTCACCAAGAAAATGTGAACTTATTATTTTGAAGCTAAGCAGTGAAAGGAATTTGGAGGTTGTTGACCTTCGAGCCTGCTCTTGTATGGCATGTTTGACCATTGGTGGCTCTGTTTTGTTAGCACCTAGCATTAATTATATCAATAATACCGTAGCTTATGTGTGCTCTACGTGTTTATGGGCATATTGAAAGAAGAGAAGTTAAAGTCATCTCCTAGTTGCTCTATGCTAATCAAATGTTTATGATACTTACATATTTTGCTCAGCAAGATAATCTATACAAATGAACACCACTTATAGGATTTTTGAAAATGTGATTTCCAGAAGTAAAAAGCTATTGTTTAAACTTTCTAGTCTGTTTTTTTTTTGTCCAAAATTGTCTAAAAATAAATATGGCCTAATGTTGTGTCAATCATATTAGAACACTGACTCTGAAACTTTTGGGCATCATTAAAGTTTTCAGTACAGGTTTGTTTTTTTTTATATTTTTCTCGTCAGTCAAAAGCCTTTGGAGAGTTGTTTGACCAAAACAACAAAGGAACAGGGTGCAGTATCCTTTCATCATCATCATTTTCAGCTTTTGCCTTAACTTTATAGGACAGCTTAAGCATGAATGGGGGAGCAAGAGAGGGGACGACATGCTGCAAAGGTCTGCAGTTTGGAAATGTACCTGCTGCCGCTGCAGTGAGGACACAGCCTCTGTACATGGGGCGCCCACTCTATCGCGTGAGCTGATGGGTGCCCCAGATAGCTTACTTTTAATAGGCCAAATAGTGATATTCAGATGATGATGATGATGATGATGAGGATATGGACTGCGCAAGTATAAGTGTATAGACAGAGAGGAGGACAGCTCATTTCCTTAGTGCAGACACCAGGAGAGAGAATTGAAAGTCAGGGTGGTACCTACAGTGAGAAGAAGCAACAGAGCAAATGTATCTTTACATTTTGTCTCATATTGTGAACTTTTGCAACAAAGAGAACAATAAACCACATCAGACACAATGTGCAAGGTTTCTGTACATGAGTTTTTTTTTTCAAATGATGGATTTAAAAAACTTATTTGAAAAAATGGACTCAGTGTGCAAAGGCCTTTAGGCTATAAACAAGCTATACTACAGTCATGATGCCACCACTACAAGGATGAAAAACTGTGTTTGGCATGGTTCTGCTTGATGATGTTCTGTAGTCTCATTTAGCAAGTTGTCAGCTACTGGCTTTTTAAAGACACATAATAGCTTTAAAGTTCACAGTATATATATGCTGACATATTTTCAGACATCTAACAAAGAAAACAATGTGGCATTTACCCAGTGTTCTGCCTGGAAAGGGCTGGTGGCTTTCCTGTTTTCTGGTTGCACATAACCACACCTGAACAACAAGCTCAGTGAATTGTGCACTCCCTGATACATCTGAACGGTACCAAAGACACACTGAGCACAGGGGGTAACAGACAGACACAAAGTGGTGGTGTAATAATTTCTGTGTAATTGTAAAACAGCTCTGTTTGTAGCCTTTATCATGAGCACTTTGAGTTATCTTATTTTTCCTCTTGATTCTGTCCAGGTCAATAACTTTGTGGTGTTTGAGGGCTTCTTCGTCAACAGATCAGGTAACTATTCAAGTCCTCTGATGCCATTGCTTTGGTTTTTGTTGTTGTGAAAGGTGTTGTGTAATAGTTTTTCCTCTCTGTGGTAATATGAGCATTGATGCGTGGGCAGATGGGTGGCTTAAAACATGAAATCTGTACCAGCTGAACCTGTGTAGGATTGGCATTCTTGGTAATTCTACGTCAACCCTAAAATGGGTTACTTTTGTTTTGAAAATGAAGCTACGCAATGCAACAACAACCACATGCTTAACTGAATACATGTTATCAAGTTCAGTTGCATATTATATTTTGCATGCTACAGCTTTAAAGTGAATTCTTACTTTTGGCATCACAATAAATTCATCTCTTTTTGTTGCACGTGTGTGTGTGTGTGTGTGTGTAAGAAAAAAAATATCTTCCTCATTAGAGAGCCTGTAAATCTGAACAAAGGGCACTCGACCCAAGAGTGCTGATCTGCTTTTATACCAGTTCCAAAATCTTTTGTTTCACCAAACTCTCCCAGGCTCGCCCTCCTCTCCTCTGACGGATCAGGGGATGTACGGCTTTTTGTAAGGACTCTCTTCTCTCTTTTCTTTTCTTATACGTACCCTAGCATCTTGTCCTCCTTCCTTTGTCCCATAATTAGGCTCATATGATGTGTATGATGCTTTTGGTCTTATTTATTTTCTTCCTCATAATTTCTCAGTTTCAGTTCCTTTTTTTCCATCACTTGAATTTATCTACGTACACAGGTACAATATATGTCATGGATTGCATACCATGTTGTATATTGAACCCAGAGAGCCACAACCTGTAGACCACCTCCGACCACCACAGACCACCTGACTGACAGGAGAATACCTGCCTGTTTCCCTGACCCTCTAATGTCTCTAACAGCCTGTTTACACCTGCTGTTAACATGTTTTTTATGATCTGAACACAAGTGGACAGCCGAGACACGTCAACGTTCACACCTGTGTCTTTCATGCATGTCCAGCACACAACTTGTGTTCAGATTTTGTCACTGCCAACATCACAAACGTTAGAAAGTCAAAGGGTCCTGCACAGTTATAATGTCCACACTCTCGCAAGCTGCATGCCAGTCACATTAGCAGTTCTGTCAGTACAGCTAGAGATATTGTGGTCAGCAGAATTTAACATGTCTCTTTTAGTGTTGTCACAATACAGGAATTTCTTACTTTGATACCTTGAAAAATATTAATATTAAATATAATTTTTCATACCACAGGAAAAATACAGTACAATACAGTACATTGAGAGGATACAATTTTGAATTTGTATGAAAAAATGAATATAACAAAGCTCTGATATGATAAAGACAACTTTTTTTTTTGGTTAGTAGCAGAGAATAGCAGAATGACTGTAGTATACATTGAAGGGATAGTTCAGGGTTTTTGAAGTGGCTTGGTATGAGGTACTCCAAAGTCAGTGTCTCAAATACAGTAAATGTCTGTCAGCATGCCCCCAGTTTGGAGAAGCAGGAAGGAGAACACACAAGCTAAGGGATGTACTGCTGTGGAGGGAGCATCAACAAAATCCATTTCCTCCCAAAAAAAATCAATATTGTGTATCTTTGGTGAATCCACACTAACCCTTTTAAACACCAAAGTCAAACACCACCACAAACAAAATATCTGATGGAGGCAGTGGTAGACCAGCTGCTCCTGTGTTCAGAGATGTTAAATCACTGTTTTTCTCAATGGAATCTGGCATGGATTCATTTTCCCTTTGGGAATAAAAAGCAGTGAAAATACTCTTAATATAGCATACACTTATCTGATTTAGATTTTTTTTTGGTGGTACTTCAGGTGGTGAAAGTATGTTTTGTTGCTGATCCCTCCACAGCAGTACATTGCTTAGCTTCAACATCAGACTCCAGTCTGTTTCTCCAAACTGTGGGTGTGCCAACAAACATCTACTGTCAGTAACACACTGACTTTGGATAAGTACCTCATTCAACCCCACTTCATAAAATCTGAACTGTCCTTTTAACTACCAAAGTTAGCAAAAAAGTGTAGCTGGTTCCCGTGTTTCCATCCATTCTGTGGAAAATTAGTATTGAAACTGACAGGAGCATTCAGAGTCAATATACATTGATAAATTGATACCTTTGACAACACTAGTCTCCTTCCATTGGGTCAAACAATGGACGGTCACTTAATCCAACATATTGTAAAATGGTTTTAGAGCGATACCGCTATGACCAAAGCAACCACCACATTCTGCGCCGATGATGTAGTCCTTGTCGGGGATGCATTAGGACCCATTAGGACGGTTAGCATTTACGCTGCAAAAGAAATGTGGTCAAATGCATCCCAGGGCACCTCAGCAAGCGGTTTGAGTGATCACATCACAATGCGTTTTGATGGTCATGTACACCTGTATTCAGTGCTTGTGATCGGATCACCCAAGACATGTTAACAGCAGGTTTAAACAGGCTCTATATGTCTGTCAGTTTATTAAAAAGCCGAGATGTGCCTTGTTATTATTTTTCCAAATATGGCTATTTGTCAAATCGGCTGAAATGCCGCCTCATGCAAGTGTAAAAAGTTTTTTTCCGATAAATGGGATGTTTCCATACAGCATATTTTATATTCGCAATTCCGATTCGTGCTGATTGAGGGTAAATGGAAACCTGCCTAGTGTTAAAGTTTTAGGAGCTAATGTATGAACTGGTTTCTAAAGCAGAAAAGAGGACAGACTACAGAGAAACTTGAAACTACAAAGCTGCATTGAGATGTTTTTGCATATATGAAAACAAAAAAAAACTAAACTAACTAAAGTAATGGCTAACGAAAGAGTCCTGATGCCACCTCAGCTGTGCATGAGCTTCATTAATTCATCACAATCAAGCAGTATTTTTGAAAAAAAAGTGTTGCGTAGTGTTGGAGACATCAGCTGTAGAGATGTCTGCCTTCTCTCCAATATAATGGAACTAGATGGTACTCGGCCTGTAGTGCTCAAAGTGCAAAAAATACATTTGAAAAACTCAACAGCAATGTCTCTCTCTAGAAATCCTGACCCAGTGACTCGAAATGCATCTACAGCTAGCTCACCTAGCATCACTGAGCTAGCTAACATTACAGCTCAGTTGAGAAGGACGCCATTCATCTCACACTGTCACGAGCACAAGCAATGAACAAGTACACACTTCCCTCTGCACGATGATGCAATTGGTGGATGTGTTTCAGTAAAGACAAAATACAATGAAACTGCCCACTACAAAGTCTGTGGATTATCTTGAGGAGGGAGTCATGATTTCTGGAAAGACACATTGCTGATGAGTAGGGATGCCAGATATTGGATTTTTTTGCCAATATTCAAAATGCCGATATACTCATTTGGTTGATAATCAATATCAATATATCCATATTTTTCCCCACTGAATCTTAGTAATCATTAGGTCTCTCCTGCAGTGGAATACATCATATTCTCAATACTCTTATTGTGATGGTCCACCAGCAGATGGAGACATGGAATGCAATGTATGTAATATTCTTGTGCAAAATACGAAAATACTTTAAATTAGGGTTGAAGTTATGTACATGTTTACTTTGTCAATTAAAAAAAAAAAAGGTTTGTGATATCTGGCAGAAATCAGCATGTTGGCCGATTCAGATATTTCATTTTAGAGCCAATATCTGCCAATATCATTTTGCATCCCTACTGTTGAGTTTTTCAGGCGTGTGTTTTTTGGGGCTTTAAGAGTGCCATCTCAAGAGTAATACAAAACATATCCATGAGTAAGACGCAGTGCAAGAGAAACTCGCTCAGTTACAATACACACCTCATTAACCTAAGATGGCACACAATGGAGGGCTATCATTAAGTAATAATAATATATTTCTATCATAAGTTACAATTTATGAGCAACCTCAATCATACAAATCAGCGTATTTGAAACTAATTAAATGTTTGCCAAACTTTGACCTCACAGTCAAAAACAGTCATTGATTGGTTGACAGACTCAACCCCAAGCTGTCATGGATGGCAAGATCCATGAGAGATGAATCAATAATTACAGATGATATTCAGTGTGGACTTTATGAATTCATTTGACTATATCCCAAAAGATATGGCAGCTCAAAGCTGGATTAGGAAGCACGTAAAGGGGAAACAACGGAGCTTGTTTAAATAGCACAGCGGATAAAATTAGATTCTGGGCAACAAAATAGTAACTTTCTCACATGTAGAGTTCAAGAAATATTAAACATGAGTAACATTATGTTGTATGTGACATCTTCAACTCCAAACTTAACTTCTGTAGCGTTCTGTATGTCTGATTTTTCACATCAGAAAGTGAGACAGAGTCGCACATGCAGCTTAGAAAAGGTCCACGTTAGTGATACAGTCACAGTTTACTTTCATCTAATGTTACATTAGACAGACCAGTGTTCCTTCACTTCTAAACTTTATAGGACCAGCAGAGGAAATACTGTTTAAACGTAGCTTGTGACGGACAGTATGCAGGGCTGTAGTGAATGGGAGGAGGGTGAGGGATCCCATCATGTTGTTTTTTGGCCCCGCTGATTGTGTTCTCCTCCACAGCGGCCCAGCTGAGAAAGGTTCCCCTCAAAAAGCCAGACGGAGAGATCAAACCCTACTCTCTAATGGAGAGAGAAGGTAAACACTCGTCTTATTGTGCCTTCCACACAGACACTGGGACTGCAGTACAGTGTAAACTGTGTTTTAGATGCTGACTGGTGAGGATAAATCACAGCCATATGCAAGCAATAGATGGATATATATAAAACCCTAACATATTAATATACAAACTCAAACTATTCTGTCATGTTTGTATCTAATGAGGACAGTTATATTAAGCCTTCTACCATGAGATGGGTGTTGCACTGTTATTTTTAGGCCGAGCTGCTCTGCCTCTGCTCCTATTATGCCATATAGATAAAAGAGTTAATTATATTTGCACAGCACGGCGTTACAAAAGCATGTCTTAGAGGGTCAGCCCAGGTCTAACTAATCAACTGTCAAAACAACAGTCTTAAAATAAAATTCTATTTGATGTGAAGGGAAACATGAAGATCACTTTTACGGCAGATATTTTTTTGGTCTCACAAACCCAAACTCATAAATGTTCAAACTAAAAACAAAAATGGCTTGTGTATTTATTTACTATAGTTTTTATGATAAAATGATTATCCTTGATTGAAATAAAGTCTTTGGCCATCAAGGGGGACTCCACCAATTTTAAACACTGAGATCATATTACTGTCCAGGGTTCCCATAGTCATGAAATGGTTTGGAATTAATAGAATTGTATGGAAGAGTGTGGAATATTGTGTTTGTTGCTATTTTTAAAATATGTTCATTTTCAAATTTGAATAGAAATATATTATAAAATGTTCTTTTCTTGTCTAGTGGTACGTCAGGAGCAGCGGGCTCGTCCGTGGCCCTTTGCTCCTCCTCACTCCCCCCAGCGGTCGGTATCCTCCCAGTGCTCCCACTCCCTCAGCGTGGGATCCTCCCCCAGCAGAGCGCCACTGCGAGCCGCCCCGGCTTCTGCCCATGGGGGCCACAGGGACCAAAGCCCACAGTCCCCTCTGATCGAGCGCTGCAGGGCAAGACGCACCAGGTAAGAGAACACACAGCCAGTCCCTCTCACCGTATTTGCACAGATGAAAACATTGTGATGCCTTGATAGGTCAGGAGCTTTTCTCCTAGAGCTTTGGAGGTGTGGCTGCAGGAAATCAAGACAATCAAACATTGCTTTATAACTTAAACTCAGTGTATTCAGTCTTCTTTAAAAGGTCAACTTATTTCTTTGAGACAGAAGTTAAACAAAACAAAAACAGGTATATAAATCAAAACTCTTAGTTCATTGTCTTCTGGGTAACAGCACATAAAGCTTAGCTGTTCTACCTAACTCAACTGACATCACAGTATGATCTGGATAGGTCAATTTTGAAAAACATCTCATGTAACTGCAGTGTGGACTTTCAACATTACTGTGTTGGATCTGTCAGAGACAGTCAGGTGGAAATGCAGTCTGTACAGTGTGTTGGCTTGGAAACTGAAATGTAAGCCCTGTGGGCAGAAACACTTATTGCAGACAGACGTGTTGTCACAGCTGTTACACATGTCATCACACCAGGTTAGATATGTTGTCACAATTAGTCAAGGCAGTATCAGTAATATGCAGTTTGTTAACTAACACCAGTGTTATTGTGTCTGCACCATCCCCACTGCCATTCAACAGCATCATTAAAAGCCCTGCATATTCAGAGGATTCCACACAGAACTGTTGAGCGTCTAAGGTTCAAAGAAGAATGTGTCATTCTATCCACACACAGCACTCTGTGCAAAGAGTATTATTCCAGTATTAACTTGCCAAGAGTGAGAAAACAGGATTTTTTTCCTGAAAAATAAACTTAATTTAAGTTTCAGATTGGAAACAAGGTTTTCAGTGTTTGGCTTGAATGACAAGAGTAATACCAAGATACTTGAGATTGTATGATTGTAAGATTGTATGATTTGACCATTTTAATTTCAACCCCTTGAGCAGTTAAAACCTTAGGAATATGAACTGCTAATTTTTTTCCATTTGAAAAGAGCATGACTTTGGATTTGTCTGCATTTCAAACAAGCTTAAATTGAATCAAATGAGACTGAATGACGTCAGATTGGAGGCAGATAGCAGAAATGCAAAAGTTTGTACTCCTGAGGTCGAACAATAGATAATGGTTCCATCTGCATAAAATTGAAAATCAGCATTTAAGTTTCCACAAAGATTATTCAAATAAAACCTCACAGTGCCAGGTTTGCCCAGCCTGACAGATGGACGCTACATTCCTTTCATTAGTTACTAATTGTGTCCAGCACAAAGAGGCAGCTCTCTCTCTCTCTCCCACTTATACTTATTCTACTCGACCACGACTTTCTAAACACTATCTCTTTCTCTCTTTTTCCCTTACCCTTCATTTTTTGTTCTCCCATTCCACCTCATTTATTGTCTTTGACCATTTAATGCACTTTGTCTTCTCTTTTCAATGTCATCATTGTCTGTTGATACTTGAATAGTTCCCTTAATAGATCTCATCTGGGCCTTCATTGACCAGCCTCAGACTGGCACTGTTGCCTCTTCCCTTTAAAGGATTGGCTGTGGTGTCTTGGCTTCATAGATAGTCTGTTTCTGTGACATGGCGTGGGTTTACATGTGCACTAGTATCCTGGTTTTGACTCATATTATGTTTGGGATCATATTGGGGATATGCCGTTGACATGGAACATGAAAAACCTAATTACTCCAATCCCTGTACACATGAACATAGCAGTATCTAGGTTTCAAAGAAAGTTCATACACCTGGATCAGGTGTTTAAATTACACAGTATCCTGATTTCTGCTACAGGTAGCATCTGTAGGTTTTTCAAAGCCGGGATAACCAGGGTACTATAAACACCTGGTCATAACCAGGACACTAGTGTACATATAAGCATGCTAATGGAGAAGTGGAGTGTGTTAAACTGTGTTTCCATCAAAAGCTTTTGGTATAGTACCTTTGGAACCAAAAATAACCCCTACAAACATGTACCTAGACCAGAGATCTGTGTAGGGTTTCCACCGCAGACAGTACTCTTACATGTGGGCAGGATGATACAGTGATACGGAGTGAAGTGTGCACCCCATTTATGATCGACAAGATGGGGCTGCATGCTGACATTTTCAGCACAAAAAAGGCTGCAGGCTGCAGTGAAAGTCTCTCGCAATGGGATATTTAAAAACTGCAGGTTTGTGCATTGACTCCTTGTCGGGCAAAAGCAGGGGTTAAGGAATGATGCTCCAGCAAGTTTTTTTTCTCCAAGCAAGGATTAGAATACATTGCCTTGCAAAAGTATTAACCCCCATTGGTGTTTATGCTATTTTGTTATATTACAAGCTGTAGTTTAAATGGGCTTTTATTGTTTTTTTGTTGTTTTTTAGTTAAAATTGGTGAAGTGAAAAGTGAAAGAAAAAGTTTTTTAAAAAAACTGAAAAATGAAATAATGAAAAATGGTGTGTGCAAATGTGTTCGCCCCCTTTGCTATGAATTTTTAGGTGACCCGAAATCCTGCTACATCGTCCAATCCATGACGTTAAAAAGTCATTTGTTTAATAGTCCACCTGTGTGCAATCCAAGTGTCATGTGATTTTTAAGTCAAGTCAAGTCCATTTTATTTATAAAGCCCATTATCACAAATCAGGGTTTGAGTCAGAGGGCTTTACAACATACGGCATCCCTCTGCCCTTAGACCCTCACATCACCTAAGGAAAAACTCCTGAAAAAGAAAAAAAGAAAGAAACCTCAGGAAGAGCGGCAGAGGATGACGAGGGATCCCTCTTCCAGGACGGACAGACGTGCAATGGATGTCGTAAATAACAAATGAATTACAATTATGACAAAAAGGAAAGCGAAAGAGAGAGGGGAGGAGAGGGGGAGAGAGGCACAGCAATAGACGAAATAGACGCACGTCATATTACAATATTGATAGGTGTAAAATTACTAAATGCACTATTTGATAGCATGTGATGTTATGTGCAAATATTGTTGGTGTTGATAAGAGTCCCATGCGTATATTGATAGTGGAGTCGTGGCTCATAATAATGGTATTAGAAGGTTGCGTCAAGCACGATCACGGCATTGGCACAACCAGGACCCACAACACAGGCATAGCTTCAAACAAGACCAAGCAATGGCAAAACCAAGACCATGATCTGAAGGTACAGTATCAGTGCAGCCACAGCATGAGCACGACCAAAGGCACCAGCACCACAGCACCAGCACAGCTATCACCACAATCAGGCGCAGCCAACATTGCAGCCAGCATCTGGGAAAACTAGGAAACAGGGGAGCAGGAATGCTCCCGAGAGGCAACAGAGTTAGCGTAATGCAGTAAACAGACATGAGCGTTTTCAGATGGAGAGAGCAAGAGAACTTAAAAGGAGCTCAGTGTATCATAGAAAATCCCCCGGCACCCTTAAAAGTGGAAACGGTGTCTGCCTCCCTGACCGAAACTGGAAGACAATTCCATAAAAGAGGAGCATTGTGGCTGAAGGCTCTGGTTCCTATCCTACTTTTAGAGACTTTGGGAACCACAAGTAATCCTGCATTTTCAGAGCGCAGTGATCTTGAGGGTTGGTAAGGAACTATGAGCTGCGACAGATAGGATGGAGCCTGACCATTTAGAGCTTTGTAAGTAAGGAGGAGGATTTTAAATTCAATAATGGATTTTACAGGGAGCCAGTGCAAAGAAGCTAAAACAGGAGAAATATGATCCCTTTTCTTGGTTCCCGTTAGAACACGTGCAGCGTTCTGCACCAGTTGGAGAGACCTAAGAGATTTGTTTGGGCAGCCGAATATTAGGGAGTTACAGTAATCCAGCCTAGATGTAACAAATGCGTGTACTATCTTTTTGGCATCTGTTATGGGACAGGATATGTCTAATTTTTGTGAAGCTACACAAGTGAAAGAAAGCAGTCCTAGAAGTTCGTTTTATATGGGAGGCCAAAGATAGATCTTGATCAAATAAAACTCCAAGGTTCCTTACAGTTGTGCTAGAGGCCAAAATAATGCCATCTAGAGAAATTACATCCTTAGAAAAGGAGCGTCAGAGGTGTTTGGGGCCAAGGACAATAACTTCAGTTGTGTCTGAGTCTAACATCAAGAGATTGCAGCTCATCCAGGCTTTTATGTCCTTAAGATGTTTGAAGTCTTGAAAACTGATCAGTTTCATCTGGTTTCGTAGATAATTACAGTTGCATATCATCAGCATAACAATGGAAATTTACAGAGTGATTCCTAATAATGCTGCCTAGGGGAAGCATATATAAAGTAAAAAGGACTGGTCCAAGCACAGAACCCTGTAGCACTCCGAAGCAGACCTTAGTATGCACGCAGGAGTGATCATTGATGTGAACAAACTGGGAACGATCTGATAAATATGATTTAAACCAGCTTAGTGCCGTTCCTTTAAGGCCAATTAAGTGTTCCAATCTGTGCAGTAAGATTTGATGGTCAGTGGTGTCAAATGTAGCACTGAGATCTAATAGGATGAAGACAGAGACCAGACCTTTATTAGAGGCAATCGATAAGTCATTAGTCATTTTTACTAGTGCTGTCTCTGTGATGAACTCTGAAACCTAACTGAAAGTCCTCGAATAAACTTTTAGTTTGTATACATCTGTTCTGAAAGGACCTAGACTCTGCAGCACCACTGCGCAAGGTTTTCCACCAAGGAGGGGCACCAAGAGCTCTTCAGACAGGTCAGGTACAAAGTACTGAGGAAGTGGAGGGGGTTACTTTTGCAAAGCACTGTATATCCAGTTCACATAATACTTTTTTTAAAACGCTTGGAACTGTTGTTTTTCTACTGACCAATCAAAAGACTGCAGTGTTTCTAGCTCCACAAAAAATGGGAATGGTTCCAAAGGTACCATCCACCACTTTTCACAATGAAAATGCAAAAAAATGCATATCGAAGTGAAGTGAACCAACCTGTTGGTGGAAATGCAGCTTCAGACTGGTGGACCTGCTCCCTTAGGCCTTTTTAAAAAAAACGTAATCCTTATCTACCCAGCAGAGGGAACACAGTGGCTCTGTCTTATCTGCTTGCCTTTTTGTAGAACCCATTAAAGTATCTGCCACAAAACCTTAAAATTGTGAGATTGCCTTTTGTCATACAACTGTCACACATATAAATGATTAACAAGACAAACTGGTCAGTGTGACATAAGGCCACACCTTCTATTCCAACCTTATTTTCATTCTGTGGCTTTTTATTTGTCATGAGTTTAATTTTATTGATACACAATATATGCATGTTGACCCTCATTTATGGCATTATTTTGTTTCTACTTGTTTTTTTTAATTGTCTTTTTTTCTTTTGTTCCCCTTTTTTTTCTTTATGCTGTTCTTCCAAACTGTCTTTGACTTGCACTTCCATCCCTGCTTGTGCCCCTTCCTGTCTTTTTTTTTTTTTTACCCTGCTCTTTGTTTTTTTGTTTGCCTCTCATCCTACTTTCTGGCTGTTACCATTTCTCTGATAGCCAACAGGCTCTAGTTGCCAAATGCAACCTGTACAGTCGGCACATGGACAGCAGAGCTGTTGGATTGCTGGACAGACCCTTGCCAGGTAAGCTTTAGTCAGGATGGCAATGGCAGTAAAAAAAAATCTTATGAGACTCACACGCGGAAGTTACTCTGGCCACACCAGTTACATAGGAGAGGATGCTTGTTTACTGTGTTATACTGGTCATCATGTTTTAATATGACAGTCAAAATTCAAAATGGGTCCTCCCAGGAGCCATGGTTAAATTAAACCAGTCACAGAACTGTTGTAACTATTTAGCATACAATTTGTCCAAATTAAAGATTTTATGTTTTTTTAAAAAAAATACTCTGCACACTGTTGATCACCTGTACAAAAAAAGTTAAAAGAAAAATTACCTGAAAAGTTGATTAGAAATAATAATAAATAAATAACTATTTTTGAATATCTAATTATGATAACAATTAATTTAGGGATTTCGATATTTTCTCCTAGCTTTTCTAAAAATAATTTTCCAAATCTACAAATTTCTTGCAATCTGCAGAAAGTTCTTGCCAAGTTGCTCATTGCCTTTTTCCCTGTGTTTCCTAAAGAAAGCAAACCAATTTGCTCAGATTTTGTAGGTGTAAATACTTGTGAAGGCATTTGAGCACAGCACAAGAAAGGCAATGTTGATCCAGGTCTCAAAAGCTTTATGGTGTGTAATACTGTCATTTTTATTTTCTGTTGGGATGGAATGGATGCCAAATTCATCTTAATGCAAGGAGCACTTGGTTGGAGCTCTCAGCTGCATCGTGCGGTCTCCACTAGGTGTCATCACTTGTTGAACATCAGTCACATATGACAACTGGGCCACTTCCATTCACTGACGAAGAGATTGGCATGTGATTGAATACTCTATAATATATTGAAGACACTATCAAATATTCAACCTGTTTGTGTTCATAGCTAAACAACTGTGAAGTCAGTCTACATCTCCAATTCCCCAAAAGTTGTGACCTTGTGTAAAACATAAACAAATAGAGAATGCAATGACTTGCAAATATATTTTGACCTACAGTGTATTAAACTGAATACAGCACAGAGACAAGGTGTTTAATGAATATATTTAATGTTCAAACTGATAATGCATAGTGGCGTCGTGGTTAGCACTGTTGCTTCACAGCAAGAGGGTTCCTGGTTGAAACCCGGTTGGAGCGGGGTTCGGTCCATGGGCGGGGGCCCTTCTGTGCGGATTTTGCATGTTCTCCCCGTGTCTGCGTGGGTTCCCTCCGGGGTCTCTGGCTTCCTCCCATAGTCTCCCTGTGATAGTCTGGCGACCTGGCCAGGGTGTACCCCGCCTTCCGCCCGATGACAGCTGGGATTGGGTCCACCCCCCCCCGCGACCCTTATGAGGACTAGCGGTTACAGAAAATGACTGACTGACTGACTGACTGATAAACCTGTTTTTTGTAAATTATACAATTATTCTAAGCTTGTTGCCAGCAACACTTTCCAAACATGTTGTGACAGGAGCAACAAAACACCAGGAAAGTTGTAGAATGTTCAAAAAACACTTTTTAAAGCATTCCACGGGTGAACAGGTTAACTGGTATAAAAGGTGATATTATGATTTGGTATGAAAAGGGCATTTTCTAAAGGCTCACATTCAAGCCCTGAAGGCACAGAACCATATTGAGTTTGTGGCGGTTGTCAGCCGCCGCAGCTCAAATTGCTGTTAGCTGGAAGTAGCTAGGATGATGAAACTTGGCCCAATAACTGGAAATGATGTGCAAATGCATCCCAAGAAATATGACTCAAATTGACTACATGGCAGTGCTGTAAATAATGCCAAAAAAAATGTGACTTTCAGAATGACACACCATTTGGCTTTTATTTGGCACACATATCCAGCTCAGTGTTGTAAATGGAATGGTAAATGGACCTGCACTTGTAAAATACCAATCGAAGTGCTTTCACACTTCAAGTCACATTATCCATTCACACATACACTTTTTTTGCAAGGTGTTGCAAGTATCAAATGCAGAATGAGAGTGTATTTGTAAAAAAGAACAATGAAGTTTATCAGTTTGAACATTAAATATCTTGTCTCTGGACTTTATTCAATTAAATATAGCTCAAAAATGATTTGCAGACTTGTGCACTGTTTTTTAATAACATTTTACACAGTGTCCCAACTTTTCTGGAGTTGGGGTTACACCGTCGAAGTCCAATATCTGCTTAGATTTCCCGTGATGGCAGAGCACTGCAGAGTGAGTACTGTCAAGTAAAAAATGGGCTTGCTATGTAAGTGACAGTACAGTTATGGAGCTGCGGTTTAAGCTGAGGTTTCGTGTTTTTGTTTAGTGAACTATCAATTTATTGAGCTGTAATGATCAGTTGTTGTTAACACTAACCTAAGTGTTGGTGCAGTACAGTCAGGGAGCTCTGGTTTCCGTCCTCATGTGGTAGTCCCTTGTGCCTCCTCAGGTCTGAGAGCAGTGGGCCATCAGTCACATGCACTGGGACACACAGACACACACAGATTGGCCAGTATTCACACACCACAAAGAAGGTATTTACACTACTGCACTAGACACTTGGACATTAAAGGAATAGTTGTGAATTTCTGAAGTGGGGCTGTATGAGATACTTATGTATAGTCAGTGTGTTACATACAGTAGCTGGCGGTCAGCATACTCCTGGTTTGCAGAAACAGACGGGGCGTGCATCCCATAGGGGGTTGATATTAAAATGTATTTCAGCCATTTATTTAAAAAAAGTTTGGCAAAGGAGTGCCACTTAACATGTGTTGATTTCAAAACCAGCTGCTCTTTGGATTCAAGGACAAAAATGAAAATGAAAAAAAAACCAGTGTGCCTTGCAATTTGTTGGTTTTGACTTATTGACAAAAGAAATAAAATTTAATAAAAAAAAATTGAATGTATGTTGAATGTATTTTAGACCTACCTTAAAAAATAATTATCAGTCTATGTGGACACTGTATTTAGAGTATTTTCTCCGCTTTACCTCACCTTCACACAGCCTCTTCCTTTGGCCCCACATTTCTCATCTGCCACCGCTCAGCTGTTTGGGTCAGAAAGTGCTGTTAGCGGCTGTTGGGTGATATGACCGAAAAGAAACTTCATGTTGAAACAGCTCTGAATACAGTGTCACCTTAGAGGAATATTGTATTTTTTTAGTTAGGCTGTTTTAAAAGTGGCTAAAACATGTTTTGATATTACTCCCTCTATACAGCTGGGCAATGCTGAGCTGTGGGCTGCGCGCCCCGTCTGTTTCTGCAAACCAGGAGTGCACTGACCGCCAACTACTGTATGTAATACACTGACTATACATATGTATCTCATACAGCCCCACTTCAAACATCTACAACTATCACTTTAAACTGTTGGTTGTCAGTTGAAAGAAGAAAATGAGGCGGTTTAGTGACTCCCTATGTGCAGACATTTGTGGCTAAAACGCATCATCAACGATGAAAAAAAAGACCCTGAGCAATTCAAGAGAGATGGTGACATATACCTCCTAAATTTCAGTGTGTCATGAAGCCCTGCACAAAAAAACAGCTGATTTTTCTATCCAAGTTTCCATGGAGAGGGGGTGCTTGGAGTGATCATAAAAATTGTGTTCAGGCTCAGCACAGCTATGAAAGAATCAGCCACATGAATCTGTCTGAATGACGGCTGAGCACATTCCCCAATGTCAAGCCTGGTTAAGCATGTTTCAGCCCTCACTTTACACGTTAATGTTTTTATGACAAGAAGTAGTGTGACTATGATAACCCTCCCATGCCAGGATCACACTTACAGACTGTATAAAATGAAGGACATAGTCACCTCACCCACTGGTTTACAGACTCAGTTTTTGAGCTTCCTGTTCCACATTTTGGCCATCACCATCTTGGATTTTTGGAGCAGAAATTATTTGGATGAGAAGGTGGAGCTACCCATAATGCTAGCTGCTAGCTTGGTTAGAATGGTGAATTTACAATCTGTTGCTAACTAAGAGATAATGCCTCTGCTAATTTTTGGTAGTAAAAAAAAAACCTCAAACCATTCAAACAACATAAACTTAACATAAACACTGAATATTCAACTCCTCAGGAGTTCTAGTACAAGCAAACAGTGATCAAGACTTCTTTGAGGTGACTAAAATGTTATAATTAACTTTCATGGACAACAAAACACACTGAAATAGCAACAGCTACGTGCCGGGGTCCAGTCCTTTAATTCCACTGCACTGATTTTGAGTCGAGGAAAAATGTGACAATTCTTTATAATATCAGGTAAAAAACACTTACAGCTATGGCTATACACTCAGTGTTATTGCCATGGTAGTGACTTGTTAACAGACGGCATCCACCTTCCACTCAAAACACCCACACCCTTAAATATGTATAACTTTAAGCCTTAATAACACACTAACAGGTTAATACTGACAGCATGAGCACCAAAGAACACAGTATTACCAGCATAGTAAACAAGAGACACGAAAAAGAGATCAGTAGATTTAAAAGAAAGCAATGGAGAAATGACCAGTGAACTATATTCATACTTATATATTCAAAATTATTTAACAGAATTTTTTTTAAAACATTTTTTAAACATTTTTTGGGGCATTTCTCCCTTTGTAATTTTTTGTTTTACTTTTTTGTTTTCTTTTTCTTTTTTTCAGGCAAATTTTCAAATCATTTTTTGTGTATTTTTGACAGATTTCTTGCTAACTTCTGGATCATCTCTTTGTTGCTCATTGCCTTCTTCACATGTTTTTGAAATAAATAAATAAAGCCAATTTGCTCAGGTTCCTAAGGGTTAAATAATGTGATTATATTTCTCATCTTTAAGGAACAGTTTTATTTGAAAGATAATAAAAAGCCCATCCCAAATAGATGCCTGTCCCACATATAAATAAGCCTCTTGAGTTCAGTGATTTCAGCAAATGACAGCCTGGGCTATTTATTGAAGTTTTAGGGTTCCTCAATAAAACGGTACTCTCACTTTGTGGTGCAGCCCTCTATACACATGACTGTTTCATGCTAGTGTGCTCTTTACTCTTCAGTAACAACACGGTGTCAGCTCAGGACATGTTGCCACAGCCGTGTGTTTGTTCAGAGACACAGCCCTCCAGCTGGCAGAGACCAAGACCTCATTCCTTCCTTTTAATAAGAAAAAAACAAACAAAAAAAAATACGGACATTATTTTCAACTGACTCAGTGTGATTTCAGTTGGACTTGAACCAAACACTTTAAGGTGCCTAAACCAAACCTTAACCCTTTGAAACCTGAGCAAATTGGTTATGATTTCCCTCAGAAACATTGGGAGAAGGCAACTATACAAGAAATGAACCAAAAAGCAACCAAAAATCAGTAGAAAGTTACAAGAAGATTATCTGAAAATATACACTAAACACACAAACTACAATATATTCATCTGTATCACAATTTTAAATAGAAAATGATTTCTATTCACCCAGGTCCCAGCCTCTGCCCCCACGCCGTTTTCAAAAGACATCAAACCAATCTTATCAAATCCTTTCCGTGTGGTTTTATTGGTTCTTTCAGAAGGTGCTGACAAATGACCTATTTTGTTGTTGAAGAGTTGTTGGTTGTTGAGTTGCTTTCTGTAGCGCGTTTCTGTCTCATCTGTCTGCACACAGGGTTGTTATGCAGTCATTTTGTATCTGTGTTTAGCCAGCATGTTTGCCCTCTGCCATCTTTCCTCTGCTGACCCTGTACTGTCCTGTACCCTTCACCCAGGTCCCAGCCTCTGTCCCTTCCTCCTCTGTTTGTATATAAAAAGGATGGCATCTGCAGCCAGACCCCCTTAGACAGCAGAGAGGCACAGCTGGATTCACATGCTGAAGCCTGTGAAGCTCAAGAGGAGATCAGGCTATTGGAGAGTCCACAGTGTCCAGGACAAGGCGTACTGGTCAGCCAGGACTGGTCTTGGACTGTAGGAGAGAACTGCTACAGCGCCCAGTGGGTGAAGCAGAAGCAGGAACACAGGAGCACCCGGCCCTGGTGACCACAAGCTGCTTCTTATCAATACCAAGACATTATTTCAATGTTGTTATAAAAACTAGATTCTGTATTGAATTCTAGAACTATTTGATGTTTTCAGAGCACAGATGAAGAAGAAATTCAGCATGACATTGGGATGTGTTCTGTAGCATTTATGCAATGAGCTGAGAGCTCTAACTCTGAAATGTCAGCTCAGGGTCCAAACTTTGTTCTGGAAAAACACTCTCCCAGTCTCTGCTTTCAAAGCTCTATTATAATTTTGTCTTAGTTGGTCTCCAGGACGAGTCATTCACAGGCACAATTAGTCAGGTTTTCATAAAAAATGATGTATATATACTCATACAAAAGTAATCCCTCTCAATCATCACTTCTGGTCCACTGGCTGTGTGATGTGAGCTCCTGACTTAGCATGAAATTTTTTGAAGTTTAGCACGGAGTCTTTCCCGGGACACCCCCGTTTTCCCCTGCCCTCTCCCGGTGTCCTCCCGGCGTTCCCATCTCACCTGTATTTTTCCAGATTTAGAGCCCCCGACCACGCGCGTAATCTCCATGGAGACCGGGGGTCAAATCCACCAAAATATATGAAGAGGTACATTTGACGGAACATCCTGCAGCAGCTGGTTAGTATACTGAAAATGCATAAAATAGTTACTGTTTTAATTTTTATGAAATGTGCCTGAATACAGACTGTCTGCCAGGTGTGTGCGCGCATTTGGATACTAGAGAGCGCCACACATTCCTGTCTGAACCAAAGTAACTGAGCCCAAGTGATTAATATTTTCAAAGACTGACAAAAAGTGTGCCTGTTTAAAACAGACATTACACCTGGCTGATCACACAGCTGATCGATAGATCCATCAGAGCAGACTGAGAGCAGCGCAGTGGCAGACCTCTCATCCAGCTGCTCTCTGCTGCTCTCCTTGTTAACAGGGGTGGATTTTGTGATTTGGGGGCCCAGTGCCACAGCCCAACTGTCTTGCTTTGATTTAACCCATTCTCTAAATTGGAGTGATGGTGGGCTGTTGGCAGCTGTAGAAGAAGTTATGCTGTTCTCTAAACACTCAATGTAACTAATATAGACGAGTGCAGGTGATGTAGAAACACTGCAAGCTGTTACTGATACAGCTGAGCTGCATATTGCCAAAGACATACAGTTGAAGTTATGTAAATATGTTTTGTGAAATTAGTGCAGCCTTCAGTGTTAAGACAAGTTTGCAGCTTGCACTTCATCTCCAAAAGGGAAATTCAGTTTGCCTTTTAATTTTTACTGCTAAAATCAAAAGCAAAACTTGTTTTGAGTAATTTCTTTGTCGTTTGTAGTTTGTTTTAAAGAAGGGGAAAAATGGATTAAAATCATAAATTGGGTTTGGTGTGAAAAAATCTGAGATTTTATTTTTAGGCCATATCGCCCTAGTTCAAACAAGAATACATATTTCCACAGAATCCTCTCAGCACATAGCCATGCAACTACTTTCTGCCTTTTTCTCTCAAACAGTGTTGCCAATGTACACTGCTGAGAGGTCCCAGTCACTTCCAGTGAATCAGGGCGGAGGTGCAACTTTCTGAGGCAGATATTCAAAACACATAAATCACCCTGGAAGCACAACACTTGTATAAGTGAAAATCTTTTTCCTTGTAAGTTAGGTCACAAGCATGAGGAAGTTCTGTTTATCAAATGTCAACATCTGTAAATTATACCCAAAATCCCTCTGGGAGTAATTTCAGTGAGCTGAGTCAGAGCATGCTGTGCAGTCTGGGATCTTTAGGCAGTCTGCTGCCAAACACTATTGTGGTTTCACAGCAAAATAACATAAACTGTGAAATGTGCTCACATTTATATGCTCATTCAATCTGGAAGCCAATATTTAATGATTGACAGTACTTATGCCAAAACACAGGATAATAGAGAGGATGGAGGCTGTGTGTGCCTTAGAGGACGCAGTCGATCAGCTGATGGAGTGACGGGTTACAGCGCCATCACTACAAAGCGATGACTGCTCAGCGCAGTGGAGAACACAGGTCACAAACAAAAGCAAGACACACTTCATAGTAGAGCCAAGTGTAACCCTTTGAAACCTTAGCTCATTGGATTGATTTCTTTCAAAAATAGGGAGAAAGCAATGAGCAACTTATGAAAACAAATTTGACAAAACAAATTTTTTGAAAGTACAAGAAAATTACCTGAAAATACGCTAAAAAAAGGAGAGTGAAAACAATAACAAATAAGGAAATGCCTCAAAAGTGCTTAAAAAATTCTAAGTCTCTAACAATATTAAATAATAAGCAACTCATGAAAAGAAATTTGATAAAAGTTTGGAACAAATTTTTTGAAAGTACAGGAAAATTACCTGAAAATAAGCTTAAAAAAGGAGAGTGAAAACAAAAAGAAACAAGGAAATACCTCAAAAAGCTCTTAAAAAATTCTAAGTCTCTAACAATGTTACATTTATATATATGTGTATATATAATTCTGAACATTATAAATATTTTTATATTTTATCAACATTTCACATAGCTTTAAAAAAATGCAACACAAGAATATCAATGCTGATCCAGGTTTCAAAGGGTTAATCTGCATATTTAGAGACTGCAGGTTCCTACTGGTCCTTCTTGTTCTGGTGTTTTCACAGAGAAAACAGAATGTAAAACACCATTTAAAAAGAGGGTAGGAGGAACATTAGGCTCAAGTTTCTCTGCCTGTGAGGTTGTCAAGCAGCCACAGCAGGAGCACAGTTAGTATACATTGACTGTTTGCTGAGATATAAATGAACTTCTGATCAGTTATTGTATTAAATATCATACATTTTATAGTACATTTTTTACTGTCCCCTAGTAGTGATGCTAAGATAATAAATCAGCATTTTTATGAAATAAATAAGGATGTTGTTAAATGCATGTATTTAATGTTATTCCATCATATACTTGGTGAAATAAATTACTCAGTAAATTAATTACTCAATAAATTAATCAGTATGATTTTTTCAACATGTTGTAATATCTGGTAATACTACTAATTCCATGGTAACAAACTGATATATGTTGATTTTCTAACATATTGCCAGCATCATAACAGTAAATGATTTGTAATTTTGAATTTTTCTTTCTGTTTTACCATTACCGGTATCTATCTATCTATCTATACACACAGACCTGGATAAGTGGCTGAATATTGATAAATGAATGGAAAACAGAAACTAAAGGTTTGGCTCAAGCGTAGAACCGACCACAGACTGCAGCTTTAATGTTTGCTGTCATTCAGTATCCCAGCAACCCCTGCAGCTCTGAATGCACTGATCATCTCTGAATGACCACTGCACAATAAACAGACACACGGCTACAAAAACTGGATTTTATTTCTTTCTCTTTGAAACTCTCACACCTTACAAACACTTCAGCTGTTCTCTCTTTCTTTCAAATATTCTTCCTCATTATGAGGCTGTTGTGATTTTTGCAGGACCAACAGTCAAGGAAATGCTACTCAACATACTCATTACAAACAACCTACTTAAATTATAGCGTGTTTCAGAGGCCATTGTATGCAAAAAGTTTGTCTTTGTGTGAGCGCTGGAGCAGAGTGTTGAGAACAGGACTGAGCTTCCTGTCGCCATGTCGTCTGTGTACCTGTTCGAGTCAATTTGCTCAGGTTTCCCACCTTTACCATGTAAGAAAGTCATGCAGTACTTTGACCTTTTCCAGCAAAGAGCTCATTCTTGCTGAACTTGTTTTTCCTTTGTGTCAGCAGAGGAAACTCAGGCTGAGCTTATTGGACCGTGGGGACATGAGCTGCTCGCAGGGAGGATGTTTAATCATTACAATGAGAGCTGCACAGTTTCATGGGCATGTGAAGGGAGGGAAACTAAACTGCCTCATCTGTTTTTCCAAGTTACCAGGGCCAGCAACAAGTCAAGGAAAAGTTTAACATTTTGGGAAATAGTTTTGTTTTTTTTTATGTGGGATGAAAGGATCACTGTTAATCAAACGTCCGTGTTAAAGCGACAGGTCAGATTTTCTGAAGTGGGGTTTTTGCAGGGTACTTATCCATAGTCAATGTATTACAAGCCAGTCGACACACTTCAAGTTTGGAGAAGCAGGCTGAAGTCTGACGCAGAAGCTAAGCTGTGTACTGCTGTGGAGGGGTCAGAGGCAAAACCTATATAGCCACCTAAAAAAAGCAATATCATCTGAAGTATATGCCATTATGAGAGTATTTTCACCACTCCATCAGACAGCCCTTTTTGAAGAGGAAACCCTTAATGGCTTTAAGTCCCCATTTCTGCTCCCCTCAAAGCCACCAGACTCCACTGAGAAAAACAGTCATTTTAGCTCACTGAACACAGGAGCTGCTTGTCTCATGCTGCCCCCATCAGTTAGTTTTTTTGTGTTTTGACTTTAGTGAATCCGAACTAACCCTTTTAAACGTCACACAATAACACAGAAAAATGATGGAGTCAGTGTTAGAGCAGCAGTTCCTGTGTTCAGAGATGTTAAATCACAGTTTTTCTCAATAGAGTCTGGCTTTGAAAAAAAGTGATGTAACGGCTTAATTTAAAATCACTGTCTGAATTAGGGTAAAGTAGTAAAAATACTGTAGCATACACTTTGGGGCTGTTTAAATGGCAATGGTTTTTGCACGAAACGTTCACTTCTTGTTGGGCTTACGTTCACACATCGACAGTGTTTTGGGGGCTTAAATAAGCACATTTTTGAAACAGGGTTCCAAAGTGTAATCTTTTGAAAACAACCCCTTCTGTGGCCATGTAAACTGGTAATGTGCAGATCCTGTGATAATGGTGACGTCACGGCTGCACTTTGCACGTGAGATCGTCTGTGGAGTGTCGTTTTTTTGCGTATCTGTGTACATAACACAATGTTATCATTGGAACATGGAATTTTTTTAAAATGCAAAGGAAAGACTTTTCCATTTTTTAGTAGGGCCATTCTCATCTAATCATGGCCTTAAGCTGATAGTTTTTTTTAGGAGAATAAAATACATATTGTTGCTGATCTCTCCACAGCAGTACATCGCTTAGCATTTATATATGACTCCAGCCTGCTTCTCCAAACGGGGTGTGATGACTGACATCTGCTATTTTTAATATAGTGTCTATATAGATAACCACCCCATACAGCCCAACTTAAAAAAATAGGAACTATCCCTTTAACACTCTGAAACTTGAGCAAAATGGTTTGCTTTCTTTCAACAGCACTGCAAGAAGGCAATATGCAACTTCACAACACATGGCCCAAAAAGTAGCAAGCAAAAAAGAAGTAAAGTCAATAAACAAAAACACTTAAAAATGACCACAAAAAAATTCTTTCATATAAGTTTAAATTGATTATTTATTATTATAAATATTCTAATTATATTTTCAGCTAATTTTCTTTGTCACTTGTTATTGATTTCTTCCACTTTGTAGGACAGTTCTTTCAAAGCTATTCATTGCTTTTTTCCCTCATTTTTTAAAAAAAGAAATCAAACCAATTTGTCCCAGTTTCAAAGGGTTAAGTATGGAGCCGGAGTCAGGACCTGGTTAGCTTAGGATAACATGAAAACTGTAAGCAAACAGACATTAAATATTATTAATCTGGACACCCTACTCTCCAAAAAGAAATATATTAATTTAAGTGCCTTCTATTCCTACAGACAGTGATCAATTAGCATCAACCTTTTGCCCCACATATATTTCTAAAATATTTTTTTACACTAACATCCTCCATAATAGCTCTTTCTTTTGAAGACATTTCTGATCCACAGTTTTCAGGAAGTCCTGGAGACCACTGAGTGACTGTCCTTCCTCCTGAGTCCAGGTGTGTCACCAGCACGAGGCGTCTAGTTGGCCTCTCGCAGTACGGAGAGGTAGATGTTTGACTGGAGGAAGCGGGGATAACAGTCTGTGTCCAGCAGAGAGTAGATGCGTTTCTGTGCGTGGTTCAGAGAGGTGTGAGAGGGAGCCTGCAGCAGCTGGATGGTCAGGTCTCTGGTCTTACTGTCCAGGTTCACCTGCAACACGTAGACACACTCGGTCAGTACACAGTACACTCATATTAGGTCAGTTCCAGAGTATTACAGCCAAAGTATTGCTCGTGTAGTTTTCACCATCACTTCCGAGAGCTTATGGAAAAATATGCACAGCCTTCGTGTCCAAAGTCCGGCCAATCATGGCTATTCGATAGGGCTGGGTGATATATCGCTTTTACTGATTAATGCAAATTTGTGGTTTACGAGAACATTTACAATGAAATGAAAACAATGAAAAAAATGTTCATTTCAACTTCCTCTGCCGCTCTCTTTGGGCTTCCGTTAGTTAACGTAACGGCTAACTGTGGGTTGCACTCTTCCCCTGCACCTTCCTTCTAGAGAAAAACCATAGACTGTACGTAAAGATGGACGATGCACCCCCACTTACCCCGCTATGCTGAGGTGAGGTTAAAATATCTGAGATGCGAGTGTTGCCATCTTGCAATGGTGATGTCATTGGGAGCCCTGCATCTGCGCAGCAGCGATATCCGCGTTGGGGGAGTTCCCGCTAAAACACCTGTCCGTCCAATCGTGAGCAGCTCCACTGAATGCAAGTGCACGGATTGGCTGTCACAGCTGTCAATCATGGCGAAGAAGCCCTCTTTTGTATAGTTTAACTCATTAAAACCGAATTTATCATAAAATCAAACATCAGAGTGATGAGAACAACCTTCAATGACAGAAACCATCTTTCGGAAAAATGTATTTGGTGTGTACTTCTACTTATACTTGTTTGGCCAATGACCATTCACTAACATGAAGGGGCGGGTCTTAGGAACTGTACTGCAGTCAGACACCAGGGGGTGATCGAGACTGAATAACCTCACTTTGGGGAAACTGTCATGTTGTCCATCATTATGCACAGTCTATGAAATAAACATACACATGACAACATGACAGCAAGCATTCATGACAATGAAGAGTCCGTTTCCAAAAAGGCACAGTCTCATCAGTCGTTTGGAACTGGTTCGGTTTTGCGGCGTCAGATCTGTAACAATCCACAGTCCGCTGCAAAGTTTGCTTAAAGGCTGTTGCAACTAAAGGCAGCAGCATGACCAATTTATTTCACCATGTCAAACATGTAGCTGAGTGGGAGAAATGTGTCTCACTCTGATGCACTAGACCACATCAGCCCACAAACAGCCGGTAAAAAGCAGCCGACATTAGTGGAATCATTCCTCCAGTGTGTCCCGCTGCAAAGCTGTTACAGATTCAGTCGAGCTACATATTGCTAAAGATACGGTGGCCATACATACAGAGGAAAAGCCTGCAGGTTCATCCACATGCTGAAAACTATCCACCCCAACTATGTGCTACCAGCTGGCCTGCCTCACCTGTACAACTGTACGCGTGAAAAGATCACAGAGAGCTCGAGGGGACGTCGTCTGACTTTACTACAACAGACCTGTGGTCCGCTCATTTCAACACTGCCAATAACATGATCTGTTAACGTGGAACTAATGTTGGACTATAGTTGTGTTATGTTTTCAGAATTTGTCATTTTCAAAACTCGACAATTTCAGCTGCAAAACTGTACAAAATGCAGAACTGACTTGAAGCCGTCTACATTTTTCAGTTTGCCTTTGTTCATTTTTATTGCTAAAATCAAAGCAAAACTTGTTTTTAGTTATTTATTTGTCATCTGTAGATTGTTTTTAAGAAAGAAAGACATTGGTCTATCATACAGTCTGTAGACATTCCCTGAACAGGAACTAGTCAGAAGATGGAAGATGCAACAGTTGCATTTGTGCTATTTGTATGTTATTTTTTTTAAGTAACCCCATACAACACTAGAAGCAGCTGGCCCCCAAATTATTTCACATGATCTAACCTGGCCTCCATTCAAGAAAGTTTGGACACCCCAGCCTTGGGATAAGTAAGAGTAAGAGTTACAGTAGAGCCACTGCAGCTGCAGCTGCACTCACAGATGGTGGCTGTACACTGCCGAGGCTTGGAAAGAAGTAATGAGCAATAAGTGCATGTAAAGTGTGACATCAAAGTTAATGTGAGGAAATGTACAACAAAATACAAAGAGAAATGTGAGGGAAAGCAAAATGTGTGGGAATGCAGAAATTAATGAAAGGAAACACTTAAGGGACAAAAAATAAAGGTTGAGGGACACAAAATAGTAAGCAGGTTTCCATTACAAATTTGCACAAAATTCAAGCAGTATTTTCGGAATTTCGTTTTAACATAATTGTGAGCTGACTGTGTTTCCACTGACTGATGTTCTGCGACTTCTCCTCTGGTGCAACATCCCAGTAACCATGGTGATGGATGTTCAAAACATTAGCAGCTTTATTTCTGTTGCAGCCACCGCACTAGTCGTCATTATTTCAATCCAAGACCATGCAGGCGTGTTATTGAGCCATAATGGAAAGTTGAGCCCCTTATATGTGGGAGCGACCACGTATGAGGGACTTCTGGGAGGTGATCCACAGTTTCACAGAGGAACTGTGGATTCAAAGCTTCTGGATGATCCGCTCAAAGTTTGAAGAGTTATGTGATGCAATAACACCTCTTGTAGCTCCTGCTGCATCATGAGGGAGCTAGTTCCTACCAACAAGCACATAGCCATAACATCATGTGAGCTAGAAAAGCCAAAAAAAGTGCTTCCATGGCAGTTTTGCAAAATATGACATTTTCGAATCACCTGAAATACCACCTCATAGGATCTTAAGAACTTTTTTGCTTTGTTTTTTCCAAATTGACATTTTTCAATATTTACATTCACAATTTCAAATTTTGCAATTTGAGGGTTAATGGAAACCTACCCACAGTCTTGCCATTCAAACAGATGAAAGACTTGTGGGGTTCCCTGTCCTTCTTCAGTTTAGCAGGAAAGGGATGCCAGAAATGTTATTTTGTGCGTACAGGGTAAATCTATATAAATCAGTGATGGCTGTAGGAAATTTGAGCTATTTAACATTTATTTTAACAAAAATGATGCATAGAGATAATGTTGCATTATTGTTATGGTCGACTAACTTAGCTAAATGTGTTACATTTCTACTTGTATGTCATGTATAACTTCAGTGTTTCAAAGGAATCTGCGTATTGTGAACATAACAGAGCACAAAACGAATAAAAAATCTAATTTCTAATAATGATAAGCAATATTTCTGTGCAATCCTTGTTTACACAAGCAGTTTGAGCAGTCAGAGGTAGCTTTAAGTTTTGTTAGAACCTACATAAAGATCGGAGCTACTAACATGTTGATGAATGCCAGAATACACGTAAATTTACTTCAGTTTACACACAACATTCAGACCCGTTTTCAAAAAAAAAAAAAAAAGTGCTCCTAATTAAATATAAGTTATTTTAAAAGAAAATCTTTTCATTGAGTTTACGTAATAGATTTTTACTCTGGTTGAACTCTGGTTGAAGCTCTGTTTGTGGAAAAGCGGCTCTCCCTGAATGCAGCTATTAGTACAACACTGTGACGTCAAAGCTGAACCGCCCACACAGGCTTCCGTAAACACAAGGTGCACCCAACGCACACACAGCACATTGTTTGGATGGAGGTGCATACTTTGAGTTATAAAACAAGAGACTGTGCAGAAAGTAAAGTACAGACATGTGGCAGGACTTTAACCCTTTAACCTCTGGATCAACATCAGTTTTATTGTGCTGTGTTTTTCACGAGCACCTCTGAAACCTGAGAATTGGTTTGATTTATTAAAAAAAAAGGGAAAAAATAGTAAAAGGTAAAAGATATTATTAACAAATTGGGGAAAATGTTCAGAAAACTATAGTTATTATTATTTTATCTTTAAAGTTATATTACAGAAAAATAAAATCTTTTCTTTATTATGGTCATTTTATTATTTTATTTGCTTATTTTTAGGTGATAATATGTTACTTTTTACTAATTTTTTGCTATTGTTAGGGTGATTTTTTGTGAAGTTGCTGGTCGCCCTCTTTGAAAGTTTTTGAAAGAAATCTGGCTAATTTGCTCAGGTATCAAAGAGCCAATTGAACTTCCTGTTTCATTAAGGGGAGGTTGCATAGCTTTTGGTGCAACACTGGATATAAAAGTAGGCTCGTACCTCTCGGGGGGCACCCGGCTGGATGTAGGTGGCGCAGATGTCCTTGGCCCTCCTGTGCAGGCTGAAGTTGTTGGATGAGTGCTTGTACTGCTCACAGGCCAGATAAAACTGCAGATTCTCCTCGCTGAACTCGGAGCGCAGGAATGCTCCAAACACTGCAACACCAGCTGAGAGGAGGAGGAGGGAGAAGATAAGTGGGGCTTACCTCACTGTGCAACGTCACATGTTACAAGAAGACACCCACACACAGAGCACTGACACATACAGAGCACTGACACAACAAGCCCTCAGGCCTTATAAGTCCATCACTAACCCACATGTGTTGCCAGCAGCAGAGTTTCACAGGTTGATAGTAAAAGCTTGGCACACACACGACGCCTGCTTGAGCGGTCTTTCTGCTTGACTTTATTAATCCACGGCTTGTTTTAAGTCTGCACTATCAAACATGGCTGACTGCTTTGTACCGAGACGGCTTTAAACTGCTGACACCACACCTACAACATGCCACAGTTGACACGTCAGCTTCACAGGACAGTAAATTAGCATGGCACTGATAAGGAGGCCAAGTCACACAGAGAGCTCGAGCTAGTCCTCAGGCAGCTCTGTGCACACGACAGTAAGAGCACATCGAGCAGCCCCCTGCAACTCTGCTTGAAATCAAAGCTCAAAATATAGTGAATGTTAGGAAATCAGAGGAGAGGAGACACAGAAGGTCTTTCTGTTAAGAAAGTTCACTTTTTTTCAATATAAATAAATTCTGCACATCTTTACAGCAAGATTATGTAACGAAAAATAACACCTCTTTGAATTCACAAGGAATAAAAGGAACATCTGAGGCCAGAAATTTGCAGTGCAGTGACATACTCTTGATTTATATTTATCTGATTTGATTGGATTTCTGTCTGAGTTTGAGAGAAAGGGAGAGGAGCAGGTCTGTCTCCTGGTCCACTTCTATACTCTTTGTGTCCACGGTGGCGGGCAATACGAAAATGTGGAAGTACAGCCTGTCGTTTGAGCAACAGTCTGAGAGCCAGTGAAACTCTGCCCGATGACACATTTTGCATAAACTTACATCGTCGGGCAGTGTTTCGCTGAGTGAGGGGGAGGGATATGTAGGCACTGGTTAGATGGAGGGAAGTGAACCACAGTTCATCTACACATACTTACCCACATTGTTTTGATACAAAGCTGGTTGAAAATGGCGAAGTATCCCTTTTAGATATACATATGTGATGTTTTGAGGTTTAAAGGGTCAACACCTAATTAGCACAGATGCAAAGAAATTTGACATAAAGTACTAGCTCCCACTGATTGAGTGCACACCTGTTCTTCACTATCTGCTGTTATTCTGATCAATTCCTCCTCTGCATGTGCTTTAAGTTTGGGTTGCTACAGTGTGTTTGCTCTGCCAAACCAGTCTGACCGCAGTGAGCTGCTGCTTTCATGTTTAATCTTCTCAGAAAGATGCTTGAGATAAGAGCCTGTCCTTGACCAACTATCATACCCTCTGAAAAAACACACACAGGAAGCAAAAGAATGTCTTCTCTGAAAAGCTTGCAATTACCCATATTTCTCTGGAATAGCGTTTCATGTAAGATCTGTCATTATTTTACCAGCAGCTGGGTTTATTACATTGTCCTGAGGCTAATGGGCACAAAGTGTTTAATGTCACGTTTTCTGACAAAAGGCTGACTTCCACATTTGTGTTGTAGAAGATAATCCACATCACTCATAGTAAGTGGGTTTCCATTAACTGTGCAAATTTAAAATTCACCTAAAGGAAACACATCAGTTGCCAAAAAAAACACTCCCATTTATCACAAAAAATTTTACTACACTCGCATGAGGTGGTATTCCTGGCGATTCAAAAACACTCAAATCTTTTTGTACGTAGTAACAAAATATACAGCTGCCTTTGACTGCTCCTACTGCATGTGTAAATAAGGAATGCACAGAAATCTTGCTTGACATTATTAAAAATTTGATTTTTAATTTGTATTGTTATGTTATGTTCACAATACAGAAGTTAAACATGGCAAAAGAACAGAAATATAACACATTTAACTAAATTAGTTGGTGAAAAATGTGTTAAATTTGTTTCAACAGCAATCACAAAGTGGATTTCTATCAACCCTGAAATTGTGCACAATGAAATTGCAAATATAAAATATTTAATCAATTTTAAAAAAACTCCCATTTATCACAAAAAGTACGCACGCATGAGGTGGTATTTTGGGCGAATCAAAAAAAAAAAAAAAAAAAAAAACATATCTAGCAAAACTGCAATGAAAACACTTTTTTTTTTCTAGCTCACATGATGTTATGGCTATGTGCTTGTCAGTAGAAACTGGCTCCCTCATGATGCAGCAGGAGCTACAAGAGCTGTTATTGCATCACATAACTCTTCAGAGGTTCAGTGGATAATCTGGAAGTTTTGAATCCACAATTCCTCTGTGAAATCCTGGACTATCACCTCCCAGAAATCCCTCATCATTGGATTGTAAATAATGACGGCTAGTGCGGTGGCTGCAATAGAAATAAAGCTGCTAACGTTTTGAACATCCATCACTATGGTTACTGGGATGTTGCACCAGAGGAGAAGTCGCAGAACATCACTCAATGGAAACGCAGTCATCCTGCAATTGTGTTTTATCGACATTATGAAAATGTCACTTAAATTTTGTACAAATCTGTAATGGAAACCCACCTAGTGACTACAGTTAATATCTTCTGCAACTTATGCAAACTACAAGCAAATGTCAAAATTAGTACTTGGCGAATAGCCAATCAAACTGCAGCAGAAAACAAGTAATCAGCCCCATTTGGCATCAAATTTGTGCCATCTGCTTTTATTACCAAAGACTTTGGATATGTTATTGTTTTTTTCCTCACTCAGTATACCTGATATTGTGAGCCCAGGGCTATCAACTAAACGACTAAAACACCATTTTAAAACTGTCATATCAGCCACTGACCTTCAACTGTAGAGCACTGATTAATATCAGCAGCATTTTTTTATGTCAAACATGAAACCAGAATTAAATTAATGTCTAAGTTACTCAGTACAAGTAAAACCATAGTTTTGGCATGCAGGAGTTGATGACCTGAGCTTTCAGCTTTCATTTCCCTGTAAAATCAGCAAGAAACATGAAAACATGCTCAAACATCATTCCTGTTTTTATTGTGGCCAAAAGCCTGACTCAGACTGGATTAATATGTGAAGCAGTAAAGATATCACTCCTGCTCTTCCTCTGTAATGACATGCGCTGTTGTGAACTGGATTTTAGCCAGTAGATGTTCTGTGAACACACAACACATTCCCAGTTTACCACACAAACAGTCAGTTGATGGGGTGAGCTCACATTAATGGTGGGATCTGCTTCTGCTAATGGCCTTTCTTTTTCTCTCTTTGTGTTTGGGCCTCCAGTCAGGACTGCAGGTCACTGTAAATGGCTTTATATGCATCCGCTTAGAAAAGCTTTTTCCGGTTCCTCCATTCCACAGAGCACTTAACATCCGTTTAAACAGAGGTCGAGCAGACATCTCAGCTCCTCCGATGTCCCATCTGCTTGTTTATCTAGACATCAGCAATGGAGTTTTGTTACTGTTGTGTAACAATGTCAGACTCCTCTGTACTTGTAACTACATTACTAGGCAATGATAACTGAACAGATTGTTCAAGAGAAAACTCTGATGATTAAGTCTTGAACTCCCTAAAACTTGGGGAATTTGCAAGGGACAGATTTAAAAAAAGATCAAAATCAAAGCAGCAGAGGGGGACATTTCTTTTTACTTTTGATAGCATCATTAATTCAGATTAGATCTCCACCTCAGCTGAGATAGACTGAGTGATGTCAGTCATTTTTTTAGCCTGACTACTTCTCGTTGTGACTATTGGACTTACTCTGACATTGAAAATGTCAAAAAAAAAAGTTTTTCTGTTTTGTTCTGGGGAGGGTTCCTTAGTCAATGTGAGGGTCGAAGGACAGACCGATGTCTTATGCTGTAAAGCCCTCTGAGGCAAATTGTGATTCGTGATAATAGGCTGAATTTAATTATATTGAAGACATGGATGAAAACTGTAAGTGGTGGGTGGGGGCAACTATGAGGCAGTAATAGTAGTTCCACTGTGGTGAAATAAAGGAAAACCAGTGACTGTCTGATAGGTATGACAAGCACCTCCATGAACTGATAAGTAATAACATTAAGAACATCACCTGTAGTAACAAACATCAAACATTAAGACACGCTGTTGCCACAAAAGCCAATGGAAACATTCTGTGGAATTTCAAGCATCCTGTACTGCTGTGTGTGTGTAATCAGAGGGTTTGATCAGGGCCTGGTTGGGTTTGTTGATCCGGGTAACAATGTGAGTGTGTCATTGAAAACGGGCAGGTAGTGGAATATGTCAAGAAAGATAACACTTCCAGGAAACAATGAGGTGATGAAGGAATCTACATGTGTAGACGTGTCCTAATCACACAATGTTTTAACTATAATCCTTGTTAACGTCAACCTGGTGAAACACCGTGTGAGGGCAGAGATTTCTGATGTTCTTATAGTGGTGTTAACTATCTGTTCTATTCATAGTGGCAGCAGGGTCAGGGTAAGTGCTGCTCTTTTAGTTTTATTGCATAGCACACACTAACCAGTGACGTCAGCTCAGATGTCAACATCACTGCGGCAACATAGGAGTTGAGACAAATGCAAAGGGAACTTGAGACAGATTTGACTTTTAGTTGCACAAACATTTCTTGAAGGCAGAAGTGGTCAGTCAGTTAAATGTCAGGGTGTAGAGTTCAGGTCAGAACCTCTATGATGAGTGCGAGGGGCAGAAGAAGAGCTATCAGCTAACATCAGTGAAATGCAGGATTAATATACACATGCTGAACGCATCTCCGACCTCATAAAAATCCATAAAGCCTTTGTGTATGATCTAAAGTGAAAACTATTTATATTAGCTTTGAGTCTTCTTCTTGTCCTGTATTATTGGCATAGTGTTACCATTACCTTATCATTGCAAGTTTTCACTTAAGTGGACAATAAAGATTTGTATTATATTCAATCTCATATTTTCCTTTTGGTTCTTTTTTTTTTTTTTTTTATATGGTATGGTATGGTAACACAAAGAAGCTAACTGAAAAAAGCAGACACGAACACAAGGCAGTTGACATGATGTGTGTGAATACACATAAGTCAGAAGGTAAAAGGTTACATTTGCTAAATAAAGGTTATTGTTGCAGGGAGGGCTGAGTTATGTGCCTTGTAGGAGCCATATGTTTGTATGTGTCAGCGTCACTGTGGGTAAGAATGGACAGGTATGGAGTAAAGACTAAGAGGAAATAGTACAACCTGATTCCAAAAAAAGTTGGGACACTGTAAAATGTAAAAAGATGTAAAACAGACTGTAATGATTTGCAAATCTTTTCTGACCTATATTCCATTGAATACATCACAAAGAGGAGATATTTAATGTTGAAGCTGATAAACTGTTTTATTAACGGACAAATTATTTGTTAAAAATCAGCATATTACATATTAAATATAATACATTAAGTTCAACATCGTGCATCCCTTGCTGAAAGCCAGCATCTGTGATGGTATGGGATGTGTAAGTGCCCATGGTATCATGGGTTACTTGCTCATCTGTGAAGGTACCATGAATGCTAAAAGGTACATACACGTTTTGGAGCAACATATGCTGCCAACCTGACAATGTTTTTTTTAGAGACATCCCTGCTTATTTTGTGATTTCAATAGAAAATAATCAAGTTAATAAACTTGAAAAAGGAGAATTCCTTTCCTCGGATTTCTGCCTGTAAGAAGTGTTTAGCTAAATCAAACTCCAGCCTCAGAACAAAGCACGACTTACTTTGGCTGAGCAGCAGGGCGTTCAGGGACTCGGCCCATTCTTCCAGCTCTTCTCGACTGATTTTCCTCTTCTTACTGTGACCAACCTGACTCCACTGACGCATGAAAAGCAAGCGAGACCTCCTCTCCGTAGCACTGTGGACCAGGAGCACAAAAGCACAGGGTGAGGCAGCAGACGTCAGCCAGAGGAGTTCATACCAAAAGATACTGATATCATATCACACATCAGGACAATGTGTGGCTCCACAACAATCTTATAAGATTAAACTAGACTTAATGTCACACGATTGTCAAGTTACAGTTACAAGTTTGCATCCATAACAGTGAAAAGACAGATGTTTCCCATACATCTTCCTCCTGCACCACAGAAGAGCTCTACACTCAGCACAGTTACAAGATTAGTGTCACCATTTCAGTATCTGATCAAATGTTTCCCATTCCTTTCCTAAGATATGACATGTAAGGGTAAGAAAAGTGTTTTCCTTAACAATGTGATGTCACAGTGAACATGACCTTTGACCTTTTACATAATGTCTTAATGTAATGGAATTTTGTCATAATTGGTGTAGAAATTCTTGAGTTTGGGCCAAAATCATGTCTTGTAAGGCCCATCTTTTGACCTCTGAATTCTAATCATTTCATCACTGAGTCCTAGTGGACATTTGCGCCAAACATGAGGAAAATCCCTTGAGGCCTTCTTCAGATATCACGTTCACATGAATGAGACATACACAAGGTCACGGTGACCTTTGAGCACCATATTCTAATCAGGATATTTTTGAAAATACTTGAGAAAATTCCCTCAAGATATCACGTTCACGAGAATTTCGATGGACAAGACCACAATGACCTTGACCTATGACTACCAAATTCATATCAGTCCATTCTTGAGTCCAGGTGGATATTTGCACCACATGTGAATAAATTCCCTCAAAGTGTTTTTTGAGATATCTTTATCTATTTAATCAATTCATTCTTGTGTCCAACAATGGACAACCCGAAAACTTAATGCCCCTAATGTAATGACTATTGCCGGTACAGAGGCATAAAAGTACTGACTGAAATTGAATGAATTTTGTTTTAAGACATCCAATGTTTGTCTAATGTTTGAGTATGGTGCAGACATACATGACAATTATTTTACCTGAGATAATATCTATATGTCCATAAGCAACAATTAAGCAGTGACAATAAATAGGACTCTTACCTGTCTTTCTGTTCTATGTTGGCCAGGTTGGAGTGTGAGGAATGAGGACTCTGAAACAGAAACCACAAAGTTAACTTAACTTTAACTGATCTTCCCCCCGTTTCAATCTCTGAAAACACAATACAGCAGCTTTCAGTGTAAAACCTTTCAGGGTTTACTGTCACATAGAACTGGCTCTACATCTGTAATCTCAGCTACAGCTCTGACAAACCGATGAGAAGGAGCAGACAAGGATACGATCAGATTTCAGAAATTAGGGACCAATCTTACCAAGATGTGCTGCTAGAAAAGCTTCGCCAGCACAGCCATTATTCCTCTACGGAACAGCGCGCATACTCTCCCCTCTTGCTGCTTTGCGACATATGTTTTCGGCAGTTTTTGGGCCCACATAATCATTAGAATATTTTAAATTTTTCCGCTTAAGGCGCAAAGTCACATTATTTGTCAGTGTCACTCTTAGCCAGGAACAGGCAACCACGTTTCACAGGCATTTCCAGCTGTTTTTCCAGATTGGCTTCCAAAGCGTTTTTGGAGCAGTCTCGCCTGGCACAATGCGTCTCAGTGTGATCGCCCCTTCTGTCATCTTGTGGGTACATAACAATCATTTTTTGTCTTCTTTCTCTTTTATCTAAGTATATCTTAAGTCTCACAACAATCCCAGCTCATGGTACGCTGAATCGCTTTTTCCAAACTCTCAACCATTTCACATGGTCATCATCACCAGCTGGAGCTGTTCACATGGAAGCTGGATGATTTCACCCATAGCACTTGGAGGTCATTCTGTTTGCGTTAAAATGGTTAACTCAACTTGTTGAGTTAAGTATAACCAGTTAATTTCTAGCAGCTACATTACTGTTTTATTAAAGTGGCAATTTCAGCTAACTGAAATGAACAGAAAACAATCAATGGAAAGTGGAAAAAAAATCTAGAACCCTACAGAAAATTTAAAAAATGTCCAGCAGAAATGTAATGTTTGGTAAGATTTGTAGCAAATCAAACCCTTATATATATATATAAGGTTTGATTATATATATATATATATATATATATATATATATATATATATATATATATATATATATATATTAATCCCTGTAACATAATTTAAAATATTAAATTCTAACAAAGATAAATACAGTTTCCATATATTATATTCCATATTCCTGTAGTTATTATTTGATCGTTTTCTAATACCCCCTCCCCCTTTTTAAAATTGATTTTCGGGTGATTTCCTCATCACCTTTCACTAATTTCTGTCAATTTGTGGGACATTTCTTGCCAAGCTGTTAATTTGTTAATTGCCCTTTCCTCAACATTTCTAAAGGGAATAAAACCAATTTGCTTAAGTTTCAAAGGGTTAAATAGCTTGTGAAAGGTGTCGATCCAGATTTCAAAGGGTTAATATGGCTATAAGCTGTTCTACAGAGTGAACTGAGACTGAACTGGTGTCCTACCTGGCTGAAGAGACTCTTGAGGTGCAGTTTGGCGGCTGACAGTTTGGGTTTGTGGACGTTCCTGTGCTGGGATTTGAAGGAGAAGGGGTTGGAGGAGGAAGAAGGAGACTGGGGAGGCAAATCGTCTCTCTCCATGCTCTCTGTGCTGCCCTGGTTGGCCGGGACCAGCTGGCTGTCACTATAGGCCCTGCAGCCTTCACCGATGACACAAACTCCCAGGTGGCTCTTGTCCTGTTTCCCCAGCTCGCTTAGATTCTCCATGCTGATGCTGTGCTCCTTGGTCAGCTCCTTCTTCCCCCCCTGGCTGGGACTCGGCTCCTGGATGGTGGGAGTCACAGGGGTTGAGCTCCCGTCCAGCTCATCTCTCTCCAAATGAGGTTTGTAGGTGCCAGTCTCCTGGTTCTTCCCATAATCTGGGTTCTTCAGTGCCACCCTCCTCCATGGGAGGAAGTCCAGATCCAACAGGGATCCCTCTGAGCTGAATCTGCGCATGGTAGCTGTCTGACAATGGTGGAATGGCGTAAGAAAAGAAAGTGCTGTAAAAACATTAAAAAACAGACAGAGTTAAGTTGGGTTATGAAGAGGTCAGAGTTGCAGTGAAGCACAGCTTACTAAGTACAGCAGAAGATCAGGAAAGGCAATAACATTGGACAATCAGAAAAATGGCTCAAAGAGACACTCAACTGTTCTGCATACTCTTTCTACTGAACAGCTGCCCAGTCAGGAGCCAACTTCGCCAAATGAAACGTTTTTTAATCCTTCTAAATTATGCACACACACACACAAGATAAAATCATAAAATTACATGTTAAAGCTTCTGTAAGCAACATTCAGAGCATCAATATGGCAGAAAACCACTATTTTCTATGTAGAGATATAGTGGAGTGTTGGCGTCCTGAGCAGAGAATGAAGTCATGCTCCCTTTGTTAATGTTGTATTCTGAGCTTCTCTGTGGTTTGTTGTGGTAGCAGGTCCAGCAGTGCCTGCATGTCAATGCATGTGTGTCCCTGTGTGTGTATCCCACTGAATTTAAAAATCATGAGATACTCAGTCAAATTTTAATGACTTAGAATCATCATTTTGGCTTGGAAAAAAAAAAAATCTTCATGAAACAGCATTTTGATTTATTGTCTCGAAACTTTTACTTTTACTGCACTATGCTATGCAGGGTGCTGGAAAGGAAGCTCCCATCGATAGTCGAACGTCTGATTCAAGGTTGTGAAACAGTGGACCAGCTCTTTACCCTTCCAAGGCTACTGGAGGGGTCTTGGGAGTTTGCTCATTCGGTCTACATGTGTTTTCTGGACCTGGAGAAGGCCTACAACCGCGTCCTGCGGGGAGTCCTGTGGGGGGTACTGCGGGAATACAGGGTACCGGGGTCACTGCTGCAAACTATTTGTTCCCTGTATGACCAAAGTGAGAGCTGTGTCTGCATACTCAGCGTAAAGCCAAACTCCCTGCTGGTGTTGGGCTCTGCCAGCTTTGTCGATCCTGTTTGTGATATTCATGGACAGGATCTCAAGGCGCAGCCAGGGGAAGGAAAGGGTCCTGTTTGGGGACCTCAGAATTGCATCTCTGCTTTTGCAGACGATGTGGTTCTGTTGACTTCATCACACTGTGACCTGCATGCACTGGGGTGGTTTGCAGCCAAGTGTGAAGCAGTCAGGATCAGAGTCAGCACCTCCAAATATGAGGCCATGGTTCTCTGCTGAAAAACGGTGGATTGTCCTCTGTGGGTGGGGAGGGAGATGCTGCCCCAAGGGAAGGAGTTCAGGTATCTCAGGGTCTTGTTCACAAGTTAGGGCAGAATGGAGCGTGAGATGGACAGGTGGTTTGGTGCTGCGTCTACAGTGATGTGGGCTCTTCACCTGACCGTTGTGGTGAAGAAGAAGCTGAGCTGGAAGGCAAAGCTCTCAATTTACCAATCCATCTATGTTCCAGCCCTCACCATTGGTCATGAGCTCTGCATAGTGACAGAAAGAATGAGTTTGTGGATACAAGCGGCTGAAATGAGTTTGACATCCGGGAGGAGCTTGGAGTTGGGCTGCTGCTCCTTTGCATTGCGAGGGGCCAGTAGAGGTGGTTCGGCATCTGATCAGGATGCCTCCCAGGCGCCTCCCGTTAGAGGTGTTCCGGGCAAGTCCAACTGGTAGGACGCCACATGGCTGACCCAGAACATGCTGGGGGATTACATATCTCGTCTGGCCTAGGAATGCCTTGGGGTCCCCCAGGGGGAGCTGGAAAGTGTTGCTGGTGTGAGGGATGTCTGAAACTCTCTGCTTCGCCTGTTGCCCCCGCGACCTGGTCCAGGATGGTGGAGTGGATGGAGGAAAAATGTGGAGGAAAATGGATGGATGGATGGATGGATGGATGGATGGATAGATGGATGGATGCACTATGCTATATGGCAGTTACACTGACTGACTGAATGGCATCATTGCAGAACCATAGTGCCCACACAGGTTAACACTGTTGGCTGGTAGTTCACCCTGTTTGCACTGTTAGCTGCTAGCCATCAGCTCAGCCACCTCCATGTTGAGAGCCACATGCAGGCAATCCCAATTTAAACTCTGAATCATAGATAGGCTATTAATGTTGCATACAGTTCCATTAAAATAAATAATAAATTGTAAGTGTAGTCTATTTTAGATCAGACACAGCTGTTTTGTCTCAGAAGAAAGAAAGAAAGAAAGAAAGAAATTACATTATGTGTAAATCAAAGTTTGATTTGATTCAGTATTTCTAATTTTTTGTGAGAAATTCAAATGTGTGCTATTATTTCAGTATTGACTTTAAAGTTTAACTTAGTTTAATTTAGTTAGACTAAATTTGGATTTTTAATCTGTCTTACTCCAAAAGTTTTTTTTTTTTAATCATTACTAATTTTTCATCATTTTTTCCTTTTTGGAAGAACTGGGTTTTAAAAAATACATTGCATAAATCAAAACTATGATAAATCCTGGAGATTAAGTAACATAAATCAACAAGAAATAAAGATTAGATTAGATTGTGTGTAAATCGAAGTGATTTGATTCAGTATTTCAAATTTTCAGTTAGAATGTTAATTTCTGGTATTGTTTCGGTGTTAACTTTAAAAGTTTAATTTATTTTGACCAAATTTGAGTAGCCTTAGCTTTTTTTGTACTGTGTGTAATTCCAAACTCTTTTTAAAAAAATATATTCTATTTTATTTTTTTCCGGCAATATTAGGCTTCCAGAAATACCGACAGAAAATGTGAGAGGAAGCTTTAAGCTTTAGGGTAGCTTAAAATAATTTCCTTACACACAGCCCTTATAGAGCTTTGCTCACCACTGCGTTGGCAAAACTACATTTGGTTCACTCATTAACGTATTCACGGTGCCAACACCAGTGAAGATTTACCTCTTTCGTCCAGCAGTTAAGCTTTCTCCATGGCAGAGTGTTAGATTTGTCCAGATCTCACAGGCAACATGTGCATGACCTGAGGGTTCGGATCCGGCAATGCCGATTTCAGGTCCCCAAAGACAGCGAAATCCAACCTGCTCCCTCTCGCTGTTCCTCCTGCTGCTCCTGCTGCTGTCTTGAGATTTGTTCTTGGCTCTGCCTCTCCGACTCACACCTCCTTACTCTGTCATTGGCCTCAGAACAAGAGTGAGTAGAGTCGCGGAATAAAGATAGGAAGTCAGGAAAAGTCCCATAAAGTTTCCACCCGTGACACTTGGACGGCACTGACAGGCCTCCTCCTAATGACTGCCGCCCTGCAGCCACACCTTCGCCGCTCTGTCTGTCTCAACTTGTCTCTGAGAGAGGCTTCTCCTCAGACGAGAGCCGACACACACACACACACACGCACACACACACGTACACAAACATGCACGCAGACACGCACACGTAGCGCGCGCTCCTTCATCCGTGTGTCATGAAAACACGCCAATTCAGAAAGTCCGGTTCATAGAATAACTTTGAAAACAGTCCATCCTACCATCAGTGACCTTACTACAATGCTAAGCAACAATTTTTCCCCCTCAAACTTTATTGACACATTGAACACATATAACCGACATTTTCAAAATAGTAGTTGTATAACAATATATAACAATAAAAAATAATCCAATGGCATACTAAATAATATGTAGAGGAAATAAAGAAACAACATAAAAGTAAAAATCGTCATGGTCTGCTAAAAAGATAGCGTTTAACTGAAATTTCTTGGAAAAAAAACCCAAAAACTAATTGAATAGCTCTTGTCAATTTAAAATCGATCAGTTTTACATTTTCAAGTCTTGTAGCTTTTATGTTTAAAATCTCTCTCTCTCTCTCTCTCTCTCTCTCTCTATACATATATATATATATATATATATATATATATATATATATATATATATATATATATATATATATATATATATATATATATATATATATATATATATATATATATATATATATATATATATATATATATGTATGTGTGTATATATATATACATATATTAAAAAAGGCAGTTTATTGAACCAAATCATTTCATGTACATACTATTTTGCTAAAATAATAACCAGATTAATAACATTTCATCAGTTTAGATATTGGGGTTTTTAAAAAGGAGTAATATATCTAATTTTGTCAGTGTAACATCTTTTTTTAAATGTTTTGAAAAACAAAATCTTACTAGCACCACTAATAATGATGACAGTCCATCCATTTGTTTACTATTCTAGATATATGACCATACATTTAGGTTAAAGTAGAACATAATTGAGTAAATCGTAGAACACTTTGAACACTTTAGACTGAAGTGTACACTTTGCAAGTGACAGCTATAAAAACACAAAGGCACTCAGGCATAAAACAGATGCTCCTCTTGACGTCATCGGGGTCCTTTGATGTTGCGTTCAGTGCCGAGTTTAATCTGGGAAAATTAAGATAACGGGTCAATCTGAATGCGCCCTCACTGAAAACGGGACTTTCTTTAAAATATAATCCCCCAGGTTGTTACAGTTTAGCAGAATAACAAAAGGAAGATTTCCAGTGGACGCGGACAGCGGTCTCCCCGGGGGAGATTAGACCGTTAGCCCTGTTATCCTCCCGGTACCTGGGATTAGCTAACGTTAGCTGGCCCGGCTAACAAGCTAATAACAACAACAAGGCTGTGGAGCTGTCTGCAAGGAGGTGTTGTCTCATCTTTTCACCACATTTATCTGTCTGATAGTGTATGAATGTGACAAGCATGACTCATCTTTCACCCATTTCGCATATGTTTGGTAATTCCTTATGCGTAGTCAGCTTCCAAACCGTTAATTTAAGGCTCTAATTTTGTTATTCATCCAGATTTCGAGGAACATGTCTGAGTCCAGCGGCCTGATCGAAGTGACAGTGAAGACTCTGGACTCCCAGAGCAGGAGCTACACAGTTCGAGGACAGGTAATGCTCTTACTCTGATTAAAATACTGCTGCATTTAGACTCGTGTTCTTCAGTGACAGCCAGTGTCATGTGTGTTGTCCTATAGCTGACAGTGAAGCAGTTCAAGGAGCACATCGCTTCATCAGTGGAGATCCCAGTGGACAAGCAGAGGCTCATCTACCAGGGCAGAGTGCTGCAGGATGACAGGACGCTTACTGAATACAGTGAGTACATGAAACCTGCCAACCCACACAGCAGTCTACAAAGCACACAGCACTGTAGCAACAACACAGGAGTTGTTTTTATGAGATGTAAGGCAGAGGGAGGGGGATTTGTCACTTGTGGTTTTGATCTCAGCAGTGCTATAAACTGATCAAATGACATCTGTGTGCATGTACAAATGTGGTGGCATAATCCTTTCTAAAAGATTTCCCCTTACTCTTAATCTGGAGTGAAATGAACTGTCTCACATTTCAGGTGTCAAACACAAGTGTAAAAAAATAACATCAACTGATGCATTGCATTGCAGTAGTTGCAGATACAGAGCCATTCTTGATAGTGTTAGTTCCAAATGTGCCTTTGCCTCACTTGCTAGGTCAAAATGTCCAAATGAAACAAGAATGATTCTTTTTGTATCCACACCAAATGTAGTTAATATTGGAGCAAAAATTTTGCTTTTCTGTTTTCACAGTTCTGGCTATGATAAATCATGAAATATTACAGAATTAAAAAAAAACATGGCTTTCAATACCAATAGCATGATTTGGGGTTCACAGGTTTATTACATAGATACAAAATGCTGCAATTTAAAGTTGCGTGTCCCTTACCTAAGCCAAAATCGAAAACACAAATCATTCCACAGTGTTTTTTTTTTTTTAATGCTTCTCTGTTTTGTACCACCCTCCATAAATTCAAACAGTCACTAACCACCAAGGGAGGTAGTTTTTGCATTAATAGGTGGGAAACAAACACTATTCAAAGGGACAACACATATAGTAACATACCTGCCTGTATATTTGATTTATCAAATATGTTAGCAAAACAGCACAGTTGATTAAATAAATACAACAGAAACATCAGACAGGCCAGATCACCATGTTTAACTTTATATATGTTACAGTTATTACTGAAAATCACAACATAAAAAACAAATATGCCAGATTTAGATAGCTCCAAAATTCAAAACACTTGCCTCTTTTCTACCCAGAAGTGGCTTTTGTTTTCAGTGTGGCGTCACAGAAATACTGCTTGCACACCCCTGCTAAAATTAAGCTATAACGTACCGATGTCTGCTGCAGAGAAAATTGCATTTAAATTAAGAAAACAAAACAAAAAAGAAAATAATAAAGAAAACCTCCCAGTTCAAACTTGTCCTGTTTTTCCGGTAAGATTCAGCAGGATCGTCTCTCTCCTGGAATGCCTTTTTTGGAAAAAGAGTTCAACCAATAGTACAAAGAAAGCAAAAGGGTCACTTTATGGAAACATACCTACAGTATTTTCCCAAGAAGGATAATTTCAGTGTACTTGATTTTTTATGGGAAACTGTTAATATACCTCACATATGTAAGAAAAACTAAAGATGTCCATCATTTAATAATATTAATAATAATATTTTTTTAAATGTACTTATTTTGCTGTAATATTACATTCAGTGTTTTTATTTCAGTAGGTAGGTATTTGTGCGGTGTTGACTTCAAGGTGTTTTATCTCTGTATGATATTGAGCCAGTTTTAAATCTTAAAACAGAACAAACATAAGATAATAGCAGTGCAGCAGATGAATTGTGAGGTAGATTGCACAGATGGCTTATTGCACTAATACATATATTATTGCACAGGGAAATGTGTAGGGATGGTTCATTAATTACTGTTTGTTGTTGTTTAGAGTTCTTATGGCCCCCAGATAGAAGCTCTCTGTCAGTCTGGTGGTGTAGGCTCTGATGGACCTGTAGCGCCTGCCCAAGGGCAACAGGTCAATAGGTGATGTGCTGGGAGGAAGCGTCCTTTATTTTTTATTTTTTTTATTTTACAGCACAACAACTTAAATGAGTATAATGACATAAAAAATCCTAGAGGTTAGCACTTAAAAGCATTATTAAAAACACTTATTTCCAAAGTTGTCCTTGATGGAAACACCAAACAACACTTAAAAACATACATACTCATAATTGCAAACAAACAAATTACATCATAAACCTACTCATCCCCCTTGAAACTCAGACTTTCTTCCCTAAAGGTGAACCATTAACCCTCCCCACAGCTCCTCTTTAACCTTTGTTTGGCTTTGTTTAATGTGACACAAGTTGTTTCACAGGGAGATCCCAGTCTAGAAAAAATTGCTTCTTGCTTTTTTTTTTACCATCAAGAAAAGGAACACTGCATGACATAATGCTGTTCTAGTGTATGTTGGCATCCAACCATGCCTATTTGGTTTATGTATTCTGGGGCCCTTTCATGAATTAAATCAAACATATGGTTTAGTTTTAGCTGTTCAGTAGCTACTCTTCCTGGGGTCTCCATTACTTTCATTAACAATATTTGAATGAATGAATCAAATTGTTTATTTCAGTCACACAACACAAACATCAGAGTCAACCATTTTTCATGGACTATTTAGCCAGCACATGTTATCGTACATAAACACCTCCACACACACAAAGAAAGTCATCCAGTGACTGAAAAGGGAATAGGCTGCCTTTGCCTAGAATATCAGCAGTAGAAAATTAATACGAAAATAATCTTTATTGTAATTTATAATTATTAATTATTTTACATTTTAAGGCTTTCTTAAAACACATCAGAGAACTACATAACTTCAACTCATCACTGAGATTATTCCGTAGTTTAACTACCAAAACTAAAACACATTTGTATTTTACATTAGTTCTCACTTTACACATTTCAAAAACCAATAATCCTCTTGAATTCTAATTTCCCTTTCTTAATTTAAATAACTGAAGAATACAAACCGCAAGGCTGTTATTCTGTACTCGAAAAATTATTTCCATTGTTTTTAAAAACACAATATCTGAGATTTTTAATGCACAGGATCTTATAAATAGTGGGTTAGTAGGTTCACAATAGCACACTTTGTTTATTATTCTAATTACTCTTTTTTGAAGTTTAATTATAGGGTCTATGTTTGCTTAATACACTTTTCCCCAGACCTCAACACAGTATGTCATATATGGCAATATAAGAGAATCTTAACTCAATCTTAACTTTTTGTTTTTCAATCAATATTCAAATCACCAAGAAAGTAAACCTCATTATTTGTATTACATACTCTATCTAACATTTCACAGATTTTATCCAAATATGTTATTGGTGCATTCGGTGGTCTTTAACAACAACTGATAAAGACTGGCCTCAGAAAGATAGTTGAAATTGTAGCCACATTACTTCGACTCCTGTAATATTTCGATCTTTTTCGATTGCCTTCCTTTTTATTTGGTATATGAAATTTAAAATATTGATAAAGTCATACTAGATAAGAAGTAGCTAGTGCATGTTCAAAAGGTAATGAGGTAATTTTGTTTCTCCATCAGATGTAGATGGGAAGGTAATCCACCTGGTGGAGCGTGCCCCACCTCAGGCCAGCATGTCTGGGTCTGGGTCTGGGGGTGCGGGTGTTTCCACTGGGGGGGCAGAGGGCAGCAGCCATGCCTCCACCTCCTCCCAGGGTGCACTGCATGACCGCAACAGCAACAGCTACGTGATGCTGGGTACCTTCAACCTGCCTGTCAACATCATGGACCCTCAGCAGATACAGGTGGGTGCAGCCCTGCTGCAGGCACATCAAAGCCTTGCTGTATGTTTCTGACAGGAAGAGTACTTTCATGCATTGTGACAAGTGCAATTTGTCTTGCAGATGTCTGTACAGCAGATGATGGCTGGAGTCAGTGAAGCTGGGAGGAATGCCAGGGTCAGCACCAGCTCCGGGGTGAAGTCCTCATTTCATCCATCTTTTCAGCCCTTCGCTTTCACTCTTCCTATGCAGCTGACTCTCTCTCTCTCTCTCTCTCTCTCTCTGTGTGTGTGTGTGTGTGTGTGTGTGCATGCGTGCGTGCAGAGCAATGGCTCGGTGGACGTGCAGATCAACTTGGACCAATCGGTGCAGAGTGAGCCCAGGATGAGGCTGCAACTAGCCGAGAACCTGCTCAGAGACGCTCGCTCTCTCATCCACAGGCTGGAGGTACAGTGCACCTGATGCTTCTGATCCACAGACTGCTGTAGCATTGTCACTATATATCTTAGTAGGGCAAGGCAGAGAGCATTTTCAGAGTAATCAAGGCTGCTCAGAAATTACGTCATCAAGTTCATTTTTGTAGGTTTTGTTGCTTGTGTTTTTCTGTTTTTTTTTGCTCCATTTATGTTTGTGCTTTTAGTGTTGACACTACTCTACAGTACAGTTCCAAACCTAAATGAGTGTTTTTTTCTAGGGTTTGAGGACAAAGCCTTGTGGGCTAAATCTGGCCCCAAAGTGATTCACACTGAGAATTGTTTTGGTACTGTTGGTATGCATAAGGTGCTAGAGTGCATAAAACAGCAGCAAAATAGAGCTTGTTCATCAAAAAAGTGCCCCCCCCGCCCCACACACAGGTCCTAGCCAAGATCTAAAATCATAGACATGCCTTAAAATCCTGAAAACGTCCGAAATCATAAAATCATTCTTAAATCTTAGAAATGTCCTAAAATCCTAGAAATATGCTAAAATCTTTACAATGTCCAAAGTCCTAGAAATGTGCTAAAATCTGAGAAAAGTCCTAAAATGCTAAAAACATCCTCGAATCTTAAAATCCTAGAAAGGTCCAAAAATCCTAGAAACATGTTTAGGGCTGATGCAACTGCCCCCTGGCCTCAAGTTCCCACCATGCTTTGCCTAAAATTGGATAGTAAGAAATTCACAATGCAGTATTTGAATTTCTACGGGAGGAAAAACCTTGGGGAAAAAGTCTGACTTTTACAGGGAAGTTACAAATGTTTTTAGAATACAGCATTACTGTTACAGGATGTTTACTTTAATAATTTGGCATTACTAGATGAGTTAGGTCTGTCTTTTATGTGTCAAATGAGGGATATGAAAGCACCACAGATAATGTAAGATACTGAAATAAAATGAAACCACTTACATGATGTAAGTGGAGCTGGAGCAGCAGAGGACTCCAGACAGAGAGCACAGATCAAAATATAAAAACATCAGGGCTTCACTGGAAAAAAAGGTACATGTTAAAAAGAGTAGCTTACATATTTTTGGTCCATATTTTTTACATATATTATAAAGGTCAGTAGATCATCTTATAGCTCTAGGCCTCTTTCAAATGAACGTACTCATGGCTGGAGAGGAAAACACAGAGTTGAGTGAAAATGTTGATAACCTGCTTCATGATACCATTTATCCTCATGGCAAATGTTAGGTTAAGTATAGCCAGATAACCCGAAAATATGCTGGGCATGTTAAACTGGCTTGGTAGTACAGGCCTCAGGCAGGCAGAATCTTGCAGTAATATTTCTAATACAGGTCAGAGGAAAGTGACACAACAGTATTTAGAGTGTCAGAAAATGCTAGAATGTGCTGTAATCTAATGTATCCAATAACAAGAGTGATTTAAGATGCATAAAGCATGCTGTGGGTTAAAGGAACAGACCAAGTTTTCCTCCAAAACACAATGAAAACAAAGAAGGCCAGAGCTGTGTATGTTTCCAGGAGCTCTCTGATTCATCTGCTCCAAACTTTCAGCATCAGGACAGAGCACAGCACTGAGTGTGCATGACGTTTGTTGTGATGTGTTCATGTGTTGCAGGGAGTGTCCAGTGACAGCAGCTCCCCTTCACAGCAGGAGGTGCCCCAGTCCTCCTCATACCCACTGCCATCTTCCTCCTCTGATGGAGGGCCTGTAGCATCCCAGCTCATGGACACGAGCTCTCCTCCTGCTCCATCGTCCTCCACCTCCACCCAGACTGAGGGACCAGCCAGCACTGGGCCCAAGTAAGTCACAGTTGAAAACTGAACGGCCTCACTAATATTTGGTATTTAACATGATGTGTATATAGATATATTAAAGCTGTTTGCTCGTGGGGCTTTTGTTACACTTGCAGTGTCAGGGTGGGTGTGATTGTCATAACCTCCACACCACTGTCTGTCTGTCCTCTGAGCAGGGCAGAGAAACAGCATGCAGCATCGCTGAAAGCAAAATGCAAGAGACTGTCACACTGAGCTGATATTAAACGAGTGCTCACTTCTTTGGTAAATAATGTAAACAAACAGTCTCATACTATGTTTTCCTTGATGGCGTGTAATTTTTTGCTGCAAGCAGGGCTCAGCCCCTGCTCTAACATACATAGGTGGAGAAGAAAGAAACAGTGGAGAGGTGGAGAGTTGAAGAGATGACGACGGCTGCACACCATGTTGCTGTGCATGAAAACATTGCAAGTAAAAACACCTGTGACAGCTGATGTTAAAAAAAGAATTGGATTGGGTCCTATATTGCTTAATGTAGCTATCCCTTTACCTTATGAGACTCATATTTATACCTTTTTTTAAACTGGCTGATGGTTCGACATTGCTTTAACATTGCTTTTAACATTCAGACTGTTCGCTGTTTCAATCCACAAATTTAAATTCAAAATATTTTTTTACTTGCAGAAGCACAGAGAGTACTTAAATTTAATTTTCCCCTCAAATTATAATCCCCCTCTCGTTCATAGGTACTTTTCTGGTAGTAGATTAGTCCTTGCTTTATACATTATTTGTGCAGTATGCAAATGAACAAGATCAAAGACCTCTAGTGTTTAGACTTAAAAAATAAAAAATTACTGTAGTCACAAAATCTGACATTAGGCACTCTCTTTGTGGTTCTTTTTTGAAGTGTACATAGTGGTTGTAGTGTACTTTAGAGGTGTATAAGAGAATGTGGAGTGATTTGTGATCCAGTGCGTGATTTGCTTTTGACAGGACTGAAATGCTTCCTGACATTTTGTTCTGTACAGTTTTATTTATGGTTTCCAGCAAATGTTGTCATTTAGTGTCACATCTAGAAATTAATTTTAAAATACTCTTTCAATATCAGTACCATCAATCTATGTACTGTACTTGATTGTGTTTGTGTGTGTTCAATAAGAGAAGGACATACTAATCATTTTCTGAACAAGAGAGCTTGGTGGTCATCCTAAAAATAATTTAAACATTTCACAGGCAAGTTTGTGTGCGACAGCATGTCCCCAAATACTGCAGGCAAAAGTGCACATTTTTTGCCTTTTCCGCCAAAATTGTTTTTATACGACATTCATGCCATGAGGTTCTAGAGGATCCAGACACCATTACATCATCTTTCTAATCATAGATATGGCCGATTTCTGGTTGCACAGCTCAGTGTTGATCAGCAGGGCTCTGTAGTGCTGACTCCTGGTGTCCTCTCTATGTCCTCAGTCACCCAAGCCCAGCAGAGTTTGTGGAGGTTCTGTCTGAGGTCAGGAGGGTTGAGGAGAGGTTACGTCCCTTCATAGAGAGGACCCACTCAATCCTTGGAGCAGCCACCTCTGCAGACTACAACAACAACGTAAGGAGGGAATGCAACTGCAACAACAACAAGAAAACATCATCACATTACAATATGAGCTCTCAGAAATGTCACTGATGCTCATGAAGGCAAACATGTACACAAATCAGCAGAAAACCTTCATCACTATTATCGGTAGACTATAACACAATTAGTGATTAATGTTGTCTGCTCTGAAAACACAGCTTGCATTGTGGGAGAATAGTGTCCTTTAATAGCACACTTAAAAGTATTTTGTTTGTCCACCTACAGACAGTTTCTTCTCACATCATTAAAATTTTAAGTATATGAAATTGCTACAGTAGTCTCCATCAGCAGTTGTTCAGAGGCAATGACATTAAACAGTGAATCTCATACTAACTTACATTATTTGTGTATGTGTAATATCTACCTAGAGTATGATAGTAAGTGGAAGCTGAGATACAAGTTATCATTTATTGTACACTTTTATGTCATTCTCTTTAATAATATGTAATGAAAGCCTTACACTTCTTGGCCTGGTGCTGTGAGCAGCTCTATGAAGACGTGACAAAAATGGCCATGAAAATTGTTGTGGATATTTGACACCCAGCCAGAAACCTGGGTGTCATGATTGATGACCAGCTGACCTTTAAGGTTCATGTGGCCTCAGTTTCTCGGTCTTGTCGTTATGCCCTCTACAACATCAGGAAAGATCAGACCCTTCCTGACCCAACAGACCACACAGCTTCTGGTTCAGGCTCTCGTGATCTCACGCATTGACTACTGCAACTCTCTTCTGGCAGGCCTCCCTGCATGCTCATTCAAACCTCTTCAGATGATCCAGAATGCAGCAGCACGTCTGGTCTTCAACCAGCCCAAAAGAGCACATGTCACCCTGCTGCTAATTTCTCTTCACTGGCTTCCAGTGGCAGCCAGAATCAAATTCAAAGCACTTCTCTTGGCTTACAAAACAATCACAAGAACTGCTCCAGCCTACCTGGAATCCCTGATGCAGGTCTACTCTCCTTCTCGCCCACTACGCTCTGCATGCGAAAGACGCCTGGTGCTTCCAGCCCAGCACGGCTCTAAATCTCTAGCCAGACTCTTCTCTTCTGCTGTTCCCAAATGGTGGAACAAACTTCCAAACTCTGTGCGTTCTGCTGAGTCCCTTTCTACTTTTAAGAGACAATTGAAAACTCAATTGTTCCGAGAACACCTAGGCACTTAACCTGACTCTTCTCCTCTTTGCCCTTTGGGGTAGAGTAAGTCAGATGGTCCAAAACCCAGCACTTAATGATTATCTAGCACTGACAAAGTTGTGTGATGTTGTATGTAGATTGTCATCGTAAGTAGTGATACTGAGATTGTTGAATCTCAGATGCTGAGATCGCTACTGGTTATTACTTTGGTTTCCAAAAAACAAAAAAAAAAAAAATGGGGGGGCTGTGCAGCACTTCTTCTGCCACTAGACGGCAATACCTGTGACCAATCACACCTGAAGCACTTTTTGCACTTACTAAGGGTTTTTTCCTTAAGTCTAAATTCTTGCTTGTGTTGTACGGCGCTTTGGAAAAAAGCGTCTGCTAAATGAAATTGTAGAATTGTAGAATTGTAGAATATTTGTGGTCCTCAAAGGATGATGCTTAATTATTTTGATGAACTCTCGACCTTTTCTCTTGTGTTTTTCAAAATGTGCACTTATACATATGAAATATTATGATCCACTATACAGAGACTTAACAAAATAATGGACATCAGTGACATCACCCAGTGGTATGTGGGGGGGGGGATGGCGGACTTACTTGTTTTGGAGTCAGCATCAACAGACCAATAGAGAAACTGCACTCTGTGCTGGCCTCATTTTTGTGCCCAGGTCAGCTCCAGGCATATTGCCATGACATTGAACACATTCATGCTCCCATGAGTTCAATACTTTTGACTTGAGTGCATCCATAACCTTTTACAATTTTACAAACTTCATGTTTATAGTCTTAGTACTGATAAGGTTGTAAGAAAACATAAAGATTATTTGATAAATATTATTTTTGTCTTTCATCTGTTTTCATGTAAAACATTTGACAGGTGCTAACAAAGCAGTGTTTTTTCTTGTGAAATAACAAAGTCTCCTCTCTCACAGACCCAGGAGAGAGAGGAGGATCAGCGCATTCTCAACCTTGTCGGAGATGCCCTGCGTCTCCTTGGCAACAGCTTAGTTGTCCTGGGTGACCTGCGCTGTAACCTGGCGACCTCTCCCCCACGTCACCTGTATGTGGTTCATCCAATGGCCCACTACACCCACCCGGTCCTGCTCCAGGCCGGGCTACCACACATGCCCATTCCAGTAGGTTCACACCACTCTGATCCTGAATGTCAATATTCCTTTGATGCACTGAGGGAATATGTCGGAAGCCTTCAGACAGCTTTCCATCACTAACATATTGTCAAACTTTACATGATGATGTCTGTTGTTTACATGAGTCTGTTCCAAAGATGTCTCTCTATTCCAGATGAACTTGGGGACAACAGTGACCATGACATCTAACGGTAGAGAGGCAGCCGAAGGACAACGCCAGCCCTCTCACACTGCTGGCCAATCAGATCAGCAGGCTCCAGGCCAGGCTCTGCCTCTTCAGTCCAATGGGACCAATCAACAACAAGGACAGGGAGGACCCCGAGTCATCCGAATCACCCATCAGACCATGGAGCCTGTGGTCATGATGCAGATGAACCTTGATGGTGTGTATGCTGCCGTGTCATCGAGGCTGGCTGTTTGTGGATGGCCACAGTGATTTGTCTGAAACAGCCAGTATCCATGTACATTTTTCAGAGGTAATCCTAGAGGAGCATCAGCATCTTCTTCTGGTCACCCTGTCTCCTCATCACCCCTCCTGTGCTCTCAGGTTTACATAAACCCTCAAATTTACGCAATATGAAATATGAAATATTTCTAATGGAAACACGTCAATTTAGAAAAAAACTTTTAACCATTTATTGCAAAAAAGTTTTAACACTCGCATGAGATGTTAATTTCAGGCATGGATGTATTAAGAATCTGGATACAGCATGAGGCAGGGCCCCAGTCATTCCTGTGAGAGCTGCTAATTGGCACACAAAGCAAAAAGCTCTTTTTCTGGGGATAAAATACCTGGATCTACTGGCCCACGAGGCACGTGCATTAGAGACTTGCGGCAGCCGAGGGTACCCTGAGGGTTAACCTCCACTGGTAGAGTGAGCAAAATCCAGTATAGCGCTTTGTTAACTTGAATGACAGTCTAAAAAAAATTATCTAGCGGCTCTTTTAGACTTTCCAAATGTTATCTAACTGCATGACTTAAATATAGATAGTGAAATGAGTCGTTTTGTCTTTGACAAAAAATTATTAACTGATTTACAAATGTCTCTTTCCCAATGTTAGTCAATGGGAAAAAGTCTCTCTTAGCCGTGGGCATTACATGACAGACCTGAAAAGTGTAATTCAACTTTTGGCCACTATGTAAAATTTGCATCAGGGCCTGGGGCACTTCCTGGGGGCTTGATTTTAGGTGATTTGAAACAGCCATATTTCACAAAACAGCTGATGAATTTCTACTCTTATTGTGTTGAGCAGGTGAGTCAGCTGCTGGGTCTCAGGCTCCAGGACAGCCAAATGCTGCAGGCACGGGACAGCCTGGTAAGTGCTGCTCTCTGACTGGGTAGTTTGTTGCTATGTAGTTTGTTGGCTGTTCCCTCTTTGCAGTAATGAATTTGTCTGGACACTTTGGGTCAGTAGAACTTGAAGTGGACTCACTCAGAAATGTGTTTATCTCTCTGTGTCCAGGCGCACCCCCCATCCACTTCCCAGGTCTGCCCCCAGAGTTCATGCAGGCCATCGTGCACCAGATCTCCCACCAGGCTGCCGCTATGGCCACCGCAGCCTCAACAGGCCACCCAGCACAGGTGGGGTCTGTCCCTGGCTCTACACCCAGCACTGAGGGGACTGCTCCCCCACAGCCCCCCCACCCTGCTCAGGCAAGGGTGGTCATCACCAGACCATCCTTCTCCCCCCGCATCCCTCAGCCAGTGGGAACCAGGGGGACCACCATCAACCTGAGGGCCACAGTACCCACAGCTGCTCAGCAGCCAGGACAGGTAACAGCAACACAGAGCTGCGTACAGCGCTGCAGCTCAACAACTTCACAATCCTGAGCAGAACCCAGAGACGGCAATAAAAACAAGACAAGGACAAGGAAAAGTAGAACATTTTCAGATCTGAAAAATTAAAATTATTGTTAAAATAATTTTGTTACTTAAAAAGTTACTTCAAAGATTGGAGCATCTTCATCAGGATTCCGAGAGATCCTTAAAAAGTCTTAAAGGTATGGAATTCATTGACCTAAAAAAATAGGCCTTATTTGGTATTAAAAGTCTTCAAAATGATAATTGGTAACATCTATTTCTTGTACATCATTTCTTTAATTCCTCTTAAACTCAACATGATGCTAATCCAAGCAGTGGAACCTCATCCAGAGTAAGAAACATGTATATTTCCTTATGTTCTCTAAAAAGGGTTGTTTCATCCAACATTTGACTTAAAATAAAATTGTCCTTCTTAAATTTTGGTTATTAGAAAATTGCTCTTAAACTCAGTCCAAGTGGCATTAAAAAGTCTAGCCATGTAAGTGCAATGTCTCATGTTTGATTCTGGCTTGGCCCTTTGTTGTATATCATACACCTTTCTCTCTTTCTCTCTCTCTTTTTCCTGTCTGTCTCAATCCTCTCATCTGTCTAAGAAAGGGCAAAAAGTAATCTTACAGAAAGTTGCCTTTAGATTTTTCAGCAGTTGCCAATTCATTTCTCTTGATCAACTCTTTTCTCTCTTTTCAGTTGACGGCCTACAATGTATTGAATAATCCATATTACTGAAGTTTTGTGCAACGACTGCTTGTTCATCTCTGTCTCCTTCTCCTCTCTGTGAGCAGGGCACACCTCTGGCTCCCTCCTCCCTCACACAGATGATCAGCGGTCTGGTGGGACAGCTCCTGATGCCGGGGCAGCAGGGTCAGTGTCAACTCTTTACTGCTGTCGCAGCAACTCACAAACCAAATGTTCATAGTTTTAACACAGATAATAATGTCATCATCCCTGCAGGCAGATACATGTTTGTAGAGACTACCAGTCAACCAGCTCTTATTGACTCATTATCTAATTATAGTATCTGTAAGTATTTGAAGTTTGGTTATGTGCAGAGGAAGACCTTGGGGTATGATCGATAGCTCCACAAAGAGCAATTACCCTGAGTTAAAAACAGTGTTTCCCATAGAAATAAAATCTATGTGTGACGGTAGCTGACAACATGCAGGGGCTGCTAACTTTCCTGGGTTTTTTGTTTTGTGTTTTTTTTCTTCTGTGTGTGTCACAAGGCAGGTTCCCATTTACCCTCAAATTGCGCAAATTGCAATTGCAAACATAAAATACGCCAAACAGAAACACGTCAATTAAAAAAAAACTCCCATTTATGGCAAAAAAATGTTTAGGCTTGCATGAGGTTGTAAGCCATATTTGGCAAAACTGCAATGGAAACACTTTTTTATGTTTTCTGGTCACATGATGTTATGGCTATGTGCTTGTCAGTAGGAACTGGCTCCCTCATGATGCAGCAGGAGCTACAAGAGCTGTTATTGCATCACATAACTCTTCAGAGGTTCAGTGGATAATCTGGAAGTTTTGAATCCACAATTCCTCTGTGAAACCGTGGACTATCAGCTACCAGAAATCCCTCATACGCAGCCGCTCCCACGTATAAGGGGCTCACCTTTCCATTATGGCTCCATAACACGCTACGTGGTCTTGGATTGAAATAATGACGGCTAGTGCAGTGGCTGCAATAGAAATAAGGCTGCGAATGTTTTGTACATCCATCACCATGGTTTCTGGAATGTTATCACCAGAGGAGAAGTCACAGAACATCAGTCATTGGAAACACAGTAATCTTGCAATTGTCAGCCCACTCTTGAAATTCTGAGGTATTTTCAGATCTGTGATTGCATTACAGGCGGAGCTCTACTTTTTTTTCCCTCAGCAGCAGTTTGAGGAGTTGTGAGTCGCGGGGTTGATAATTAATCAGATCAGAGTTGATCAGATCATAGACGAGAGGAAATTGTTTTGTGAGTGAAAGCAAATTTTCAGACCCACCACAGTGGAAGTTAATATTTAGCTTTCGCTATGCCTGATGTTCTGCTGCTCCATCTGTGCCCAGAATACACCACATGCCGAGACTGCGGTGCAACAAATAACCGAAAGATATACATATTCCAACAGCACTATAATGAATGTTTCAGCTTCATAAATGGAAAATCAAAACATGGCGGCAGATGTTTAAATCATGCCATACTGCCAAAAATTGGTAAGGACTTTGTGGGAAAGCCTGTTAATAGTTCAACACAGATTTGTGATCCCAGCACCAAAATGAACCTTCAAACTCTTTTTTTTTATGATCAAATTTTCATTTAGTTTTGGGCAGAGTATAATAATAAATCATATGTACATTGCCGCATCTCATCTATATGTGCCCATATGTTTTACAATTTTTCGGGTATTGATATTCCAAAAGGAATACCCCAGCTGGCGTAGAATGACCTGTGATGTCTAAGTGATATAATTTAAATAAATAAATTATTTAAATAAATAAATAAATGCGTAAATAAATACAAATAATGGGGAAAAACAGAAATGAGTATGACAAAAAGATGAATGATTATGTAAAATATTCCATAATAGTTTCCCCTTATTTCCATATAGCATGACAGCTTGCTGAGACTTGAAACTTGCTTGAGTTGAGTTAATCCATCACAGTGACATTGGGTCATTATTTTTGTCTGTTACTTTACACTACAGTTATGTGGAAATGCAGATTTAAGTGCAGTTTGCCTCTTCGGCATTTCCACAAAATAATAACCAAACATTCACTGCAGTGCTTACTGAAATCAAGTGTCAGACTACTTATTTGTAGAGCTAAGCCAATAAATTGGTGGCAGTTTGTCAGTTTATACTAGTTTAATGTAGATACGTCACCATGGTGTATATGCTGGCCAGTAAGCAACAAGTTGTTGCACTACAGGCATGTCATACCAGGTTTAAGATCCTTCAGGAACAGCTTTTTCATTAGTTTATTCTCCAGAGAGCACTGACTAGTTATTTTTCTGAAAAATGTCCTGCTCAGTTGGTACTATATCTTTGTCACAAATCATAAAGATGATAATAAAGATGTAATTATTCTGTGCTGCTGTTGAAACTCCTCCAGGTGATCCCATGTCCACGTCCACTTCAACCAGCTCTCAGTCCTCCTTCTCTACCTCCTTCTCGTCTGATTCGTCCACCACGTCTCCTCCTCCTCCCTCTGCCAACACCTCCGGACAGACCTCCACCCACACCACCAACACTGCCTCCATAGGCCAGCCGGCAGAGGGCAGTCCTGAGGGAAACCTAGCCCAGCTGCTGGGCTCTCTGCTGGGAGGAGCAGCAGGACCAAGGGGGCCTGGCTCTGGACCAGCTCCCTCCATCACTGTGACGCTGCCGGGGGTGCCGGGCTTCTTCCAGGGCATGTCAGACTTCACACAGGTGAGTTTATATAGAGCTACAGAAAGTCACAAGGACCATAAAATGTTACTGTTGTTGCAACAATACAGGGAACTGTACTTAATTTATTCATTAATATAAAATTAATAATAATTAAAACTAAATTTAGAAATGTAATCAGGTTCTTACACAGCCACAAAATAATGAATCAGCGACACAAAGATGTGATAATTATAGCAAGCAAAATTTATTTATATAGTACCTATCACAGAACCAGTCACAGAGTGCTTCACAGACAAAATAAAACAGAATAAAAATAAATCAAAATGAAACCTAAATGAAATATACAGTGAGAGCAGTTAAAAACACAGGATTAAAACAGAAAACACTCCATGCTACCCAAATGCTTGTCCTAACAGGAATGCTTTTAACTGCTTTTAATAAAACTCCACAGAATCCAGAGATCTTAGCTAGCTGGGAGACTATTGCAAAGCTTAGGGGCTGCCAGCTGGAAGGAGCGATCTCCTGAGTCTTGAGATCCATCTGAGGAACACTGACACCCTGATCCACCCTGAGAGGAGGATCTAAGGGCTCGGCTTTATGTTCATCAGACTGGTTATAGGTTTCCTGCAGGTTTCCTTAAGTTTATTTCACTTCCTTTGTATATGCATTTAAGTCAATTAGATATATGTTGCCAATCAAATTAATGTGAATATAAAAAACTACCCTGAGAGAACAGATCGGAAGTGAGGATCAAAAGCTGTTAACGAAATCAGTTTGTCATTTTTACAGACTGTGAGCTTTAGATATACAGTAGCTAATAAAGTGCGATAAAACAGGAAAAATAAGCACAGTATTAATATTCCAATGAAAACTGTCTAGTTTCTGTTAACAAAAACAAAGGGAGCTCTACCTGCTACCTGCTGGGGTATTTTTTCAGCTAATTGCCATATTTCTTTGCTGATTGGATTATTTAAAATCAAATGTGAAATGGGTTGGATGCAGCGTTTGAGTAGATATTTATTTACTTTTTACATTTATTTACGTTTTGACATTTAATGTCTCAAAATATGTGAACAGGGCAATGAACATGTCCAGCTTGTTGATAAAAAATGTGTTATTTCTATATAGCCACCTGCCAGTGGTCCCATTGCCCCAGTCCCCCCTCAGTCCACGGGTCCTGCCCCCCCTCAGGCAGGCAGCAGTGCAGGTGGAGACTCTCTGAGCCCAGAGCTGTTCACTGGCATTGTGCAGGGAGTGCTGTCCACCATGATGAGCTCTCTGGGGTCACAGCAGGGCAATGGAGAGAGCATCGCCCAGTTCATCCAGAGACTGTCCCAGACCAGAAACCTGTTCACTCCTGGCTCTGGAGATGCTGTGGGTGAGTAACAACACAGGAGAGTAAATGTAAGCAGCTTTTAGTCGACATTTACCTCAGAGTCACTGTTTTTCTTCAAATCCAAAGCGCTGGAATCCGGACAAAACACTGAAAACATAATCAACATCCCAATATGCTCTGAAGGGCCATCCACACCAAGAACAGTAACTATAACTATAAAAAGATAGTTTTAAAAATTGTTCCAACTCAAGTGGATGGCAGAGTATACATTACAAAAATAACGACAATGAAAGTGGAGAGCAGTTTCGTTTGGCTCACTCCAAGAATGATTTCAAGAGCAATAGAAATACTAACAGCAATTCTTAACATCTGGTTTGGACCACAGAATGTCTGTTTTTATGTTGAAAAATATGTATGAAGCTGTGAAATATTTTGCTATTTGGTTTTCTTTTTGTTTTTCTTCCTGTGAGTTTAGTCATCAATAATTGATTAGTCTCCCTGACTAAGCAGATTCTGGCCAGTAGATGGAGCTGCTGACTGCTATCAGGAGAAGAAAATAAAAGAAAAAATATCACCTTTATATGATGATTTATAGGCTTCATAATGTTTGGGTGTCGTCCGTACATTTTAGAGACATTTTTCTACAAAATGAAGTTTCAGGATTGTTTACATTATTGGCTTCTTAACTGCAGCTGATCTCTTACTCACAGGATTTAGGAACAACCTTTTATGTGGTATAATCACTCAGTCTCGACTATTAACAGCTATATTAGCTTTTTTTTTTTGTTTTTCCTTGAAACATGTGGCCAAATGGTCTCTGGCACTGATGCAGTCTCTGACATTGGTTTTTTCTTTGCTGATGTCCTCTTTTACCATCGCTACAATGTCAGCTAACTCAGGCTACCAAAGTATGAATGAAACTTTTCTTCAAAAGACGTGAATTTGGTGATCCCATATCCTTCTAGTTTTCTGTTTGTTTCTCCCCAGCCTCCTCGCAGTGTACAGCGGTCATCAACATCCATTTTTTTAGAGTGCATACTGCGTGCTCTGTGCTGCTGTTTACAGAACATTATCGTTCAACAGTGTGGATGTTCACATCATTACGGTTGTAGTAATAGTTATAGTGCTTGGTGTGGATGGCCCACATGTGAAGAATACATTCTGAATTAATTTTACCGTACCCAACCTTTTTGTGCTGATTGTTATTGGCAGACTGATAACCTGTCTGTCATCCTGGCAGGGTTCTTTGGTGACCTGCTGTCCCTGGTGTGTCAGAGCTTCTCCATGGTGGACATGGTGCTGCTGCTCCATGGGAACGCCCAGCCTCTGAGCCGCATCCAGCCCCAGCTCACTGAATTCTTCACTGAACACTACCTCCAGGGCAGAGAGCCCACTGAAGCTAACATAGCTGTAAGTACTGGAGAGAGAGTCCCTCACTGTTTGATCACACAGTAAGCTACTTGATTTGTTGCTTAATTCAACTCAACTCAACTCAGCTTTATTTATAAAGCATTTTAAAAACAACCACAGCCGAAACAAATTGCTGTCTATAAATAGACAAAACAATGCAGACATAAAACAATTAAAAAATTTGTCCATAATGCTAAAATCCCAACGCCAAAAAAGTTGAGACGCTGTGTAAATTCAATGATTTGTTAATCCTTTTCAACTTATAATCAATTTTACACAGCCATTTGTTTAAACTGATAAACTTTATTGTTTTTGTAAATATATACTTATTCTGGATGCTGATGTCTTCAACACATTTCAAAACAGTTGGGACAGGGACATGTTTACCTCTGTATGACATCATCTTTTCACACTCAGTGAAGTGTTTGGGTATTGAGGACACTAATTGTTGAAGTTTCGAAAGTGAAAGTCTGGGATCCTTGTCATATTTTGAGCTTCATAATGCACCACACATGTTCAACGGGAGATGGGTCTAGTAAGCTGCACTCTTTTACTACGAAGCCACGCTGTTTGAGCACATGCAGAATGTGTCTCATTGTCTCACTAGAATAAGCAGGGATCTCAATGAAAAAAGATGTCTTCTGGTTGGCAGCAAATGTTGCTCCAAAACCTGTGTGTACCTTAGCCCACATAGTAATATGCTTTAAACAATCAAGTTCCATCGAAGCTGATGGACATTCAGTATTGTTTTTCAGCTTTGCCCCTTGCTTGCAGAGATTTCTGGGCATTCTCCAAATATTTTGGTGCTGTTATGGTTTGTAGATGGTGAAACCCCTAAATTCTTTGCAATTGTGCTTTGAGACACATTTTTAAACAGTTTTAAACTCAAAACTTAGAATTTTGCACACACGTTTTTTCACAAAGTGGTTAACCCATAATCGTCCAAACAACTGTGCTTTTGGATGTCCCTTTCATGCCCAATCATGGTTCTGTCATCTGTTCCAAATGAACCTGTTTAACTGTGAAACGTTTCAGGTGTTTGTTTTTTTTAATTCCACAACTTGCCCAGTCTGTTGTGTTTCCTGTCCCAACTTTTTTGTAATGTTTCTCAGACATCAAATTCAGAATGTGCATATATTTACAACAAACAAAGTGTATGAGTTTCAAAATTAAATATCTTGTCTTTGTACTCTATTCTGTTTAATTTAGGTCAAAAAGGATTCACAAATCATTGCATTCTGTTTTTTAACCCCTTTTGGGGCCGGGGTAGTATATAACAGTGGTTAGGACACGAGAAATCACATACATTTGATAAGCTTTTGGCAAACAGTTTTGTCAAGTTTTATTATGCTGTGTTTCATCCTGTGTTTGTTGAATGTCCACATATGAGCAAAATTTTTCAGGTCAGATGGTGACAGTATTGTGTGCTGTATGAACCAGTTGATTTGACACATTGTCATCTCTGCCAGACAGCAGCCGAGGACCTCATTAACGGACTGGAGGACTACATCGCTGAGAGCTTTGTAAGGATAACCTCTCTCACACACAAACCTTATCTAATGTACTGTGCTGAGTATGTAGTGGTGGACATAAGTGGTCTGTGTGTGTGTGTTGTGTGTTGTGTGTTGTGTGTTGTGTGTTGTGTGTTGTGTCTAGGCCACAGTGACAGTGCGTGAGGGAGTGGACATCGTTCAGACCAACGTGTCTTTCCTCAGACAGCAGTTCACACAGATGGCCACACATATCCTGCACCCCAACGGTAAGTTCAATCAGCAGCTTGTCAACCCAAACCACGTGAGTTTGTCAGTTAGCTATACCCCTTTCACACCAAAATTAGCACATGAATGCGGGTTTTTCAAACATAAGTAAACCCTCTAAATATAGGCAATAGGCTACATTCCCACTGCCAGTGAACACACCATCACAGCACATGAGTCTGTCTTTCTATCAGCTGGCGTGTGTGCGTGGGTTGTTTTGTGTCCGTGTAACGTCACAGACAGGCCGGAGAACAGGTAAACAGTAGAAGGCAACAGGAACAGAGGTCTCTGGAAACTTTCAGGGGTTTCTTCTCTTTATATATCTCTGACTTATTTAGTCTCTCTTTCAAACTCGGTGCAGACTAAATAGGAATAATGTCTTAGCTGCTTTGGAGGAGATGGAGGTTAATTAGTGACGGCACCTCACTACATCTCTCTCATTGATGTTAATGTGTAAACTCCATCTCCTGCAGACCCCAAACATGTTAGGATCACCTTCAGTGTAAAATGAGGAGATGTGAGTGGTTTCCTGTTCTTTGGGTTTTTCTTCTCACAGAGCACACATTTGGCCCCCGTCTGCTGCTGCTGTGCACTCAGGGCCTGTTTGAGTGCCTGGCTCTGAACCTGTACTGCCTCGGAGGAGAACAGAGATCTCTCACTGCAGTCATCAACCACCGCATTGTTAGTACACAGCTTTTACAACCACAGCATCATGCTTTACTCATGCAATACCAGTCAGCAGCTGTATGTCACTGTTAATGTTACTGTATGTGTGTGTGTGTGTGTGTGTGTGTGTGTGTGTGTGTGTGTGTGTGTGTGTGTGTGTGTGTGTGTGCGCGTGTGTGTGCGTGTGTGCGTGTGTGTGCGTGCGCGCACGTGCGCATGCTCGTGTGTGTAGAGGAGGATGTCTGCTGAAGTCAATCCCAGTCTGGTCAACTGGCTGACCAGTATGATGTCTATGAGGCTGCATGTCATTCTGGAACACAACCCAGTTACTGAGGACCAAATCCAGCACTACATAATCTACACACAGGTAACACATGGAACCAATAGTGTATCCAACAACAGCTGCTGCAGCTGGACACACTGCATAAAGTAGCTCCAGCTGCCTGTTAAACCACAGCATCTGATGTCGATATTGTTTTATACAAGTAACACAAACAGGACAGGGTCAGTCATTTGTGAATGAAATGTTCCTTCACTTGTTAAAAAAATAGAAAAAAAAGAAGTATGATTAAAGATTGTTTGAAAATTAGGATCTAATTTGGATCTAATGGATTAACCCTTTGAAATTGGTTTGATTATATTCAAAAACATGGGTAGAAGACTACGGGCAACTTAAAAAGACATGACACAAAAATTAGCACAAAAAACAGAAGTTATAAGAAAGAACAAAAGTTATAAGAAAATTACCTGAAAATATGCCAAAAAAGTAAACAAAATGTCCAAAAATGTGCTAAAAAAATATCATATATAAATGTATTATATTTTTCTTGTGATGTAATTTTAAATATGAAATTAATATAATTAGAAATATAGTTTTCTGGACATGTTGTCTGAATTTCTTTGGATAATTCTGTAAAAATCCCATCCCCTCTTTTTAAAAAGTAAGTAGAAGGCAATATTCTTGTCACCTTTTACTAAATTTTTGCAATTTCGGGGACATTTCTGACAGAGTTGGACATTTTCCCTATTTTTTGGAAAGAAATCCAACCAACTCGCTCAGTTTTCAAAGGGTCAAAAAGCTTGTGAAAGGCATTGAAGTGCAGGACAAGAAAACTGATATTGATCCAGGTTTCAAAGGTTCAAGGTATGATCAGAAGTATCAAAATTAATTTGCACACAACTAAATACTGTAATATACAGTACTCTATAACTGTGCCCTGCTCGAACAACACTTCAACTCAGTATAAACCTAATGTTTAAATATTTCAGCCTAGTTTCAGCTAAAACTTTCAAATGAATATCTCAAAACTGCCATGTGTCATCTCAGGATCAGCTGAGCCAGAGGACAGAGGCTGAGGGGGAGCAGCCAGCAGAGAGTCTGAATGTGGAGGTGAGTTTGTTTCACTCTCATTTTTCTTTGAAGAGTTGGATTATCTGCCAGTCAGTGCTCTTCTTTAAGTATCAGTGTGGTGGAATTGTACATTTTTGGTTATCATCAACCAACCAAATTCGCTGACCCAAACCACCAATGTGTTTGTCCATATCTCAGCACTTTGTGACCTCCCTAAAGCCCATTGCTCCTACTGAATATTTAAATCCTTAAAATTGTCTCACAAACACAGACTATAGCTTCTTTTCTTAAAAAAAGCTCTGTAATTTCTTAAAACAGTTTCTAGTTTCTGTCAAGCGTCGTTCAAACAGTGCGTTTCTCGGGTATTGTTTTCAGTTATGTTGTTTCAGAGAAAACAAGAAAATTTTGAGATATTGTATTTTACGGCATTGGCTTAAAGCATCAAGATGTTATTTAAAAGCCATATCTCCCAGCCCTACTCAGAATTTAAAAATGTCATTTGCATAACAAATAATCAAAACAAAAGATTGAAAATTAATAATTGTGAACACATGCTAAAATGTGTTTGGACTATCACAGTGGTTAAGACCATGTAACCCAAATTGAACCCTTCTCGCTCTGTTAGATTAAGCAGCACTGACGACAACCAGTTTGAGTCATCATGTTCTTTACCAGTGTCATCACAATGCTGGGATTTCGGACTTTTATATAGTACACTATAATATATCAATATTCAATATATTTTAATAACCATGGGGAAAGTTGAGAGCATAAGATTTAAAAATGTGTACTTAAAATACATATATCTAATATAATATAAGTCTGTAACATTTACATGCCCCATTAAGTGGAGCTATAGTTACAGCTCAAACAGGTTATTGAACTACTGTGACTTAATGTGACTGTGTTATTGATGAAGTCTGTCCGACTCCTCCACAGCAAGTGGAGATGTGCCCTCTTTCAGCTATTTGCTATAAGCCTATATTATTTATTCAGTCTATGATATAGACCATATCACAATAACAACTGTTTATTTATAATAACCTAGGGGTAAAAAACCGCCACGTCATGTACATATAATCAAACAGCGCTAAGTAAACTCTGCCTACATTGATTAGTTTGAAGCCACCTAAAAAGAATCAACATTAGTTTAAGTGTAGCCTACGCTACATCTAGAATATTTTCACTGCTTTACTCCACTGAACAGAGGAGCTGCTGCTCTGCTGCTGCCTCCATCAGCTGTTGTAGAAGGTAAAGAGGAGACAAGATTCAAATATATTGTACACTTACACTGATTATGATTTTTTTTTTTAGGTGGCTAAAATATGTTTTGCTGCGGCTCCGTCCACAGCAGGACATCACTTAGATTCTGTGCCCTTGTTGTGGGGCTGTACTATATTTATCAGAGGCGGGGGGTGGCTGGGTGTGACTTTTTTGTTTAAAACAAATATAATGTTGTATGTCCCAAACCTAAGCCAAAATTAAAAACACAAGTCCCTTTTCAGTGCTTAAATTATTTTTAAATGCCTTACCCATTTTGCAGCACCCCTTCACCCCTCGTAAGTGACAAACAGTCCCTATTCCTAACCACCGAGCTTCAGTTCCAGTGGAATTATCTGGGTGTGTTAGTCCGATTTTGAGAAATTCAAGTGATTTCAGTTGAACTAACACATTTGCTGTATGAAAGAGCACAACTGGCACAGATGTGTCCATGCTGCAGAAATCCATGTTGAAACCATTTCAGAATCAATGTGTATGAATAAAAAGATATTTTTGAGGACACTATTGTGTATGTGCTGCACTAGAGATGTGAGTTAGTGTAACAGGACTGACTGGCTCTCTGTCAGATGGAGGAGAGTTTGTCTCCGGCTCCAGCCACCACAGCAGAGGAGGCCATGGCTTCATCAGGGGACGGCGGTGAGAGGGAAGCGTCTCATGGAGAGAACACTGCCTCATCAGGGGACACTCAGTGCCCTGCTGCTGGGGCCCTGAAAGGACGGGAGGGCGCGGCCCCTGAGGTGGAGCCATGGGCAGCAGCAGTTCCACCAGTAAGGACTGGGGTTCTCCCAGGATTATATGAAAATGTAGGGCTGTTCAGTCACTGGAACCAAAAATGGTGACCATCAGACCCTGTCCTCCTCTGTTCTTGCACAGGTGTAGGTTTGCAAAGAAGCATTTACAAGCTCAAAAGTGTTGATGTAATATAATCCTAAAATAGGCCTTTTAACTGCTGTTTGGTTTTCTTTTTGTTTTTCTTCCTGTGAGTTTAGTCATCAATAATTGATTAGTCTCCCTGACTCTGTAATCAAACAGAGACAGAGCTTCCTGCTGGCAGTTTAGATCAGTGCTGAAGGTGGCAAGATACTGTAGGCCGTGGCTAAGGGACTGTTTTTTATTAATTAGAGGAGGGGTTGGCTAGGGTGTAATGTCTTACTCCTTTTTTCTTTCTTTTTTTTCTTTTTTAATAACAAAAAATCAACCCTTCCCAAAGCTCCAAATATTTCCTTGAGCCACCTGAGTGACTTGACTTTCATATCAAATATATGACCCTCTCTCTACCATGAATTTGTTGTTAAATTTTGAAAACTGACAAAGTTGAAACTTGAAGATGAAATTCTGGAGTTTAAAAAGAGCCTCTGTTTTTTGCTTTTTTTGTGCAATAACAAACAGCCCCCAAATAGAAATAATCAAAAAGCACCACAATGCAACAGCCAGATTGAGATTTTCAGTGGTAAAATTTCAGCCATAGTCCTACTGTCTCACTGATGCAATTGACAGTCAGTCAAAAAAAAAAAACTTCAACTGATACAAATCCCTTTTGCAGGATGTGTTCTGAAAAACAAACACATCGTATGGCATTTCCTGAGAAGTGTGCATGGCTTAGATAAGCACTTAACCCATTGAAACCTGGCTTGATTTCTTTCAAAAACATGAAATAAAAGCATTGAGCAACATAACAAGAAATTACCCAAAAAAATAGCAAGAAATGGTTAGAAAGTGACAAGAAAATTATATGAAGTTAATTTTAAAAAAGAAAAGTAAAAGAACAAAAACAAAAAATTACCCGAAAAAGTAGTGCTGAAAATAAAGTAATAAACATAAATGATTTTTTTTCTGTAACCTAATTTTAAATACATAATTATCCTCATTATTTATATAGTTTTCTTGATATTTTTTCTTAGTTATATGATTTCCCCTTTTAGCTTTCAGCTAAGTTTTTTTTTGTCACCTTTTACAATTTTTATTTTAAATTTGAGGAATTTTTCATATCAAGTTGATGATTACCTTTTTGTCCATGTTTTTGAAAAAAATGAAGCAAATTTTCTCAGGTGTCAGAGGTTTAAATGCTTGTGGAAGGCGTCTGAACGCAGCTTAAGAAGACTGTTGCTGATGTTAATTGCCTTGATGTTAGATGGTGCTATAGAGGCTTCCATGCCCATATTGTCAATGATCTGCAAATGTGACCACAGTGCATCTCAGGTCATTGGATTGTAACTGTATCATTATGTGTTGGTCAGGAATGGGTCCCCATCATCAGACATGACATGCTGTCTCAGAGGAAGATCAAAGCCCAGCCGCCGCTGTCTGACGCCTACCTGCATGGTATGCCTGCCAAGAGGAGAAAGGTGAGCTCTGCGGTGGATCAGTGTTTACTGTTGGTTCTGTGGGAAATTACCAGCCTTGTTTTGTCAAAATCCTGTCCTCATTGTTGTCATGCTTGAGCCTGTTTCTAACACTGAAGAAATTTGATGAATTGTTGAAAATAGCTTGCTAACTAACAGAACAGAGTTGTTGGAAGATGGCACCATGCTAACTGTTTCCCCCTGCTTCCAGTCTTTGTGCTAAGCTAGGCTCAGAAACATCCAGGACATGTCTTTGTCCTGGACATGTAGAGAGGACCAAATGTTCCTTTAAGAATGTCTGCCTGCAGGAAGGTAACTGTAGCATTTTTATCTTTAGACAACCCAGTGTGAAGGACCACACCTGTCCCTGTCAGACGCAGTGAGCCGAGCTGCTCGAGCTGCAGGAGCTCTGCCTGTCACCACTCCTAACAGCCTGCAGGGGGAGCTGGAGAGGCAGGAGTTGCAGGAAGCATACACCAAACAGGTAATGCAATGCACTTAAACTTATCTTCCTCAGTAGGCAGGTTTCCATTAACCCTCAAATTGCACAAATTAAAATTGCGAATATATAGTACTCGTTTATAAACTTCATTTATACCACCATTCCACCATTTATAGCAAAAAGGCTTTTACACTAATATGAAGTGGTTACTATCACTTCCCAGAAATCCTTCATACACGGCCGCTCCCATTTTTAAGGGTCTTGCCTTTCCATTATCACTTGCATAACACACCTTTGTGTCCCTGGATTGGAAATAATGACAGCTAGTGCGGTGGCTGCAATAGAAAGAAACTAATGTTTTGAACATCCATCATCATGCTTCTTGGAATGATATATATCGCCAGAGGAGATGTCGCATAACATCACTCAGTGGAAACACTGTCATCTTGGAATTGTGTTTCATCGACATTTCAAAAAAATCTCTAAAGTTTTGTGCAAATCTGTCATGGAAACCCGCCTAGTGTGTTACAGCTTCAGACTCAGGTGAAGGATTGATTGATGATCTGAGTTATGCTGATAAGACTGCATGAATATTTTTAAACAAAGGCAACATGGAGAGTGGAATCCATGATCAGCAGCATGGCGCCATGGCTGCATACAGGTTGCACATCACTTTAGTACAACTGCAGTTTTAAAAAATGTGGGATATTGTGTAAAACAAAATTCTCTTTTACATCTGTACAGTCAAGAGTCAAGACTTGATCATTAGCCTATTCAACAGTAAACATGTCTTAATGTTCAGTAGTTTGAATTGAAGGTTTTGTTTCTTCAGATTCATTTCAAGCCATCTTTAAAGAACTGAAATACCTGGTTTAATTTTATTTATAAAGCACATTATCACAAATCACATTTTGCCTCAGAGGGCTTTACAGCATACAACATCCCTATGTCCGTAAACCCTCACAGTGACTAAGGAAAAACTCCTCATACCAAAAAAACCTTTGACGGGGAAAAAAGGATAGAAACCTCAGGAAGAGCGACTGCGGAGGGATACCTCATGTTACAAAACGATACATAAGAAAGAGAGAGACAGATGCACAGCAACAACACTAATAACTATAACAATAGCAATAGGAATGTCACTATTAATACATCTAGTTTATGAAAGTATATATGTTACATGCATTTATTATACGTTATATATGTGACAAATAATAAAGAATAATTCTATGTGTAATAATAGTGGAGGTATAACTAATAACAGTGGCAGTAGCAGTCAGCATCGGGCAAAACCATGACACCAGCACCACTACAACACACAATCCAGGCAACTCGCGATCTGGAAATTCTGTGAGATAAGGGAGCACAAAGAAGCCTGAGATGCCAAGTTACTGATATGCAGTAATAGAACATGAATGTTTGCAGATGGAGAGAGAAAGAGGAGCTCAGGTTATTATAAGAAGTCCCCTGGCAGACTAGGTGTATATCAGCATGATGAGGGGCTGGCTCAAGGCAAGCTTGGCTCAAGGCAAGCCTGAGCCAGCTTTATCAAAGAGGAAAATCTTCAGTCTACTTTTAAATGTGGAGATGCCTCTTAGACCAAAACTGGAAGATGGTTCCACAGAAGAGGAGCCTGATAGCTGAAGCTAGACATTTGTCGCATCAACAGGCAAATAAAACACATGTAGTTCTTCACAGATAAAGAACAGAAAGCTGGAATCAAGATACTTGACTCAACTAGTGTGAATATATAGCGGTAACCTGCTGTCTCTTCATCTGTCTGCCTGCCAGGTAAAGAGTGACATCAAAGACCGAGTGAGAGACGATCCAGACTACAACGCCCAGAGATTCCCCAACACACACCAAGCTTTCTCTATAGAAGACTCATAATCATCCTCAGCCCTGTGCCACAACCGATCTGTACACACTACTTGCAGCACAGAACTCTGCTTCATATAGTGCCGTAACATCCCATAGTAAACATGACAGCTGCTGACTTCATTGAATAATTGGTCTTTTCCTGCTTCACAGTGTGACATCAACTGCTGGGGTTATGGAGACTGTAGACCCTCCATGGCACATGCTCTGTCACCTCCTGCTCAAACATTCCCTTTGGAGAGCTCTGATGGAATCAGTTAGTGAAGCTTCAGAGTGCCAAACACTGAATATAAGAGCAGATGATCTGATGGCAACAGGTCAGTGCAGAAAGGGACGGGGTCACAGGGAGAGAGGGCCACTTTAACACTTTAAGGGAAGAAAGAATTGACAATTGAGAAAAAAGGTGATACTATGAGAATAAAGTTGTGATATTATAAGAAAAGTCAGAATACTTATCATAAAATTATGATAAACGTGAATTTTACTAAATAAAGTCAAAGTAGTATAAGAAGGAAGTCCTACATATTATGAGAAAATACTAATTGTCAGTGGTAGGAAACAGTGATGCTGTCAAAACTCAGTCTTTTGCTATTTAAATAGTAGCTGTTACGTTTGTATATTGACTGTCTGAAAATTTAAAAACATGTTGTAATCTACCCAATATAATCAAATGAACATTGGTGTTCTTTGCAGCCTTTTCTTGAAATATTCTCATATTATGACTTTTTCACAAAAATATGGCTTTATCTTATTTCACAAATACTTTTTTTCTCCAAGTATTATGTGTCTATCCTCAAAATGTCTGATTTTCGATTCCTAACAGTGGCCCTGATGCTCTATCATACAGAGCACTTCTATCTTATGCTACAAATGGCGTTGCATTATATATCTGTACAAGGTGAAAGTGTAAATGAGTGCAAATTGTATATAGTAAATGGACATTGATGTCATAGAGCTTTGTCAGTGTCAGTCAGGTAAGTAGTGTTGCTTACCTTGGCGTCAGATTTTTATTTTTTAGCGTCATGACTTTAGATGGTTCCTGTTTGTATTTAAGGGCATTATCTTTCTCACTGACACTGGTGTCTACTTCAGCCATGTGTAGAGCTGCAGTAGAATACTGAGCCACGGACTGATCAGGCCATGCAGCTGCTGGTAAAAGTGTGTCATGTCTGTCTGAAGCAGTCAGTAGAGGTGTGTCAAACTGTGATGGTTACTCTGTGCTTGCTTGCTTAACATCACTGACATAAATTCCCTACTAAATAAATGTTTCTAAATTGCTTTATTTACACGGAATCTTAAGTTTAAAGTTACACTTAAGACCAGTGGTACTCAACTTACGGCCCACGGGCCAAATCTGGCCCCTAATATTGTCCTAGGTGGTGGTCCCCCTGACCATTTTGTAATTTACAATAAAAATGATGTGATTCACAGTGGGAATTGAATTATAGATAAAGTGCCAGAGTGCAAAAAACAGCATCAAAATAGAGCTTGTTGATGAAGAAAATGTGGAGGATCCTTTACAACCTAGAATTCCTTGAAACATCCTCAAAATCCTAGAATGTCCTAAAAACCCTACAAATGTCCTAAAATCCTTGAAAAGTCCTAAAATCGTACACATGTACTAAAATTCTAGAAATGCCCTAAAAGCTTAAAACGTCCTAAATTCTGAGAAATGTCGTAAAATCCGCGAAATGTTCTAAAATCATAAAATATCCTAAAATCTGACTATTGTCCTTAAATCATCGTCCTTAGAACATCCTAAAATTCTAGAAATGTCCTAAAATCCTAAAATGTCCTAAATTCTGAGAAATTTCCTAAATTCTGAGAAATGTCCTAAAATCAACAAAACATCCTAAAATCCTAGAAATGTCATAAAATCCTAGAAGCATGTTTGGGGCTGCTGCAGCTGACCCCTAGCCTCCTGTTGTTTTGCAAAAGTGGCCCCCAAGCAAAGCAGGTTGAGTATCCCTGCTTCAGACAGTGGTTCCAGCAAGGTCGTTTGCCCATGAGGGTTGCAAAGGGAAATGTGTATGGTAACAAGATGGAAAACAAGAAAACAAGGCAAAATTCTATCGCCATACAGCAGCTGTGTGACTGTACTTTGACTTAAATGCTCATTTCAATATGCAAACAAGCTCACAGTGAAAATATTAACATTCTGATGTTAAAAATTTGTTATGTGCCAGTGGAGGTAATGTCCTGTGTTTATTATAGTTTAGTGTTTGAGCATGCTAATATTTGCTAATTAGCACTAAACACAAAGTCCAGCTGTGGCCTGGCCCGTTACATATACAAGGTCAATAACTATTACATAGAATTTTATTTTGTAAATGTTATTATTTTTCAAAAATAACAGACATATGATGCATCTCTAGAGGCACTATTGTCATAAAATAAAACAATGTTTCAAAAAATATCTTTGCTGGTCCAAAGGTTTCTTTGTTATATACATCAGAGCCAGTCAAGGAGTGAAGGCAACAATGAGGTCAGTGAGGGTGAAACAGGTCTACCTGACTGTAAATACAGAGATTGACAGGAAGAATACATTACAGATGAGGCAGCCACTGCAATAGTGTTAATATCTTGAGAGAGAAACACGTTATGGCCTGCAGCTTCAGTGTCAGGTGAGAGAAAGACACAGTGAGCCGTACAGCTTCATTGTCAATTGAGAGAGAGATGCAGTTTGGCCTGCATCTCCAGTGACAAGTGAGAGGGAGACATGGTGAGCCCTAATACTTCAGTGTCAGGTGAGAGAGAGATGCGGTGTGGCCTGCAGATTCAGTGTCAGGTGAGAGAAAGACACAGTGAGCTGTACAGCTTCAGTGTCAGGTAAAAGAGAGGCACAGTGAGCCCTACAGCTTCAGTGTCAGGTGGGAGAGTCTAGTATGCCTTTGACAGCTTGATAGCAGTTGTGACACTTTGTAGTTTGGCTACAGATTCAGTAAAGTACAATATTACAGAGGTATGTTTGGTTTTTTTTTTTGGTTTTTTTTGGGAGGGGGCGACACATATTATTGTATGGTGTATGTTGTTATTGTATCGTGTAATGGAGTACCCTAGTAATGAGTCCAAAAACGTGGAAATGAGTAAGCAATCCATCACGTCTGGTTCCCTCGTCTTAAAGTCAATGGGTTTTTATGTCTCAGCCCTGGTAATAGCTGTGGCCAGAGGCATCAAGTTTTTGGGCTGTACATCCGTCCCATTCTCATGAACACAATATCTAAAGAAAACCATGAGGAAATTTGTGAACATTTGGCACAAACATTCACTTGGACTCAAGGATGAATTCATTAGATTTTTGGTAATAGGTCAAAGGTCAAGGTCACTGTTAACTTGCTTCCTTCTCATTCTTCTGAATGTATTATCTCAAGAATGTCTTCAGAGAATGTTATCAAACATTCACATGGATTCAAGGATAAACCAATCTGTTTTGGCGGTCAAAGGTCAAAGGTCAAGGTCACTGTGACCTTGTCAGTCTCATTCTAAAAACATCCATATCCAGGGCCTTTGCACCTCCTCAGCAGGACAGTTGTGCATAGAAGGTTTTCAGTTCACCTGGGGTAGATGCAGACATTATCTCAGCTCTGCTGGATTTTCTTTGTCGTTATCATAAACCAGTGACCTGGAAGCTCTGGTACACTCTGGAATCTGCTCCTGTACAAAGGTGACTGTGTAACAGATAATGTCTGTGCAGATAATAAGCACTCACGGGTAGATTTATGACATGCCTAAACAGGAGCTGTTTTACATCTGCTTTTCATAAAAGAAGAAAAGAGAATTCATGCACACTGTCTTTTTACTTTAAGCAATACACTTTGGTAAACACATAATGTTTCTGTCCTCAGACCTTGATCAGGTAATGTAAATGAACAACAAACATTTCAAAATATCAGTCAGAGACCATGAGCTGTCATCACAATCAAGCCCACAATCTGTGTGTATTTAGAATTATCAAAGATGATAATTATGCTTAATATATTGTACATATTGAAAATTTTAATATACAATATAAAAATATCATTTAAAACAAGTTTATATAAAAACATGTCTAACATGTCAGCAATTAAGTCAGGCTTATGGTAAATTTCAAATTGATTTTTCATCGATAAATATCTTTTTTAAGACCGTGGAGCTTTTACAACTGTAATAAGAACCAAAATTCCTGCTTCCTTGCTTTTGTCATCTGTCCTTTTAAACCTCCATTTCTTAACTAAATTTACTCATTTTAAGTTGTTTTTTTTTTTTTTTTAAATCCTTTTACAAGGGGCTTTTAATTAACCGACTTGGGTATTGATTTCACGTTTTTGTTTTTTTTTTCAGTCAATTACGGTGCCCATGCCCCTTGTTGCGCCCTAATCCTAACCCTTACCCGACCCAAAAAAGCTTTTCCTGAAATAGGAACACAGTGTCTCTGAAGGCTGCCTAAGTATGCGCACACACACACACACTTGGACAGATGTCTTTATGATTTCTGGTAAACGGAGAGGGGAGGGACACAGCTGAAAGTGAAAGTATTTTGTGCAGGTAGTTCAGACTCAGTCTTAAGTCAACAGAGCAGCAGGCTGGGAACACGGTGAGTATTAATACTATACATTATCATGTTACTGTCTCTTCATCAGTTGTCTTGCTGTGAAATGTAGAAGGAAAAAAAGTTGGAATGAGCTCAACAGTTTGATTCATCTGCAGTTACAAAGTTGAACAATATCCACTGATTATTATTTCTGCAGTGTGTTCGATTAACAGCTGTTGGGAGAAGTTTTTGTTTTTTTACTTTGTAAAATTTGTCAGAAGAATAAATTCATGACTTGGTTTTAGGTTTTTTTTTGTTTTGGTTTTAGTACATTGTCAGTTAGACTGCCACCTGCTGGTATAACAGTTCTCTACACAAAACAGCTTTTAATGATCAAGATACTGTAAGTTATTGTGTTTCATCTAAAAAAAAAACCAAAACTGTAAACATTTGGACGAAACAACTTTTCTCACAGTGAAAACCCTTACCCAAATAAAGTTAGATTTAAAAATATTACAGAATGAAGTTCTGATTACTTAAACTGTTATGGTTCACAGTTCAGAGATCAACATAATTACACAACAAAAGGGAGCTCAGTTAAGGCTGTTCCTTTTGGATTAAGTAGCTTGATGAGAATATAGTAGTAGAGAATATATAATACCAGAATAAGAATAACACATACATACACACAGAGACACACTTTTGTTTTGCAAAATCAGAATTTTTACAGTAAATTCTCACTGCCAGATTTCCAGTAAATTTCAGCCAGCAGTAACAAGAGAACAAACTTGCCATCAATTTCATCTGAATTTTCTTGACTTTATTGATCCATAGTGATGAAATTCAGCTGCTTTCATTTATCTATTTTTATTTTTGTAATAAGACCTTTGAGAATTACACTAAAGCAATCTTGGAAGTAGTTCAAGTAAGAATATGAATACAGTATGGATACGTCTCTTTTTGGTCTAAGACAAATAAATCAGTTTCTTACTGGGAGAATACAAATTCTGATCTATTTCACCCCTTCCCCTTAGGACATATAAGGAGCAAAGACAAAAAATCAACAGGAGTTCTTTTGCTGTGCTCAAAGGTTTCTCAGAGGTTTCTCAACTCTGAGAACAGATAAAATACACAGAAGTGAGACTTTCCCAAGTTTACTTTTGGGTTTTACTGTAATCTCAAGGCTAGATTATGTCAAACAAATAAAGATAACTGCAGTAGGAGAGTAAAAAAGAACATCTTAAGATGTTGACTCTGGATCAGACTGAAACAAGTGGAGGACTGTTTCTCAAGAGCTAATTAGTATTAAGTATGAGAAATGGTCAAAACTTTGATCTGTTCTCAGAGATTATACAAGTGTGTCAACTGTCTGTTTATCTCCTAGAGAAGATGAATGGTTTGGAGGATAAAGAGGACAGAGCAGAGTCTCTCGCATCTGGCTGTCTGTCCATGAGGAGTGACTGGTCCAAAGATATTCCTTTATTCTTCAGTAAGGAACCCCGACCATCAGACATAAAGTAAGAGACTGTTTCCACTGTGAACTGGCCTGAAATGTTCCGTTCTTTAATCATAATGTGATTAAATCATTGATCTCATATAATTTAAAGTTCTACTGGAAGAATGTCATTAAGCTAGAGAAAAGAGGTTCAAGTCTCTCTGAGTTTTTGGAAACTCTCATTCCATTCTGATTGTACAGTGGTGTTACAGAGGGGAGCATCTTCCATCACAGATGATCTTTGGCTGAGTGCAGACACCAGGGGGCTCATGTAAAAAAAAATTGGATGGATTTCCTACTGAAATATGGCATACACTTAAATCCAGGGAACGTCAGATGTATGAAACTATGCGAACTCGTGAATGCAAGCACATTTCCTTTGTACATCCCAATTACTGTGGAATTGAGCACACGTGTAGGAGTACCAGACTCCTCCCTCTCCACGCTTCCATTTAAATACGCAGATTAATTTAAACAGGCCCTGCAATTAGGATTCTCAATGTGTATTTTATGTGCAAAATGTATTTACAGTTTCCATTTGTTGATTTTACGCACCACTTACATGGATCACATAGACTGCTATTGTTGTAAATGAACGCAGCAGTGCGCCGGGCAAACGGTGAGGCTGATCAATATAATATATAATAATTTTAAACTTTGTGCACGTGTTTATTGACATAATTACTTTACACCCAGAAACAAACAGGGGCTTGTTGGAGAGCTCGTAATCTGTAGTTTAACCAGCAAAAAACAATCACTAACTTGAACCACTGACAAGTAATTATGCTGTGAAGACAGGATGATATTCGGGGGGCACATGCTCAGGGGGATTGATAAAAGGACAATTAAACAAATTAATTATTAATTAATTATTTAGTCATCAAGAAGCCACCCATCGTGCACAGCCAGCTTGTAGCCTGTTCTCAACCATACTGCTCGTTAAGTCAAGTCAAGTCAATTTTATTTATAGAGCCCATTATCTCAAAACATGGTTTGCCTCAGAGGGCTTTACAGTGTACGACATCCCTCTGCCCTTAGACCCTCACATCACCCAAAGAAAAACTCCCAAAAAAGAACCCCTGTAATGGGGAAAAAAAAGGAAGAAACCTCAGGAAGAGTGGCAGAGGATGATAAGGAATCCCTCTTCCAGGACGGACAGACGTGCAATAGAGTCGTTAGAATGAATGAATCGTGCATTGATCCAGGCCACCTTGCAACAATGTTTGTTAAATGCATTTGTGCATCACATATGATCTGTGCATTGAAAAATGTTTCCTGTTAACATAAATATATTCACCCTGTGATGGTGCTTTTATAGCAATGTGTGTGAAAATCGGCTCTCGCTGCAAAATGCGCTTTAATGTTGGCCTGTTCAACTGCATTGTACGGGAATTTGATATACCTGCTGACATGAGGACAATTCCATCCCACACAGCTGTCATGGCTCGGCTCAACACCTGTATGGGCAACACATGGCTCCTTGCTGCGTCGCGCTCCAAGACTGGCCAGAGTTCTGCGCACAGTTCCAAGAGGATTGCCCTCAGAAACCTGAAGCAGCTGATGAGCCAGTCATCATCGTGTGCCCATAAATTCTTCTCAGTCTCTAAATATGCGTTCTCTTCACACTGCACCATTCGCAATATCTGTAATAATGCTAAAGCTGCCATTGTTGTTAACATTATTTTCTGGACCATTTTGCGCATGTTTTTATATCCACTCATCTAATTGCCGACAGGTGGATGTGTTAAAAGGTCATCAGTGTGTCTCTGATGTGCACATCAATCAGAGGAGTAATTGTTTTGACATTACTAACAGTTTCCTAACAGTATATCACCTCTAAGTTCGCCAACGGATAAGAAGCAGTAGAAACATCTGACGCCAGCCATGAAGTTGGCGTGGAGCACGGCACATTTCCACTGATCATGGAAAGGGGCGTACGCCGCGTGTTTGTGCGTATGCACCCTTTGTACATGAGGCCGTTGGTCTGCCTAACCAGACAACCGTTTGTTTTACTTTGGCCTGCCAACAAGTTTCAAAGCTCCAGACACTACTGCAGAGGAAAAAATGAAAAGTTCCACTTTTGCTGCATTAACAGACCCTCTGAATTTAGAGAGGGTGCACTGACTGCTTGACAAGGACACACAAGCAAGAATGCAACACCTCAGCTCAGTGTATCACAGTAGGGGCCGATCCAAGACAAACCCTAGCCAGCCCTTACTATACCCGTTATCGTAAAGGAAAGTCCTCAGTCTGCTGCTAAATGTGGAGACAGTGTCTGTCTTCAGGACTGAAAGTGGAAGATGGTTCCACAGAAGAGGAGCCCGATAGCTGAATAAACTACACTAGTACTACTATACTGAGATGATTTTCACACCCCACGTGTAGGACTTGGTGTTTGGTTCGGTTAATCAACATAAGACATGTATATGTAGCATATATTTATTGTTATTATCACATCATAATCATGAGTAAAACATTTGTTTCCACAGGCAGAGAGCAGAGTCTCCAGTACCCAGCTGTCTGTCTGTGAGCAGTGACTGGTCCAGAATCACTCCTCCAACCTTCAGTAATGAACCTGGACCCTCAGGCACAAAGTAAGAGACAGTTACTGCTGTAAGCTGACCTGCAGCTGATCCTGTGTTCAATATTCAAATTCAGTGTACAACCCTAGTTACAAAAAAGTAAGGACACTGTGTACAAGTAGTTAAATATTTTCCTGTGCAATATGAAATGATATTTGTGTGTTATTCCTGAGTGAGCAACAAGGGTTTTTAACACAGAAAAAAATATTTTTGCAGGACCATGCTATATTTTGAAGAGAAATTATACACAAGCAAAAAAATTTATTGAGTCTGAGCAAATAAAAATCTACCATTCAAGTCACTTTCGACTCTGTAAGTATGTATACATACTCACACTCTGATGGTGCAGCATCAAGAGCAATTTGGGGTTCAGTATCTTGACCAAGAATACTTTAACATGTTGAGTGGAAGAGCTGGGAATCGAACACTAGCCTTCCAATTAGAGGATGACCCACTCTACCTCTGAGCCACAGTATTAAAGAAAAGTATTCTCCACAGAGAGAAGAAGAGGAGCCACGACTCTGTGGAGCATCAGCTGTCCTGCTGTGCTTTGTGTCAGGACATCCTGAAGGATCCAGTCTCCACCAGCAACACGTCATACTGGGACCAGTCTGCTTCAACAGGAGATTCCCCCTGTCCTCAGTGTGGACAAAGATCCAGAAGAAGACCTGGACTGCAGACCAGCAGTCAGACCAGCATTGTACAAAGTAAGACTTTACATATTTCTGCTGATGTCATAAAAATGTTTTTATAAAAATCCTAGAATTTAAAAACATTTCTTTATTTTTGTGTGTTGGTTTCGTGGAAATAATTACCAGATTCCCAAAATTGTCTTAAGTCTTACATTTGTTTTCTTCTTTTTCAGCAGTTGATCTGCAGGAGGTTGTAGATGAGCATAAGATCAGTCTGAAGAGAAGATATGAACGTGTGACTGAAGGACATCTTGAAACAGGAAGTGGAACCCTCCTAAACAGGGTCTACACTGAGCTCTACATCACAGAGGGACAGACTGAAGAGGTTAATACCCAACATGAGGTTTGGCAGCTTGAGACAGCTTCTAAGATGGAGACCCTCCATGACACTCCAGTCAAGTGCCACGACATCTTTAAAGCCTTACCTGACCAACAGGGACACATCAGAGTTGTTCTGACAAACGGTGTTGCTGGCGTTGGAAAAACCTTCACAGTGCAGAAGTTCACTCTGGACTGGGCCGAAGGTTTGGAAAACCAAGATGTCAGTCTAGTGGTTCTGCTTTCGTTCAGGGAGCTGAACTTGATCAGAGATGAGCAGTGCAGTCTTCTCACACTGATCCATGTTTTCCATCCAACATTACAGAAGGTCACAGCAGAGGAGCTCGCTGTCTGTAAAGTTTTGTTCATCTTTGACGGCCTGGACGAAAGCAGACTTACACTAGATTTCCACAACTATGAGGTCTTGGTTGATGTCACACAAAAGTTGTCACTGAATGTGCTGCTGACAAACCTCATAAAGGGGAATCTGCTTCCCTCTGCTCTCATCTGGATAACTTCCAGACCTGCAGCAGCCAATCAGATCCCTCCTGCATGTGTTGACAGGATAACAGAAGTAAGAGGCTTCAGTGATGCCCAGAAGGAGGAGTACTTCAGGAGGAGAGTCAGTGATGAAGAGCTGTCCAGCAGAGTCATCTCACACATCAAGACATCCAGGAGCCTCCACATCATGTGTCTGATCCCAGTCTTTTGCTGGATCACTGCGTCAGTTTTGCAGCACATGTTGACTACAGAGCAGAGAGGAGAGCTGCCAACGACCCTGACTGACCTGTACTCACACTTCCTGCTGGTTCACACAAAGAGGAAGAAACACAAGTATGACGAGACAAGTCCACAGGAGCTGACAGAGGCTGACAGGGAAGTTCTTCTGAAGCTAGGGAGGCTGGCGTTTGAACATCTGGAAAAAGGAAACATCATGTTCTACCAAGAAGACCTGGAGCATTGTGGTCTGGATGTCAAAGAGGCCTCGGTGTACTCAGGAGTTTGTACAGAGATCTTCAGAAGAGAGAGTGTGATCTTTCAGAAAACAGTCTACTGCTTCGTCCATCTTAGCGTTCAGGAGTTTCTGGCTGCGCTCTACATGTTTCACTGTTATACCAAGAGAAACACAGAGGTACTGGAGAATTTCCTGGGAAAAGACTGGAACTACAAACACAGAGACCCAAACTCAAAGTATTTTCTCAAGTTTTCTAAGTATTTTGAAAAAAACGGAGATGAATACTGCAATTATATCAATTACACTGACTCATCCCTGGATGTCTTCCTGAGGAGAGTAATGATGAAATCACTTGAAAGTAAAAATGGTCACCTGGACTTATTTGTGCGCTTCCTTCATGGCCTCTCTCTGGAGTCCAGCCAGAGACTGTTAGGAGGCCTGTTGGGTTGGACAAAGAGCAATCCAAAAAACATTCAGAGAGCCATCAAAAACCTGAAGGAGATGAACAGAGAGGAGATCTCTCCTGACAGAAGCATCAACATCTTCCATTGTCTGACGGAGATGAACGACCACTCAGTGCATCAGGAGATCCAAGAGTTCCTCAAGTCAGACAACAGATCAGAGAAGAAACTCTCTGAAATTCAGTGCTCAGCTCTGGCCTACATGCTGCAGATGTCAGAGGAGGTTCTGGATGAATTGGACCTGAAGAAGTACACCGCATCAGCGGAGGGACGACTCAGACTGATTCCAGCTGTGAGAAACTGCAGAAAGGCCCTGTAAGTCTGATGTGATTAACATTTTAAGTCAGTGTAGATTTGTTTATTAGGAGTTGAATTATATGCACACTATAAAATTCTAATTATTCTTAAAATACTGTTCTACTTGTTGGTTAAGCAATATCACACTAGAGGGAGTGATGTTGTACTGTATATCATCACGGCTGAGATTCAATCATAGGCACGAGGCCACAGGACAAGTGCAAGGTATAAAGTAAAAAATAGACTTATCAGTCAAAAATGATTTTAAAATTTGTCCTTGATCCTGCAACATCTTAATACCTTCAGCTCATCACCAGCTACTATGAAAATTCCATCCAATTGCTTGGCATGTTGCTGCTGGTGGCATCATTCAATTCCTGCAGTGTATAGTTTGAATTTGCATCAGAGTCTTGTCACCTGTCTGCTCTGAACAAGATCTGCCCATCCAGTGCAACAGCTTGCTCCATGATGTTAGGGGTTAACGCTCAGAGCAGTCTCTGATTTCCTGTTGCTGAGGAGCCAATCTCAGCTCATCCACTTTATTCTTCTGCGAGCATCAGCAAGAAGAAGGCTTGGTAGAGGAGAAGTTCTTGGTTCAAGTCGGGTCACCCTCACTCTGATGTCAGCTCTCCTCCTTTCTCTTCCTCCAGGGCTTTCGGTCTCATTTCTCCCTTCTGGTCTCTCTGGCCGCTCAGCATATGCTGTTGGTGGGGATCCTGTTGCAGTCTGCACTTATCAACATTTTCCCGATGTTAATAAGTGCTTCTCTATTGTTGAAAAGTCATGCTTCAGCAGAAGGGTCCATGGAGTTGCAAATATAGAAAAATATAGCAAAAAAGTAGCAAGGACTTGAGGAGCTACTGGCAGCTGCATCTACATGTGCCGCCATTGTCAGGACTAGTCCTGAAGTGCTGAAGATAGTCACAGCCATGATGATATACGGTACAACAGCACCACCTTGAGTGTGATATTGCTATCATATAACAGTCCTACAAATACTGTTTATAAGCTAGCAGTAATGGGTGACAACAGATTAAATTTTGCAATCCCTGGAATTGACCGCTGTTGCCTAGCAACACTTCAACATTTACCTCAATACCAGTTTGCTACTCTGGAGACCTGGTATTCATGTTTTGCGCAGACCAGCTGCTTAGCATCATGAACTCTGTGTTTCCAGTGAAATGAAAGTCTGATAACAGTCTCTTTGGCGGCCTGTGTGAGTTGGTTTGATCAGACAGTACGTCGTTTTAGGGTGTGTCCACTCACTGCTATGATCTCAGTCACCTCGAATCCCGTATCAGAATGTATGGGTGTATGAGTGTATGTATGAGTGTATGGTGATGTCTCTCAGGCTGTGGCTGGTGTAAGACGAGTGTGTCCCTGTCTCACTGCAGTTATAAGTGCATGTAGTAAAGTCTTTAAGCAGATTTCCATCAATCCTCAAATTAAGCAAATTAAAATACTAAAATGATATGCAGTATTATAAAATATGCCTAATGGAAAGAAGTCAATTAAAAAAATTTTTTTACGCTTTTTACGCTCGCATGAGGTTGTACTTCAGGCAATTGGAAAAAGCTATATTCTACAAAGCTGCAATGGAAACAGTTATTTGTCTTTTCTAGGTCACATTATGCTATGGCTATGTGCTCTTTGGTAAGAACTGGCTCCCTCCGGCATGGTGCAGCAGGCGCTACAAGAGGTGTTATTGCATCGCACAACTCTTCAAAAGTTGAGCGAATCATCCCGCACATGCCTACGTGACCTTGGATTGGAAATAATGACGGCTAGTGTGGTGGCTGCAATAGAAATAAAGCTGCTAATGTTTTGAACATCCATCATCATGCCTCTTGGAATGTTATCACCAGAGGAGAAGTCACAGAACACCACTCAGTGGAAACACAGTCATCTTGTAATTGTGTTTTAATGACATTTGAAAATATCACTTAAGTTTATTCAAATCTGCAATGGAAACTCACCTTTTGTTATATGAGTAACACAAGGCTTCTTATACAATCAGACATGCAAGTAATACCCTATTTTTTACTGCAGTACTTAAGAGTTTTAAATAAGATCTGTATCATCTATAATCTTTTAGGAGATTTCTAAAGACCTAAAGAACTGCTTTTATGCAAATATTGCTATTTTTTTGTAATGGTTGAAGAGTCATTTCATAGTTTGCATGCAGGATGTTACACAATATTACATGCTCTTCTTAAAAAAAACCTCAGCTCAAGTTAAGGTCATCGCAACTGTGACCCATCAGCAGCCCCAAAGCAGTCAACCTTTGAAAAAAAAAAGCTAAGATATTTTGTCATTTATGTGTCTTGACAGACTTTCTCGCTGTGGAATCTCAGACACTCACTGTGAAGTCGTGGCCTCAGCTCTGAAGTCCAACCCCTCCCATCTGAGAGAGCTGGACCTGAGTCACAACAAGTTGCAGAATTCAGGAGTGAAACTTTTGTCTGCTGGACTGGAGAGTTCAAACTGTAGACTGGAGACTCTCAGGTTAGTTCACTGACTGAAATGTTCACACTTTAACATGATTTGTCTGAGCAGACATGAAAATACTTTTTAAGATTTCAGAAATGTTCTGTCTTTTCACATGGCTGAATATTAGTTAGAGAAATAAAAGTACAGAAATAAAATGTTTGTCAGGGGTGATCGATGAAGATGATGTCAGCACTGATGAGGGATGTGAATAAAGTTGTTGCAGATCGATGGTAGCAGATAAAAACATGCTGCAGACAGTGTGAGCTTCTGTGTAAACAGAGAGAGAGAGGTAAGATATAGAAAAGAAATATAAGAATGCAAAGCTCAATAAAGGTAACGTTATGAACTGTCCGGATCACCAGAAGCTGATATGGTTGCTGCAGAGAAAACTCACACACCTGAAGTGGTGTTATGTGAATTAAACCAGAGCTAAGGGTAGGCTTTCAAAAGGTCAGAAATTTTCCAAGGGAAGTTAGGCTATAGTGTTTGGGGATTTTTTTAAAAAAGTTTTGCATGATTTTAATTTAAAAATTGTACCATTTTCAGTTTGAGTCACTGCAGTTTGTCAGCGATCAGCTGTGCATGTTTGGCTTCAGCTCTGAGGCTCAACCCTTCCCATCTGACAGAGCTGGAGCTGAGCAACAACAGCAAGCTGCAGGATTCAGAGGTGAAGCTGCTGTGTAATTTTCTAGAGAGTCCACACTGCAGACTGGAGACTCTGAGGTCAGACACTTTTTTTAACCTCTATGCTGCTCCACACTGAGGGTCTTCATGCTTTATTTCCCATCATGTTTATTCAAATAAATGGTAATGAAAACACATTGATAAAACATACAAATGCCCTCTATACTAACTGTCAGGGGGACATGTTTGGGCAGTGGTTAGCAGTGTCCCCTCACAACAAAACCCTGTGTCAGTGTGGGTTTTCTCCTGGTTCTCCTGCTACCTCCCAAAGTAGAAAAGCGCTATGCATTTACCATTTAGTCTTTTGACCACTCAAAGCACTTTCACACTACATGTCACATTTACCCATTCACACAAGCTGGTGACAGAGGCCACCTGCTACTCAGTAATCATTCATACTCACGCACACGCTGATGACGCAGCATCTGGAGCAATTTGGGGTTCAGTATCTTGCCCAAGGATACTTCCCGCCCTGAGGATATGTCCCAAGGATACGCCCTGAGGATATGCTCCAAGAATATGCCCTGAGTCCAAAGACATGCAGGCTAATTTGTTTGTTTTGTTAAATAGGTGTGAATGTGTGTCTGTCTCTATCTGTAAGACCTGAATGGGATCTGGTCCTTGTATGACCAAAGTGAGAGATGTGTCTGCATACTTGGCATAAAACCAAACACATCTCCTCTTGCAGCCGAGTGTGAAGCGGTCAGGATGAGAGTCAGCACCTCCAAATCTGAGGCCATGGTTCATGGTTGCAGGAAAACGGTAGATTGTCTCCTCTGGGTTGGGAGAGAGTTGCTGCCTTAAGCAAAGGAGTTCAAGCATCTCGGGGTCTTGTTGAGGGTAGAATGGAGCATTAGATGGATGGGCGATTTAGTGCAGGGTCCGCAGTGATGTAGGAGTTGCGTCGGACTGTCGTGGTATAGAAGGAGCTGAGCCAGAAGGCAAAGCTCTCAATTTTTTGGTGTTGGAATTGAGTTCTCCTTTCCTGCAATCTATCTGGGAAATGTCGCAGCTTATCCATTAATGCAAGACAGGTATCTGTTAAAGATACTACTAGTGGCCAGCAAGAAAGCTGTAACACCAAAGTGACTGCAGGCAGTTCCTCCAGCAGTGACTGACTGGATAGATATTGTGAATACTATACAGAATATGGAGAGAATGACTTTCTCGCTAAATCTCGGGGTGGATACATTTTTGCAATACTGGGAAAATGGATTGTGTTTTTGACTTCACAAGCTGATGTCTGAGCCATTATTGCATGATATCGGAATGAATGTATAAGTGACCAACTGACTGCTTCAACATGTTCTCTTGTATATTTGGGCATTTCCATAAAAATGAAGTATTAAAAAAAAAAAAGGGTCTTGATTTACCAGTCTATCTACAGTATGTTCCAACCCACACCTATGATCATGGGCTCTGGGTAGTGACTGAAAGGATGAGATTGCGGATAAAAGCAGCCGAAATGAGTTTTCTCTGCAGGGTGGCTGGGCTCAGCCTTCGAGATAGGGTGAGGAGCTTGGACATCCAGAAGGGGCTCGGAGTAGAGCCGCTGCTCCTTTACATCAAAAGGGTCCAGTTGAGGTGGTTCAGGTAGCTGATCAGGATCCTCCTGGGCGCCTTCCGTTAGAAGTGTTCTGGGCATGGCCAACTGGCAGGAGGGCCCAGGGCAGACCAAGAATGCGCTGGAGGGATTACATATCTCGTATGGCCTAAGAATGCTTCAGGGCTCCCCCAGGAGGGGCTGGGAAGCGTTGTTAGGGAGGGATGGCTTAGCTCAGCCTGCTGTCCCTGAGACCTGGCCCTGGATAAACAGATAACAATGGATGGATGGATGGATGGATGGATGGATGGATGGATGGGTACAGGTAATGAATAAATTAACAGACAATATCAAATATTTTTGCATATTTGCTTTGTCCGATATTTCTAGGAAGCTGTATAATTGAATGATTTTAACAGGAGATGCGTTCATTTTATGACTCCACTATTCCAAGAAGAAAAATGTAGACTTTGATCACGTATTCCCAAACTTCATCCTGAACCATTTTGACATCTTTGACAATTTCTGACTCTTGAGTGGAGTCTAAATTCATTTTCTGTGGGTTTTTGAGTGTGTGTAGACATGACACGAGTTTGAGTTTGTGTAGATGGAGCCAATGGAGGTGACAGAATTTAAGAGGTGAAGTCACTCTGTCTTTATTGAAGTAGCAGCATGTTGTGATTTATAATGGAGAGCATTACTTTTTTAAAGCTGCATTCTGTTGGATTAAGACTTTCCATTCTAAACTTATACATTCTAAACCTTCTTCAGCTCTGAACACATTATTAAACACTAAATGCTTTGGAGCAGGAACGTTGTCTTCTAAAGTTACATGTTTCATTCTTTATTCAGACTGTGGAGCTGCAGTTTGTCAGAGATCAGCTGTGTTTCTCTGGCCTCAGCTCTAAAGTCTAACCCCTGCCATCTGAGAAAGCTTCAGCTGAGTGACAACAAGCTGCAGGATTCAGGAGTGAAGCAGCTTTGTGGTTTTCTGGAGAATCCACACTGCAGACTGAAGACTCTTAGGTAAGGCACCTTTTGTTTTTGTTTTTTCTTTAATTTTTTTTGTTCTGTGTTGAGACTCATATGATGTGAAAGCTGTGGCAACAAGGCAACAGTTCTTGCATGAAACAGTGAACTTTTGTTGTGGTTTGGCCTTTAATTCACACAACACCTGGGAGCCTGAAAACGCAAACTTTTGAAACCTAGAGTGCAATCTTCTGTTGCTTTGTTAAGTGGCAATGCACTTATCCTGTGAGAACGGTGATGTAACAGCTGTACTTTGCACAGGTGCGTAGTGTTCTTCTATGGTGTGTCATTACAAAGTTACACATACATACTACAATGTTTTCAGTTGTTTTTGTGGATGTGTGTACACAAGGAACATTTTCACAATGTTATCATATGAATGCAGCATTTTTTAAACACAAAAACGAAAGAGTTTTTCATTTTTATTAGGGTGCTCTCATCTTAACATACCTGAGCATCTTCATGCTAGAGTCTATCCTTCTTCAGTCATTAAACGGACAGCATGCTTTTATTTCTAGTGAATTAATCACAATATAGCAAAGGCAAAAATAAACACACAAATCTGCGTGTATGTCATAACCCATCCCATCCCTTCCCATCCCATCCCATCCCATCCCATCCCATCCCATCTCTTCCCTTCCCTTCCCTTCCCTTCCCTTACCTTTTGGGTCAGAACTGATTACATGTTGTCGTTAATTAAAAAGGAACACTTAAAGTCACAGTGAACTTGGACAACCTGACTTGAAGACATAGTATTTAAACACTGGACCACAGTTCTTGTAATTCTTACAGAGTAGATTTGACTTGAATGGCTAGTAACAATAGCAAGCTCTTAGTGAAATGTGGAGGGGCAGAAAGTTGTTATCAACAGCACATTTCTGTCACGTTGCTTTAGGTTTTTGAACAAATATATATTATCTTTATTCAGATTGAGGGACTGCAGTTTGTCAGAGGTCAGCTGTGCTTCTCTGGCCTCAGCTCTGAGGTTGAGCTGCTCCCACCTGACGGAGCTGGACCTGACCGGAAACAAGCTGCAGGATTCAGGAGTGAAGCTGCTGTCTGCAGCACTCCAGAGTCCACATTGCAGACTGGAGACTCTGGGGTCAGTTCACTGGCTGTTACTGCTACAGATCTAATATGTTTCATTAACAATTTAATTGAATTTATGTACGAATACATGTTTCTTGTATAAATTTATACTGTGATCACCAAAGAATTGTGTTTTTGAAAGAAACTATCTATCTGTCTATCAATCTGTCCATCCGTCTGTCTTTCCGTCCATCTAACTAACCTGAATATTGATGAAGTCATTCTGCTCATTTTAGGAAAAAGTGTATTGATAAGGATGTGGTAATGTTGAACTACATATTCTAAGCCTGAACACATCTGATTGGATTATAAGTGGATTTTTATCATGTCATGTACTCTGTCTTCAGACTCAGTGAGTGCAGTTTGTCAGAGATCAGCTGTGCGTCTCTGGCCTCAGCTCTGGGGTCCAACCCCTGCCATCTGACAACTCTGGAGCTGAGCAACAACGACCTGCAGGATTCCGGAGTGAAGCTGCTGTGTGGTTTTCTGGAGAGTCCACACTGCAGACTGGAGACTCTGAGGTCAGATGCTTTTTTTTGTAACGTCAGTGCTGAGATTAATATGATGTGAAAGTTGTGGTAACACATAACTGCAGACATATAACTCTGCACCAGTGATAGCCTTGACTGAAGGCATTATGCTGTCAGAATATGCAACATCTCAAGAACACCCTTAGGAAATATCTTCAAATTTGGCAAAAACTTTCACCTGAACTCAACAATACCCTGATTAGAATTTGTTGGTCAAAGGTCAAGGACACTGTGACCTTGCATTCATCTAATTCTCTTAAACACACAATATCACAAGAAGGCCGTGAGGGAGTTTCCTCAAATTTGGTGCAAATGTCAACCTGGACTCAAGAATGGACTGATTAGAATTTTGTGGTCAGTAGTCTCACTGACCTCACAAATCATGTTTTCGGGCAGAACTCCAAAAACGCCACTTATGCAAAATGTCAGACAAAAGTCTAACAGGATATTCCAAAGGTAATTTTTCTTTTTTCTGTGCTGAGGTTAATATTATGCCATACTTCAGACATGAGGCTGATATTACACTGATTTACACAGAGTATTTTAATGCTAAAGTCTGTTTTCTTCTTCAGTGGTTTAGTCAATTGACTGTGACAGAGCAATGTATAGCTACAACATATTTAACCCTTTGAAACCTGAGCAAATTGGCTTGATTACTATCAAAATCAATAAGAAGACACTGAGTAACTAAAGAGGAAATTATGCAAAAATTAACAAGGCATTGGTAAAAAGTACCTGGAAACTAAATCTACTAATTTCTTGCAGTTTCCGTGACATTTCATACCAAGTTGCGCATGACCTTTTGACAGTGTTTTTGAAAGCAATCAAACCAATTTGCACAGAGTTGTAAGGTTTAAATACTTGTGAAAGGTGTCTTAATGCAGCACTATACAAGTGATGTTGGTCCAGGTTTCAAAGGGTTAAAACTGTAACTGTAACAAGAAAAATCCATCACTGTATAATTCCCTCTGAACCTCTTGAACACTTGACTTTTATCTTTTATTCCACATATTAAATAAATCATAATAGAAAATACATAAGTACAATTTAAAAAATAATCATCTCTGTTTTGAAATATCACACAATAACAAATATATTCAGTATTTGCTTTTTCCAACATTTTTATGAAGCTATATGAAACCTTTAGTGACTGAATACTAGAATTTTAAACTAAACACACTTTGCTTTTATGACTTTTTTCAAACTTGTCATCTAATGTTTTCATGTTTTTTATTCTTTCACAGACTGAGTCTGTGCAGTTTGTCAGAGATCAGCTGTGCTTATCTGGCCTCAGCTCTGGAGTCAAACCCCTGTCATCTGACAGAGCTGCAGCTGAGAGGAAACAAGCTGCAGGATTCAGGAGTGAAGCCTCTGTGTGATCTTGTGGACAGTCTTCACTGCAGACTGGAGACTCTGGAGTAAGTAGAAGGTTGGAATTAGTCCACAGTGAATCCATTTAATATGAACGTCTCTTGCATCATGTAAACAAACCAACAGCTGTGTGCTCGAGATCCAACTGACACCTGAAAGACCAATGAGTGCTTACTATCTTTATATGTTTGTACTTTTTTTTGTCATATTTACTGGAGATGATAATCAATATAGCTAACAGCAAGTTGCTTGTTAGCTATATTGATTATATATGGTTGTTGATCAGCTGCCTGTGATCTCCCTCCAGCCAGCTGACTCCTTATTTAGGTTTCCATTATGCAATAAGATTCATATTCAGTTCAACTTCATCAATCAGCCATTCCTCATCCATTCCCAGCTAACAATTTTTGGTTCTAAAAAGGTTCTGAGAATGGTACAATGCAACCAGTGCAATGATTTAGTAATGGCAAGTTTTCTTTTAGTTCCCAGAATGTTCTTACAGTTAAGGTAACATCTCTTATAAACATCAAAACATGTTAAAATGTGAGGTCACATCAAATTACATTTTCATAAAAAAAAATATGTTCTGTAATCTCAGACCTCAATAACATGTTCTAAATGTTGCTTTGAAATCGTTCTTCCATTTTAGGACATTTCTATGATTTTTAGGATTTTATGATGTTTCAAGAATTTTAGGACATTACTAGGATTTTAGGATGTTCTAAGGATTTTAAGCACTCTTAGGGTTTTTAGGGTGTTTCTTTGCACTAATCGGGGGCCAGATTTTGCCCACGGACCATAAGTTGGTTATAACTGTACCAGTGGTTACATTTGTCTGTTTATAAAAATAATATTATTAATCTTCTATGACCTCTTCTAATCTATTAATATTAATCTTCTCTCATCAGGTGGAAGTGAAAGCTTCATCCAGCAGTGAATGACGGAGGAATCACAACAAGGGCAGATGAGTCTCAGAGCTGCAGTCTGAGCTGCTGTGAGATCATCTTCACTGATGTCCAGTCCACTATCACCCCTGTGTGTTCATCTGGATCTGACACAGTCTCTGCAGACACACGGAGACTCCTTCACTCCTCCTGCACCACACTCAGCCACCTCCTCTTGTCTACACCTCCACCTGGGTTTAGATGCTGCTTTTTGTTTAGGTTTTGGTGTTTGAAAGTGTTTTGGATCATCTTAAGTAGGGGTTTTGGAAAGGCTTCAAAAATCTACTCTTTGTATTCAAGTTTTACTTTTGTTGCAAAGCGAGATTTTCTGTCGTTATGCTTTGAAACACCACAATCTGTACCTGAAGAGACCACAGACTGTGTACAAAGACGGGCCGAGGCCTTCAATAAAACCCAGACAGCAGACCAAAGATGGTGCCTATCCATTCCTATGGAGTTGCTCGTCTGGTGCATACAACAAAGAACTTTTCTAACTTCTGGGTCACTTAATATGCACAATAGTGTTTCTCCCCCTGGACCCGCCCACCGGTTCCCAACATTGTGATGATGTCATAGATTCTTAAATTGCTCTTCCCAGCTAGAGAGGAGTTTTAGAAATATAAAAACACCATCGCTCCAACATTCAGAATGAATTCATTCAGAATGAGTCATAATTGACCTTGTTTGCAGTTGGAGGCGTCCTGTCAACAATTTAACAGACATCTCCCTTGCAGGGGTCGTCTATGGGCAAATGGTTTTGGGCTGCAGGGGATTTTTTTGCTGCAATATTGCAAGTGGCCACTAGGAAAAAAAATCTGCTAGGCTGGGCAGCTTTCCTGAGGGTCTGACTACCCCAACTATAACATTTTTTTTAGTATGTTGTTTTTATGATTTTTGGATGACATACTATACTTTGATGGTTTGATTTTTGACAATTTTCGGACGACATACTATATTATGTCGTTTTTTTCAGGTTGCAGACTTGCCATGACACAATGGAGCATTGATTTGTACTGACATCCCCCAATTGTCCGTTTTCATCTTTATGCAGTGTCTCATAAACGCCTTAAATGAGGATTCTGAAATAAACACATGGAAGTCATTTCACTGAATGTCAGACAACAGACTGGATCTCTTTGTTTCACACATGCAGAACATCACGACATGATCGCAACTGAAACATATGAGCTTCCTCTATACAGACTGTGGGGACATTTTTAATATACATACAGTACACAATCCCCACAGTATGGATCGTAATGATGCCACTGTGAGGGTGAAATTTGTGGCTCTCACTGTTAAATAAACTGAGAAAAAAATCATCTTAAAATATATATAACTTTGTCAATAAGAAGCAAGAAACTTTTCTAGAAAACTGCCAGATGTCTCTACTGATATTGATTTATTTGTTCCAAGAAAATATAGGCTCATTTATTGGCCTGACCCAAATATCAGTCGTGCTTTTTGACAGACATCTCTGCCAATACTGAATTTTCCATTGCATCACCATATGACCCTTATGTCAGCAGAGCAGACAGATATATCAGCCGATATTGGTTGTTTGTTTGTGTGTGTTGTGTTTGTATACTAACTGAATAACAGCCTATATTCAGTCATATCAATTAGGCTGTAAAAAAAGAATAAATGCACTTTCCTCTCAGTTCCAATTATTGCCACGAAGTACAGAAGCATACATTTATTTTTAAAATGTATCTAAAATACAATAAATATAACATATGACTCACATATTGTATTTTATGACAAAAAAAGTGTAGCTCACAAGACCCTTATGATGAACAAGACAAATGGTCCAGTGTTTCCCTCGCCCGGACACGGGTCACTGGGCCCCCCCGGAGCCAGGCCTGGGGGTGGGGCTCGATGGTGAGCGCCTGGTGGCCGGGCCTTTACCCATGGGGCCCGGCTGGGCACAGCCTGAAGAGGTGACATGGGACCTCCTGCCCATGGGCTCACCACCCGTAGGAGGGGCCATAGGGGTCGGGTGCCATGTGAGTTGGGTGGCAGCCAAAGGCGGGGACCTTGGTGGTCCGATCCTCGGCTGCAGAAGCTAGCTCTGGGGACGTGGAATGTCACCTCTCTGGTGGGGGAGGAGCCTGAGCTGGTGCGCGAGGTTGAGAAGTTCCAACTAGATATAGTCGGCCTCACCTTGACACACAGTGTGGGCTCCGGAACCAGTCTTCTCAAGAGGGGATGGACTCTCTTCCACTCTGGAGCTGCCACTGGTGAGAGGCGCCGGCGGTAAGGGGTGCCATCAAGCTGAAGAAGGAGTCCTCTCCGGCCTTCTTGGCCTGTGGGACTCCGGAGGCAGCAGACAGGTACCGACAGGCCAAGCGTAATGCAGCTGCGGTGGTCGCCAAGGCGAAAACCTGGGTGTGGGAGGAGTTCGGTGAGGCCATGGAGAACGACTTCCGGACGGCTTCGAAGAGGTTCTGGACCACCATCCGGCATCTCAGGAAGGGGAAGCAGTGCTCTGTCAACACTGTGTATGGTGGGGATGGGATGCTGCTGACCTCGATTCGGGACGTTGTGGATCGGTGGAAGGAATACTTCGAAGACCTCCTCAATCCCACCGACACACCTTGGTGAGGAAGCAGTACCTGGGGACCCGGGGGTGGGCTTCTCTATCTCTGGGGCTGAGGTTGCCGAGGTGGTCAAAAAGGTCCTCGGTGGCAGGGCCCCGGGGGTGGATGAGGTCCGCCCGGAGTTCCTCAAGGCCCTGGATGTTGTGGGGCTGTTGTGGCTGACACGACTCTGCATCATTGCGTGGACATCGGGGGCAGTGCCCTTGGACTGGCAGACTGGGGTGGTGGTCCCTCTTGTTAAGAAGGGGGACCGGAGGGTGTGTTCCAACTACAGGATGATCACACTCCTCAGCCTCCCTGGTAAGGTCACTTCGGGGGTACTAGAGAGGAGGGTCCACTGGATAGTCCTGCCCTTTGTCACCGATTCTGTGCAAAACTTTTATGGACAGAATTTCTAGGCGCAGCCAGGGTGTTTAGGGGGTCCGGTTTGGTGACCTCAGAATTGGGTCTCTGCTCTTTGCAGACGATGTGGTCCTGTTGGCTACATCAGGCCGTGACCTTCAGCTCTCACTGGATCGGTTCGCAGCCAAGTGTGGAGCAGCCAGGATGAGAATCAGCACCTCCAAATCCAAGGCCATGGTTCTTGGAGGGGGTGGAGTGCCCCCTCCGGATTGGGGACGAGATTCTCCCCAAGTGGAGGAGTTTAAGTACCTCGGGGTCTTGTTCACGAGTGAGGGAAGGATGGAGCGGGAGATCGACAGGCGGATCGGATCAGCATCTGCAGTAATGCGGACTCTGCTCCGATCTCGTGGTTGTGGTGAAGAGAGAGCTGAGCCGAAAGGCAAAGCTCTTGATTTACTTGTCGATCTTCGTTCCTACCCTCACCTATGGTCACGAGCTTTGGGTAGTGACTGAAAGAAAAAGATTGCGGGTACAAGCTGCCGAAATGAGCTTCCTCCGTAGGGTGGCTGGGCTCTCCCTTAGAGATAGGGTGAGAAGCTTGGTCATCTGGGAAGAGCTCAGAGTAGAGCCGCTGCTCCTCCGGGTTGAGAAGAGCCAGATGAGGTGGCTCGGGCATCTAATTAGGATGCCTCCAGGACGCCTCCCTGGTGAGGTGTTCAGGGCATGTCCCACCGGTAGGAGGCCCTGGGGAAGACCCAGGACACGCTGGAGAGACTATGTCTCACAGCTGGCCTGGGAACGCCTCAGGATCCCCCGGGAAGAGCTGGATGAAGTGGCTGAGGAGGCCACTTAGGCTGCTGCCCCCGCGACCCGACCCTGGATAAGCGGAAGAAAATGGATGGATGGATATTCCAGAAAATATCACTGAGCTGTAGAGTCATACAGTTTAGACACTGATTGCGATATTGCAGAACAAATTAAGGCACGTAAAATTGAGTGATATATCGTTTTGGCCGTTAAATCAGGTGAAGTTGTCCCGAAACAGGTTAAACCAGTATCAGCAGATGCGTCTGTTGAAAAAGAAATGACAGAGTAAAATCTGAGCTAATTTAATAAGTGTGATGTAGTAACATACTTTGTCCATTAAAGAGCACTGACATGTTTTAATATTCAAGTGTATGGTATTTTGGTTGTTTGTTTGTGTGTGTTATGTTTGTATACTAACTGAATAACAGCCTATATTTTGTTATCAATCATATCAATTAGGCTGTAAAAAAAAAAGAATAAATGCACTTTCCTCTTAGTTCCAATTATTGCCACGAAGAAGCGAATTTATTTTTTAAAATGTATCTAAAATACAATAAATATAACATATGACTCACGTTGTATTTTATGTGAATGATGTTGTACTTTGTTTTCTTACATTGTAGTTTGGTATTGTGGAGCACTTTGTAATTCTGGTTTAGAAATGCGCTATAGAAATAAAATGTATTTATTTATCTATTATTATTATTATTATTTATTTCTAAACTTTCATTACTAGTTTTATACATTATAATATAGCAAGATTAGATAGAGACATGGATAGATTTTTGCGCAACATATTAATGTTGTTTTTATGATTTTTGGATGACATACTATACTACATCGTTTTTTATGATAATGGACGACATACTATACGTAACATTTTGAGGGTATGGAGAGTATTACTTCAATTAAGATTTAGATGGACCAGTAGGTTCGGCTGCTGGAGTACAGTGGAGTGTTTAAATGAGACTCAAGAGGCAAGAACGTAAATGTAGAAATATAAAGGCTTTAGTAGAAAAATGGAAACATGCTTCACAGTGCAACAGGGTGGTATTATATCACAAAGGCAATTATCAGGTATCCGATGGCCATATCAATTCTTTCTCGGGTACACCCATTTCACCTGAATTTTGTGTTACTTCAAATTCAAGTGTTTCTGATCCAATTCACAGTTCACAATAACCAAAATAAACTTAATATCAGTTTATATTACAAAAACCATTCACTTAAGGAGAATATCCTATACATTAGCCACCAATGTACAGTTCCAGGGAATAAAGAGGTAGTATGTCGGATCGAGTCCAAAGAAAAAGTCAAAAAAGTAAGAATAAGTCCAAGGTTCTTGGGATGTCCAAAACAGGGTAAGTATGGGGGATTCAGAGTTCCATGGAAGATGGTTAAGTGTATATGTGGATGATATGATTGAAGAAAGGGACGGGTTGTATGTGGGGCTGAGTGTGAGGGTGTCTGCAGATACTGGTCCTGCCACACCGCAGAGTCAGAGTCCAGAAAAACCTGTCCAGTGACCACAGGATATCTTGGTCTCTCTCTAGATCCAGGTGGGAAGGCTCACCATCTATCTCACTGGACGGGTCCACACGAAGAAACAAACTAACACAAAAAACCTGACCTGTCAACAGAGAGGGTCAGAAAAATATCAGGAGATACAAATTTAAACAGTCTGTTTTACCTGTTTTTAACATTATGGAATCTATATTAACATCAACTTTTTAAATTAAAATAATATGAAATACTGCAAATTCCTTTTATCTGCATCTTAACTTATTTTTGTGTACATGCCATTTAACAGTGCAAATTATAAATGTAACAATTTAGCTCATAAAATTAAACAACATTTTGTTTAATTTTTTTTTCACAAGTGCAAAATAGAATGCTTCAATTCACTGAATAGACCTTGTAAATAAACCTTATATCCAGCAACTACAGTATACTGAATAATTCAGATAGTACAATAAATCATTCAATAAAGTGCTGAGTAGAAGGAATCCCTCATAGAAAGGCATTAATTATGCTCACCAATCTCCGTGAGTGGGTTGAGCACCGGAACAAAATATGGTGTCGCCCAGTAAGGCCACGGGCTGCTCCTTGAAACGAGCACTGTTTGCCTCGAGCACTCAATTCGGGCAACTTATGTGAGCAAGCCAGTGAGTCAGAGTCAATGCTCGGGTACACTCGACCGAGTGTAAAATGATAGTTTTTTATGATTTTTGGGCGACTTACTATACTATGGTGTTTCTGACTTACTATTCTATGTTGTTCTATAATTTGGACGACATAGTATACTATTTTGTTTGTTATCAAGATGAACTATACGCCAATCCAGAGCATCCCAAACATGCTCAATGGGTGACATGTCTGGTGAGTATGCTGGCCATGCAAGAACTGGGATGTTCAGCTTCCAGGAATTGTGTACAGATCTTTGCAACAGGGGGCCGTGCATTATCATGCTGAACCATGAGGTGATGGTCGTGGATGAATGACACAACAATGGGCCTCAGGATCTGGTCACAGTATCTCTGTGCATTCAAAATGCCATCAATAAAATGCACCTGTGTTTGTTGTCCATAACATACGCCTGCCCATACCATAACCCCACCGCCACCATGGGCCACTCCATCTACTCGATTCACAACTTTGACATCGGCAAACCGCTCACCCACACGATGCCACACACACTGGGCGCCATCTGCCCTGAACAGTGAAAACCGGGATTCATCTGTGAAGAGAACACCTCTCTTACGTGCCAGACACCATTGAATGTGAGCATTTGCCCACTCAAGTCGGTTAAGACGACGAACTGCAGTCAGGTTTAGACCCCGACAACGAGCATGCAGATGAGCTTCCCTGAGACGGTTTCTGACAGTTTGTGCAGAAATTGTTTGGTTATGCAAACCAATTGTTGTAGCAGTTGTCCCGGTGGCTGGTCTCAGACGATCTTGGAGGTGAACCTGCTGGATGTGGAGGTCCTGGGCTGGTGTGGTTATACGTGGTTGGCGGTTGTGAGGCCGGTTTGATGTACTGCGAAATTGTCTGAAACGCCTTTGGAGACGGCTTATGGTAGAGAAATGAACATTCAATTCACGGGCAACAGCTCTGGTGGACATTCCTGCAGTCAGCATGCCAATTGCACGCTCCCTCAAAACTTGCAACATCTGTGGCATTGTGCTGTGTGATAAAACTGAGCATTTTAGAATGGCCTTTTATTTATGACGACGAACTGCAGTCAGGTTGAGACCCCGATGAGGACGATGAGCATGCAGATGAGCTTCCCTGAGATGGCCTAAGGCACACCTGTGCAATAATTATGCTGACTAATCAGCATCTAGATATGCCACACCTGTGAGGTGGGATGGATTATCTCGGCAAAGGAGAAGAGCTCACTAACACAGATTTAGACAGATTTGTGAAAAATATTTGAGAGAAATGTTTTAGATTTTTTTAGTTCAGCTCATGTTAAATGGGAGCAAAAACAAAAATGTTGCATTTATATTTTTCTTCATTGTACTATACTATGATGTTTTTCATGAGTTTGACAACGTACTTCACTAAGACTTTTGTCATGAGTTTTGGACGACGTACTCTAACATGATGTCTTTCGTGATTTTTGTTTAGTAATAGCACTATGATGTTTCTTATGATATTTGGACAAATATTGACATCATCATCACCACCCAAAAATAATAAATAACACTACCAATGTCTTTTGTTATTCATAAGTTTACTTTATTCACACAACCGGGATTCACACAGGAGTTATTGCAGCAGAACATGTGGAATATAAGCAACATAGAGCCTGACGAGTCATGTTTAGATACAGATATGAGTCATAAACACGCAGCGGAGAATGTTTATCCCCTGATGGACCACAGCTACTCTGACAGCATGCTTTATTGCTCGCTTTCCAGAAGCACTAAATATTATTAAGTTGTGTGAGAGTTACAGTGGAGTCACAACAAATAGTTAAGTACCCACTCAGAGTATGTACAGCTACACATTCAGGTACAACTTCATGAGGTCAATACAAACTGCTCATGTACAGAGAGGTTCCTTTCACTTAAGAATTAATGACAAACGGATGTATTTCTCTAACCGTCACATTGATTACAGGCCATGTCTTTTCTACGGGACAGCTGGCAGCATTTATCACACTGTATAGTCTTCTCATACTGAGCAAGTCCATCTGCAAGTCTGTCTGTTCATGTTCCATTGGGCCGAGCAGCAAGTGTGTCATCTGTAAAGTTTTTCTTGGAAAGACAATAATGCATTTTTTTAGCATTTTACAAAGCATTGTCTCTGTGGTTTCCAGCTACTGAGCTATTGGTCTGAATGGCTGTTAATCTGAAGGAGAGCTGACCGATGAATTTCTAGTGTCCACAAGGTACAAGAAAGCCAGGCCTTAATATAGATATTCCTTTATTGAATTGTGAAATGGCACAAAACTGTCAGGAGTATTAATGTGAAACTGAAAATTAGGTTTCAATTACAGATCTGCGCAAACCTTAAGTGATATTTTTGAAATATCGACAAAACACAATTGTGAGATGACTGCGTTTACACTGAGTGATGTTCTGCTGAACTTCTCCTCTGGTGATAACATTCCAAGAAGCATGGTGATGGATGTTTAAAACATCAGCAGCTTTATTTCTATTGCAGCCACTGCACTAGCCGTCATTATTTCCAATCGAAGGCGACACAGGCGTGTTATGAAGCCATTATAGAAAGGTAAGCCCCTTATACGTGGGAGCAGCCACATATGAGGGATTTCTGAGAGCTGATAGTCCATGATTTCACAGAGGAATTGTGGATAATATGCTTAACTGTTATGTGGTGCAATAACACC